>NC_134364.1:67891054-68217554 GCF_048569485.1 Anomaloglossus baeobatrachus | reverse complement strand
ACCATGCTCAGGTGCTCTGTACTCGTAACTAGTGATGAGCGGGCACTACCATGCTCGGGTGCTCAGTACTCGTAACTAGTGATGAGCGGGCACTACCATGCTCGGGTGCTCAGTACTCGTAACTAGTGATGAGCGGGCACTACCATGCTCGGGTGCTGGGTACTTGTAACTAGTGATGAGTGGGCACTACCATGCTCGGGTGCTCAGTACTGGTAACTAGTGATGAGCGGGCACTACCATGCTCGGGTGCTCAGTACTAGTAGTACTAGTAACTAGTGATGAGCGGGCATTACCATGCTCAGGTGCTGGTTACTTGTAACTAGTGATGAGCGGGCTCTACCATGCTCGGGTGCTCAGTACTAGTAACTAGTGATGAGCGGGCACTACCATGCTCGGGTGCTCTGTACTCGTAACAAGTGATGAGCGGGCACTACCATGCTCGGGTGCTCTGTACTCGTAACTAGTGATGAGCGGGCACTACCATGCTCGGGTGCTCAGTACTCGTAACTAGGGATGAGCGGGCACTACCATGCTCGGGTACTCTGTACTCGTAACTAGTGATGAGCGAGCACTACCATGCTCGGGTACTCTGTACTCGTAACTAGGTATGAGCGGGCACTACCATGCTCGGATGCTTGCTACTGGTAACTAGTGATGAGCGGGCACTACCATGCTCGGGTGCTCAGTACAAACAGTAGGACATTGCATGACTCAAGTACCGAGTGTAATGTAAGTCAAAAGGGAACCCTAAGATTCCTCTGGTAAATCTTTTGGAAAAATGCTAGAGTTGCCCATTGACTTCAGTTATACTTTGTACACGAGTTGAACCCATCCAAGAGTCCAACTGCTTGTTATGAGTACCGACCACCTGAGCATGGTAGTGCCCGCTCATCACTAGTTACGAGTACCGACCACCTGAGCATGGTAGTGCCCGCTCATCACTAGTTATGAGTACCGACCACCTGCGCATGGTAGTGCCCGCTCATCACTAGTTACGAGTACCGAGCACCTGAGCATGGTAGTGCTCGCTCATCACTAGTTACGAGTACCGAGCCCTAATAGAAAATCCATTCAGAAATTAGACTAATCCGGCACCGTCCATGGCCGCTTCTTCCCAGTGCTGCTAAATCTGCACAGAGGTTCCCTTTAAAGACATTGGCCAGTGTTGGAAAAACATCTGTGCTTTGTGTTATATATACATCCTATGTCAGTTCTGGGTGTTTAGAGAGGCTGCTCCATATATGTCATGTGTCTGATACAGCCTGAATCTGCCTCCAGCAGAGAGATTGGAGGTAACTCCCTGTCATAGATTGACGGCTGCATCTAAATGGTTCCCCCGTGGTCCCCACATAGCTTTCTCATGAGCCAGATCAGACACCCCCATACTTTGCACTGACGAGGGGCAAGCACCCCGAAAAACCGTGTCTGCAAATTGGGATTCTGATCTGGCTTATATATCCTGAGTCATATTGCAAAGGATTGTCAAAAATCCACTTGTGACTTTTAGGATCGCTACTTCCAATAGGTGGCGCTGTGCTAGAGTTTGTCTCCTTTACTGGAGAGACAATTTGAATATTTCCCAGAGGGGCATTGCAGCTATAAGTCCCCTTACCTGGCAGCCAGACTGGCTTGCAAAGTCTCCTTAAGGAGAATAGTGTTCCCCCGTGGAATTTTAGGGGCATTGCAGCTATAAGTCCCCTTACCTGGCAGCCAGACTGGCTTGCAAAGTCTCCTTAAGGAGAATAGTGTTCCCCCGTGGTCCCCACATAGCTTTCTCATGAGCCAGATCAGACACCCCCATACTTTGCACTGACGAGGGGCAAGCACCCCGAAACACCGTGTCTGCAAATTGGGATTCTGATCTGGCTTATATATCCTGAGTCATATTGCAAAGGATTGTCAAAAATCCACTTGTGACTTTTAGGATCGCTACTAGTGATGGGCAGTCCGGCTCTTTTTGATGAGCCGGCTCATTTGGCTCGGCTCACCAAAAAGAATCGGCTCTTTCGGCTCAAAAAACGGCTCTTTTTTTAAAAAAAAACCTCTGCTACACCTTGTGGTGATGCAGAACCTCCCCTGTACATTGGGAACCTCATTCTACACCCTTGTATGTATCTAGTGAAGCAGTAAAAACAGTTTTTAGCATTATTGTTTCCGTTTCCTCAGATTGTCAGCTCTTCTGGACAGGGCCCTCGCTCCTCTTTTATGTGGTGTTTTTTGTACATGTCCTTTCTACATTAGTCAGTGCTCTGATATGTGTCGCTCCTACAAAAGATTATAATTCCTGAAAATAAAGGCGAGTTGCAATTACTGTACTGCCTGTCACTATATGTGCAACACACACACACACTGTACATACTGAACACAAAGGACACACATACATACACATTGTACACACACACTGTACATACTGAACACAAAGGACACACATACATACACACATTGTACACACACACTGTACATACTGAACACAAAGGACACACATACATACACACATTGTACACACACACTGTACATACTGAACACAAAGGACACACATACATACACACATTGTACACACACACTGTACATACTGAACACAAAGGACACACATACATACACACATTGTACACACACACTGTACATACTGAACACAAAGGACACACATACATACACACATTGTACACACACACTGTACGCACACCAACATATGGAAGCATAGGATACTGAATAGCAAAATCAGTTCTTTTCAACACAACCTGGAACAGAAATGTTTAAATGCTAACATAGCATGGGTCCAACTTCTGCTGGTGGTGCAGAGCACTACAAATCCCAGCAAGTGGAACACAATATGGCAATGCAACACTAGTTACATACCAACTTTTTTAACAGTTAAGTGACAATAAATGTCATTGAGGTAGTATTGCACATAAAACAAATGTATAGAGGTTGTCCTGACTAACATTGATGGTCTGGCCTTACTATAGGTAATCAATGTGTGATGGCTGGAGGGCGGATGTGCGGTATCTAGCCGCTGTCACTACATACAAGACGGAGCACCTTCATAACGGCAAATCTGGCCAGCATTAAGAACAGCTGATCATCCGAGGTGTCGGGTGCGGCCCTACAGCAATCACACATTGATCAACTAAAGCAGAGGTGAGGACCTCCAGGTCTGGAGGGTGCAGGTCATGTGTTCAGGATTTCCTTATGGTACTGTCACACTGGTGGAGGATCGCCTCTGAACATGCCTGTAGTCCAGGCGAGGCAGGAGCTATACTTTGTATGGCTCCCGTCATGTGTCAGCACACTATTGCTGCGTCACACGCGGCAATGTGTTCAGATCGCCTGCTCCTCATCGCCAGGTTTCCCAGCAGTGCTAGGCAACCTCCGAATTCAGGAGATGAGCGGTGGCAGCGGGAAATTGCCCTGTCACACGAGGCGACACACTGGCGATGTCATTGTAACTTGACCATGCCTACTAAGTTGCAGCAACATCGCCAGTGATACCTCCCTGTCTGACGGGGTCTTTAGTATTGCACAGTTGATAATTGAATCATCTACACTGTGTGTGGCACTCAAGACCTGAAGTTTCCCATCTCTGAATTAAAGTAAGGGCCCTGTCACACATGTCAATGTGGTGGGCAACGTCGCTGATGACCGTGTGACCCCGCCCACCGCATCAACGTCACGGGTGAGATGTCATATGTGACGATCTCACCTGCGACTTCTCCTGCAATGTCGCTGTGTGATGCCATAGCATCACACCAGTGTCTCCAGGAGCTATAGTGCAGCTCCTGAAGTCGCTGGTGTGAAGGTGTCACATGCAGCGATGTCGCTAGATTGCAGTTGCGTGGTTTTCGGTCCGGACCGAAAACTTCGCGACTGCGACCAGCGATAAATTGTGGGGCGATTTTGCCGGGTCACACGTGGCGATGCACTCACGATATCGCCACAGTGACATCGCTGTGGCGATATCGTGAGTCACATTAAGCTGCGGGGAAACCAGGAGAGGTAAGTACAGATTTATTTTTTAATGAGTACACGCTCGCCAGAGGATTATGGGGGAGGAGGGGGGTGCATTATAGTCTATGGCGAGTTGTGAGGCTGCATTATGCTATGTGGAAGGCTGTGAGGCTGCATTATACTATATGGAGGGCTGTGAGGCAGTATTATACTATATGGAGGATAATGGGGGTGCATTATTATAATTGGATGACTATGGGGACTATGGGATGCATTATAATATATAAATGACTATGAGGGTACATTGTGATATATGGAGGAATATGGGGATGCGTTATAATAATTGGATGACTATGGTGGTGGGAGGGGAAGACCATATATACCAGGATAAGGGACATATATACACGGGGCCCATACATATGATCTGACCAACATGTGTGCGCGCGGAGTGTGACAGGTGGGGGAGTGCCCAGGTCTACATTTCACACTGTGGCTCACCAGACTCTAGTTACGCCACTGATAATTAGGAAGCGATACAAAAAAAAGTGTTTTATAGATGTGTGCAGATGTCAGATCTATTTACATCTAAAAATACCAGGATTTGTTAACAGAAATAGAAAAAAAGTCTCAACTGCGAGAATTGTGACACCGCAACGCCACAGACACATGCATATAGAGGCTAATGAATATGTTGTATGTAGTCACCAAACTAGTAAAAAAATATCAATTGTGGTCACAAAAAAAAATACACACACACACGCACAGGCACACACACACACACACACACACAGACACTCACACACACACACACACACACACACACACACACACACACACACACACACACACGCAGCAGCTTCCACTAAACATTGAAGGAATGGAGACATGGCTTATGATCAATGATTTTCTCTTTTTTATGCCAGAAAGAAAACCTTACAGGGTTAAATGAACATGTCAGCGGTCATCTGTGCTGTGCACACACTGGACACTAACTCTATACAATGATTGAAGCTGTATACACTTCTTTACATATGTTTGGTCTAAAATGCTATTACCCAGCAACTGGTCAGGTCTTTACTGTAGTGGTCCTGAACCCTAATTAATACCTAGAGAAGATGATCATTGTTATCAGCAAACAAGCTGAGCCCCTCTCCTCCTACACATTACCATATGTGCCAGTCGAGGTCAGAAAACTTAACCCTAGCACATCATTCCCTGGTACTCAATTGTGCCCACTGAACTAAGGAAGAACCACTATGTGTGTATAGCTTTAAGTGTCAGCTCCTGCCCAGAGCTTGTGTTTACTTTACTCTTCTTATCTCCTGCTTCCCCCTGAAGCAGAGAAAAAAAAAAAAAGCGGCTCTTTATGGCTCGTTCACTTTGATGATTCGGCTCATATCGTTCACTTCAAAGAGCCGGCTCAAAGAATCGGCTCGTTCGCGAACGACACATCACTAATCGCTACTTCCAATAGGTGGCGCTGTGCTAGAGTTTGTCTCCTTTACTGGAGAGACAATTTGAATATTTCCCAGAGGGGCATTGCAGCTATAAGTCCCCTTACCTGGCAGCCAGACTGGCTTGCAAAGTCTCCTTAAGGAGAATAGTGTTCCCCCGTGGAATTTTAGGGGCATTGCAGCTATAAGTCCCCTTACCTGGCAGCCAGACTGGCTTGCAAAGTCTCCTTAAGGAGAATAGTGTTCCCCCGTGGTCTCTAAATGGTTTGAAATGGTACCGGCGTCCAATCATGTGCCCATCGCAACTCCCCACCCAGTCGCTAAAGGACCCTGTGGAGTCTACCTTCGTGTTCCTACTGAACTTCATAAGACATCATTATATTTATTATATAGAGCCCTAAAAAGACTATTAAGTATCAAATACTGTTATACTCAATGGCATCCCCATAACATATAATAGTAATAGTTAAATAATATTCTAGAGGGTAGAAAATGATTAAATAGAGGACTCTGCCTAAGAAGAGCTCGGACCCAGATGGTAAAAAGCTTCACCCACTTGTGAACAGGACATGCCATGGCCAAATTATCACGACTTAATATAGAAATCAGCAAAACAAAACATGTAAGGACAGAGCAAAGGCACAGGCGAGTCTGCTTTAACCCTAGTCTTGCCCAACCGCAGAGGTTGGCACCTTAACATCTCCGCCATTGTGCCCTCACTCGGCAGCAGCTGTCCCGAAAGATCCCCTGATTAATAATGGAGCAGCTGCTGTGGATACACAAGAGCACAGGACAGTGCAGACAATGCAGTAAAAACGTCAGAAGACATGTTCACTCCGCGCCGCTGCTGAAGACTTTCCAAAGAAAGATCCTGGACACTCCGGTGGAGACTAGTACTGCGGTTCCTTCCCTGAAGCTGAAGAAGAAACTTGTAATGGCGAGGAAATGCATTGAATAAAAACCACTTATCTCCATGGCTGTGTCCTGGATCTTCCTTTGGAAAGTCTTCAGCAGCGGCGCAGAGTGAACACGTCTTCTGTCCTTTTTCTGCATTGCTCTACAGTGGCAGACAGAGGATAATAAAGTACTATTTTTTTTTATTTAATAATTTTTTTATTAGAAGGAGCCCCCTCCTTAGCCCGGGACCTAGGGAAAGGGAATACCTGTCCTGAAGACCCCGGCCTAATAAAGACCTATTGATACACTAGTAAGATATAAAGCCAAGTTCTCCATCGTCCTAGAAAAGCCTCAAAGACCATTGGCCTCACTGGCCCATGCTCCGACCATTAATCCATGGTCAAGGTCGCCAGCCATATTTCCTTACGAGTGTCCCCGAGGAATAAAAAGGGTCATCGAGGGAAGGAGGGATTATCCAAATGAGTGGTATCATTAAGGCTACATTCACAAATCTATGTGACACATCCTAGTGATGTCCGCTCTTTCCTCGGACACCCCACGGACCCACAGACTTTCGGCATTGACCCGTACACATTGGATTTAAAACGGATCCGTGTCTCTGGTCTGCAAGACTCAGATCACATCCTATTGTCGTCCTCCGTTTCAAAGTCTATGGGGATCCGTATAAAACAGATGGAACGCAGAAGACAACATTTGTACTTCAGTTTTCCATCTGTTTTTAAGTGACACATAGTCAATCAATAAAAAATACAACAAATGGAAGCAGCTCGGATGAGCGAAGAGAAAAAGAAAGTCCTTTTTTTCAATATGTTAATGTAGCCTCTTCCCACAAAAAGCAAGTCCTCATATAGTTCTGTCAATAGAAAAATAAAAAAAGATGATGGTTCTGGGAAGAAAAGGAGAAAAAAAACCAAATCATAAAAGTGATAATTAAAGGGCCATGCAGGAGGAATCTGCGCATTTATAGAATCTGATTCTTGGTATCTGTACACACCTGCTGTGGCTGTGAACCACGTAAGATTGATTAAATGAAGCAGTGCTCTATAATTTAACGCTTAGCTCAGCACAGGCGTCCGCTGCTTTATCCAGGCACAATGCCCCTCATCACAGGGATAACACGCCACAAAGAGGAATGCCCCCTCAGCAGAAACATGGCGGGATGTGCCAGCTCTGCCTGCAGTTTGGAAACCCATGTAGTGCTGCAAAGCTACAACCTCAGAGAGGCAAAGTTTCTACGTTTTGCAATATAAAAGACGAAAATCCAATAATTCTCCATGACTCTGCAAAACTGCTGACTAGTGATGAGCGGGCACTACCATGCTCAGGTGCTCAGTACTCGTAACTAGTGATGAGCGGGCACTACCATACTCAGGTGCTCAGTACTGGTAACTAGTGATGAGCGAGCACTACCATGCTCAGGTGCTCGGTAATTGTAACTAGTGATGAGCGGGCACTACCATGCTCGGGTGCTCGTAACTAGTGATGAGCGGGCACTACCATGCTCGGGTGCTCAGTACTGGTAACTAGTGATGAGCGGGCACTACCATGCTCAGGTGCTCAGTACTCGTAACTAGTGATGAGCGGGCACTACTATGCTCAGGTGCTCAGTACTGGTAACTAGTGATGAGCGAGCACTACCATGCTCAGGTGCTCAGTACTTGTAACTAGTGATGAGTGAGCACTACCATGCTCGGGTGCTCAGTACTGGTAACTAGTGATGAGCGGGCACTACCATGCTCGGGTGCTCGGTACTTGTAACTAGTGATGAGTGAGCACTACCATGCTCGGGTGCTCAGTACTGGTAACTAGTGATGAGTGAGCACTACCATGCTCAGGTGCTCAGTACTGGTAACTAGTGATGAGCGGGCACTACCATGCTCGGGTGCTCGGTATTTGTAACTAGTGATGAGCGGGCACTACCATGCTCGGGAGCTCAGTACTGGCAACTAGTGATGAGTGGGCACTACTATGCTCAGGTGCTCAGTACTTGTAACTAGTGATGAGCGGACACTACCATGCTCGGTAGTAGTGATGAGCGGGCACTACCATGCTCGGGTGCTCAGTACTCGTAACTAGTGATGAGTGGGCACTACCATGCTCAGGTGCTCAGTACTCGCATCTAGTGATGAGCGGGTACTACTATGCTCGGATGCTCACATCTAGTGATGACAGCTTTGAGGTACCTTTGTAGTTGAATACACCATCCCTTTAAAGGGAACCAATCACCAGGATTTTCGTATATAAGCTAAAGCCAGTGCTATACTGGCACTATCAGGCCGATTCTATACATACCTTTAGTGGTCAGCGTAGATGTTTAGGTTTTGAAATCCAAGAAAGTAAAGTTTATAAAATCAGCAGCTTCTTGAGTGACAGCAGCTGAGGATCAGATAATATCTGGGGGGTATTTATAATTATCCTCTCCCCCTGTTAGAATTAGCATAAGTATTATACAATCATAAAGTATAAATCCCAGTGGACAGAGGGATCTCTGCTGACTTCATGCCCATGTGACCAGAGGCGGGGCCTCCACAACATAGCTGATACCAAGAAGCAACATTTTTTAACTAAGTTCACGTGGGAATAGAGTTTATTATAATAGAAGCGGGTGGTCTGGGGGTAAGAGCCCCAGATGGTGGGGGTGCAAAGCCCCCCCCCTTGCATGATTATAGTGGATGGGAGGAAACATCACCTTGCCCACCAAACACGCTGTCACGCCCACTAACCCAGCCGGTCACACCCACAGGTCCTTTTACCCACTGGGATTTAACCCTAACCATTATACAATCGATTTAACTTTTCACTAGCAGGACCTGTGTGAGGTCATACCCATGTGACCAGAAGGGGCGGGGCCTCAAACAAAAATGTTGCTCCCTGTATCAGCTTTGTTGGCTGAGGCCCCGCCCCTTCTGGTCACATGGGTAGACATCAGCACAGGTCCTGCTAGTGCAAAAGTTAAATCGATTGTATAATGCTTATGCTAATTCTAACAGAGGGAAGGGATAACTATGAACACGCCCCCAGATATCTGATCCTCAGCTGCTGTCACTCAAGAAGCTGCTGATTTTATTAACTTTACTTTCTTGGATTTCAAAACCTATATATCCGAGCGGACCACTGCAGGTATGTATAGACTCAGCCTGATAGTGCCAGTATAGCACGGGCTTTAGGCTACATATGAAAATCCTGGCGATTGGTGCCCTTTAAAATCTGTGGTGTGTTAGTTTAGTCACATTGAGGTGAATGGAGCTAAGCTGCAATACCACACATGACCTGTGAACAGATGTGGCGCTGTTTCTGGAGAAATCAGCCATGTTTACTGATTCCTGGACAATTTCTTTAAGTCTCTGCTCCGCTCTGCACCATGGCCAGTATGGTGGTATCTGCACTAGGCGCTGTATGAGGGCATTTGCGGTTCATTTGCTCAGGAGGAATCTGGCAAAAAAAAAAATAGGTAATGGGAAAAGGTTTTATTTTTTATATATACAGATATTGGGGTACATGCACGTATCTGCTGCAGCCATATAAAAGACCCAATATTCTGGTTGCATCTTACATAGTCAAAGAGTCTGAGGCTGCTGCGATTCAGACGGATGGATGGAGAGATAAGAAGTAACCTACTTCTCTGTATGATCAGATTAATGAGAAGGAGAGAAATAAGGACACAGGTGCCAAGGAGCGGCCACAGCTGATAAATCTCCGAACAATGCCCCGATTATTATGTTCTTGACATAAATTATAAACTTTTGAGAACATTTCAGACCTTAAAGGGGTATTCCCATCAAAGAAAAAAAAGTGATGGCCTCTGAGACCCTGACTTGTGCCCCCCTTTAAACCCTGGCTGCAAAACAGCATCCAAGAGTAGCTGAATGGAGCCACACATTATATTATTACGCCACAGTCTTGAGTAGACATCTTAGCCAGTCTTATGGCTTGGAGAAATGGGGGACACTGCTGCACTAGCAAAATATGTAAAAGAAAAGTAATCCTATTGGCACCATATGTAAGAGAAAAGTAATCCCATACATATATAACGTACATACATAACCCAGAGGGACATTTTTTTTTCCTGTTGATAGATGTGTATTTCTATGGATGTCCTTGTATTGCTTTCAGGGAAAAATAGGACCTTACAAGGGGATGAAAGTCGTAAAAGATCCTGATCGACCTCTTCACAGGGCAGAGCAGGTTAAGAAGAGGTCACCGAGAAAGCGCCATCATTTCTCTATAGATTGGCATGCAGATAATGATAGTGCTCTGTGTATACTTTGCCATTATTTCACCATTGATTACAATGGAAATGAACTCGTCTGTCAGAGGTAATGACACCCGTCACAGTGACATTGATTGTGGACATGGCAGCAGTTACTCTTGCACGCTGCACTTGAGGAATACGTGAGGATAAAGGATATGGAGGAGGAAATGCGTGAGATACAGGTATAAATAATGCAGCGCTGTCCTCCTTACCTACACACTGGATTATTCATGGTCCTGGGGAATTAATATTTTGGCATAGAGATACTGTAAGGGATATTTTGGGCTTTGGTCATTTGTCTCTGTGTACTCTTCTGTAAACAGTATTATCTTCATCCATTGAGTTTACAAAATAAAGCAAAGTCCACACTAGTGTATATGCAAAGCTGGTTTGTAGCCACTAAGACACATAGGTCTGCATTGGAGCTGCGTACATTTAACAGCAGGGGAAGATTAATTATAAAGCGTCTTCTATTGTCATTGTGGATGAAAAACGTATGCACACTATTCAAAGTGTTAGCGTCACGGCCATCTCTCTGTATTTTGAGACTAGTGACAGGATCAGGACTGGAGTCTCTCATTGTCATCATATTAAATGTTTTCTTTCTTTGGGTGTGGCAAGGGTTAATGTCAGTTTTCCTTGCCAGCAGCTTCTGACTCCTCATCAGGTGTTTCCGGTTTCAGACCACTCCCAGTCCCTTTATATACCCTCTGGTCCCATCAGAGCGTGCCGGTTATTTTCTAATCTCATTTGGATGCTTGGCCTGGAGGTGGAAGGAGCTGCTGATGTCTTTGCTGTTGGTTGCGGTATAGGCTGCAGCTTAGTTGTTGGAGTTACTATGTCTGTGTTTTCCCCTCTGCTTTTCGTACCTTCCCTGGGTGTTTTGTTTTAGTGCACTGGTTGGATTATTGATCCTTACCTTCCCACTCACTAGCCAGTGCTTACTGCAAGGTCCCTCAGGGCTTCAGGTTTCTGCTCGATGACAGGTGAGAAACCTGTATAGGGACTGGCTAGGAGTGCAGGGTACAGCGGCAGGTAAATGGAGGAGGTGTCCATCTTCACTCTCACTAGCATCAAGGACCACCAATATTAATGTGTCCCCGTTTTACCCCTTGTTTGTCTTGGTAAAACTAGTCTGTTGTGTGTGTTACCTCACGTCAGACCTTCCCGAAGTCTGTGTCGTGAGAGTTAAGGCCCTGTCACACACAGAGATAAATCTTTGGCAGATCTATGGTTGCAGTGAAATCATGGACATATTATTCCATTTGTACACAGTCACAAACCTGGCACTGATTGTCCACAATTTCACTGCAACCACAGATCTGCCACAGATTTATCTCTGTGTGTGATAGGGCCTTTAGGCTAAGTTCACACGTTGTATATTTGGGTTTTTTGATGGCAAATTCCAATGTGTCAAATGCAGATTTCCCCCAATAATATCCACAAAATTGACATTTAATAATCTGCGCTTCAGGTCAATTCACCCAACAATGACAATTGTGGCGTTCTCACCTATGTGGCTTATACTAGAGCGAGCTGCAGCTTTTCTGCAAATCTCCGCAGAAAATTTGCACTCTATATGCTGTAAAATTAGACCATTGTCCCCTGATCTAAGACCATGGCCAGGGCTGAACTAGGGTCATGGTTGACATCACACGTGTGTGTGACCAGCTATTGTTTTATGGTCAGGAGACTATTACTTCCCCAAGTTTGAAGACCGGATAGAACAATTATTCCTTGTCCAGTAGATTGATGATAACTGAAGACTAAAATACCCATTTAATAATCCAGAAAGTAACGCCAGAGCTTGATTCCAATACGGTCACATAAAATGAGGGTCCCTGCTGCAGTGAGAGTCGAGCACAGAAGACCCCTGATAAAGTGATAGGCATAAACCTGAGCCACTATAGAGAACTCAGACCCACCACAAAAAGCACTGATCAAAAAAAAACTAACAAAGCCCCAAAATCTTCCACAGGAATTCACAATGTAATATCATGACCAGCTTTAGCTCCTATATGAGATCAAATGGTGATTGGAAGTGATCAACCCCCCCAAAAAATCTATATATCGTCGTTCAGTTTCAGAAAACATGTAGCTGCAGTAGAAATCCCAATCTGTGCAGCGGCAGCTCCCCCCACAGGACGATCACAGGCATTACATGTCAATAATAAAGTGGCAGCAAATCTGGGAGAAATCTGAGGCCAACATTCGGATTTTTGCAGCCAACGTGTGGACGAGTCTGCACGAGTATTAGTCCTATTTAAAGAAGCAAATCTGCACACAAATAAGACACAGGGATTTGTATTGATTATTTTTTTTTTCTATTAAGTGTGATAAACTTCATTTACATGCAGAGGATCTGGACGGAGTATTAGGCTGCTTTCACACATCAGTTTATTGGCATCGGGCACGATCAAGCGAAAAAACGTATGCGACAGATCCGGCGAAAAAAAACGGATCAGTTGCATCAGTTTTTTCCATCAGTTTCTTCAGTTTTGACGGATCTGTTGATACTGAGCATGCTCATTTCAAAAAACCAGATCCGGCGGCCATATCAGTTTCTTTTGCCGCATTACGCCGGATACGGCGTCCATAGGGTTCCATTATAAAACACGCCATACGGCGTCGGATGCGGCGCAATATGGTTTTTCGCCGGAGACAAAAACATTCCCCTTAGCGTTCCATCCAGCCGCTGGAAAAGCAAGGCCATCCAGCACAATCTGGTGCTAATAGAAGTCTATGGTGGAAAAAAACGGATCCGGCGGCAACAGACACTGGGTCCGTTTTTTCAGGTTGTTGCCGGATTGTGCCTGATGGCAAAAAAACCTGATGTGTGAAAGCAGCCTTAGTGAGGAGGGTTGAGCAGAAGCCGCACCAAAATACTGATCAAATCAGGAACGCATTAATGGGGCCAAACCGTAAAGAAAATGTAATATTGTACACAGATTTCAGACCTGTTCATTCATCAAGGATGTGCCAGGAACCGCTCCACATCAAGTGCATCTAAAAGGGTTTTGTGTGTCCCAGTTAGTCCACACAAATTTTTGTCTGCACCATGGGGGGAAAAAAAATAAAAAATACAGGAGAAAAATGTGTGCCATTAGGCTGTGTGCGCACGTGTGCGTTTTGCATGCATTTACACTGCATGTTGCACTGTAGCGTAAAGGCATGCGTCCTGTGTCCCCAGCACAATCTATTAGGATTGTGCATAATCCGTCTGCATGTTGCGTTTGAGAGCGCAGCGATTTGCATGCAGAAATTTTGAGCCAAATCGCTGCGTTCTAAAAAGAAACGTTACTTCTTTTGTGGATGCTTTTCCCACTCTGTCTATGGCAGAGCAAGCTAGAAATATCAAAAAACTGACCCGCACATCCAACAAATGTGAACAGGTGCTAACTGAAAAAACATAGTAACTATAAATGCACACAGTTGCACACTGAAAAAGCCAAAAATGTACTAGGGAAAGAAGGGAATTTTGTTTACTTACCGTAAATTCCTTTTCTTCTAGCTCCAATTGGGAGACCCAGACAATTGGGTGTATAGCTACTGCCTCCGGAGGCCACACAAAGTACTACACTTAAAAGTGTAAGGCCCCTCCCCTTCTGGCTATACACCCCCCCGTGGGATCACGGGCTCCTCAGTTTTAGTGCAAAAGCAAGAAGGAGGAAAGCCAATAACTGTTTTAAATACAAATTCAACCCGAGAAACAACCTCGGAGAACTGAACTGTTCAACATGAACAACATGTGCACCCAAAAAAAACAAACTTCCTAAGAAAACAGGGCGGGTGCTGGGTCTCCCAATTGGAGCTAGAAGAAAAGGAATTTACGGTAAGTAAACAAAATTCCCTTCTTCTTTGTCGCTCCTAATTGGGAGACCCAGACAATTGGGACGTCCAAAAGCAGTCCCTGGGTGGGTAAAAGAATACCTCGTGATAGGGCCGTCAAACAGCCCTTTCCTACAGGTGAGCCACCGCCGCCTGAAGGACTTGTCTACCTAGGCCGGCATCCGCCGAAGCGTAGGTATGCACCTGATAATGCTTGGTAAAAGTGTGCAGACTCGACCAGGTAGCCGCCTGGCACACCTGCTGAGCCGTAGCCTGGTGCCGTAATGCCCAGGACGCACCCACGGCTCTGGTAGAATGGGCCTTCAGTCCTGATGGAATCGGAAGCCCAGCAGAACGGTAGGTGTGAAGAATTGGTTCCTTGATCCAACGCGCAAGGGTGGATTTGGAAGCTTGCGACCCTTTACGCTGACCAGCGACAAGGACAAAGAGTGCATCCGAGCGGCGCAGAGGCGCCGTGCGGGAAATGTAGATCCTGAGTGCTCTCACCAGATCCAATAAATGCAAACCTTTTTCAAATTAGTGAACTGGATGCGGACACAAAGACGGTAAAGTGATATCTTGATTGAGATGAAAGGAAGATACCACCTTGGGAAGAAATTCTGGAATTGGACGCAGAACTACCTTGTCCTGGTGAAACACCAGGAATGGAGATCTGCATGATAACGCCGCCAGCTCGGACACTCTCCGAAGAGACGTGACCGCCACTAGACAGGCCACTTTCTGTGAAAGACGAGAAAGGGAAACCTCCTTCATAGGCTCGAAAGGCGGCTTTTGGAGAGCAATTAGAACCTTGTTCAGGTCCCAGGGCTCCAACGGCCGCTTGTAAGGGGGGACGATATGACAAACCCCTTGCAGGAACGTGCGTACCTGAGGAAGTCGCGCCAGGCGTTTCTGAAAAAATACGGATAGCGCGGAGACTTGACCCTTAAGGGAGCCAAGCGACAAACCTTTTTCCAACCCAGACTGCAGGAAGGAAAGAAAAGTAGGCAATGCAAAAGGCCAGGGAGAAACTCCCTGAGCAGAGCACCAAGATAGGAATATCCTCCACGTCCTGTGGTAGATCTTGGCGGAGGATGGCTTCCTAGCCTGTCTCATGGTGGCAACCACTTCATGAGATAAACCTGAGGCCGCTAGGATCCAGGACTCAATGGCCACACAGTCAGGTTCAGGGCCGCAGAATTCAGATGGAAAAACGGCCCTTGAGACAGCAAGTCTGGACGGTCTGGTAGTGCCCACGGATGGCCCACCGTGAGGTGCCACAGATCCGGGTACCACGACCTCCTTGGCCAGTCTGGAGCGACGAGAATGGCGCGGCGGCAGTCGGACCTGATTTTGCGGAGCACTCTGGGCAACAATGCCAGAGGTGGGAACACATACGGTAGCCGGAACTGCGACCAATCTTGAACTAAGGCGTCTGCCGCCAGAGCTCGGTGATCGTGAGACCGTGCCATGAAAACCGGGACCTTGTTGTTGTGCCGTGACGCCATCAGGTCGACGTCCGGCATCCCCCAGCGGCGACAGATCTCCTGAAACACGTCCGGGTGAAGAGACCATTCCCCTGCGTCCATGCCCTGGCGACTGAGAAAGTCTGCTTCCCAGTTTTCTACGCCTGGGATGTGAACTGCGGATATGGTGGATGCCGTGTCTTCCACCCACGTCAGAATCCGCCGGACTTCCTGGAAGGCTTGCCGACTGCGTGTTCCCCCTTGGTGGTTGATGTATGCCACCGCTGTGGAGTTGTCCGACTGAATTCGGATCTGCTTGCCTTCCAGCCACTGTTGGAAGGCTTGTAGGGCAAGATAGACTGCTCTGATCTCCAGAACATTGATCTGAAGGGTGGACTCTTTCCGAGTCCACGTACCTTGAGCCCTGTGGTGGAGAAACACTGCTCCCCACCCTGATAGACTCGCATCTGTCGTGACCACCGCCCAGGATGGGGGTAGGAACGACTTTCCTTTTGACAATGAGGTGGGAAGAAGCCACCACCGGAGAGATTCCTTGGCTGCCTGAGAGAGGGAGACCTCCCTGTCGAGGGACGTCGACTTCCCGTCCCATTGGCGGAGAATGTCCCATTGTAGTGGACGCAGATGAAACTGCGCAAAAGGAACTGCTTCCATTGCTGCTACCATCTTCCCTAGGAAGTGCATGAGGCGCCTCAAGGGGTGCGACTGGCCCTGAAGGAGAGATTGCACCCCTATCTGTAGCGAGCACTGTTTGTCCAGTGGAAGTTTCACGATCGCTGAGAGTATGAAACTCCATGCCAAGATATGTTAGTGATTGGGTCGGGGTTAGATTTGACTTTGAAAAGTTGATAATCCACCCGAAACTCTGGAGAGTCTTCAGTGCCACGTTCAGGCTGTGTTGGCATGCCTCTTGAGAGGGTGCCTTGATAAGTAGATCGCCCAAATACGGGATCACAGAGTGACCTTGCGAGTGCAGGACTGCTACTACTGCTGCCATGACCTTGGTGAAGACCCGAGGGGCTGTCGCCAGCCCGAAAGGTAGAGCTACGAACTGCAGGTGTTCGCTTCCTATAACGAAGCGTAGAAAACGCTGATGCTCTGGCGCAATTGGCACGTGGAGATAAGCATCCTTGATGTCTATTGATGCTAGGAAATCTCCTTGAGACATTGAGGCGATAACGGAGCGGAGAGATTCCATCCGGAACCTCCTGGTTTTTATGTGTTTGTTGAGCAGCTTTAGATCCAGGACGGGACGGAACGACCCGTCTTTCTTTGGCACCACAAACAAATTGGAGTAAAAACCGTGACCTTGTTCCTGAAGAGGAACAGAAGTCACCACTCCTTCCGCCTTTAGAGCGGACACCGCTTGTAGCAGAGCATCGGCTCGGTCGGGCGGTGGGGAAGTTCTGAAGAAGCGAGTTGGAGGACGAGAGCTGAACTCTATCCTGTACCCGTGAGACAGAATGTCTCTCACCCAACGGTCTTTGACCTGTGACAGCCAAATGTCGCCAAAGCGGGAGAGCCTGCCACCGACCAAGGATGCGGAGAGAGGAGGCTGAGAGTCATGAGGAAGCCGTCTTGGTAACGGTTCTTCCGGCTGGCTTTTTTGGGCGTGATTGAGTCCGCCAAGAATCTGAGCCCCTCTGATCCTTTTGAGTCCTTTTGGACGAGTAGAATTGGGACCTGCCTGAGCCTCGAAAGGACCGAAAACCAGACTGTCCCCTCCTCTGTTGGGGTTTGTTTTGTCTGGGCTGAGGTAAGGATGAATCCTTACCCTTGGAGTGTTTAATGATTTCATCCAAACGCTCACCAAACAATCGGTCACGAGAAAAAGGCAAACTGGTTAAGCACTTCTTGGAAGAAGAATCTGCCTTCCATTCTCTCAACCACAGGGCTCTGCGTAAAACCACAGAGTTGGCTGACGCCACCGCCGTACGGCTCGTAGAGTCTAGGACAGCATTAATCGCGTAAGACGCGAATGCAGACATTTGAGAGGTCAAGGGTGCCACCTGCGGAGCAGATGTACGTGTGACCGTGTCGACCTGTGTAAGGCCAGCTGAAATAGCTTGGAGTGCCCATACGGCTGCGAATGCTGGCGCCAACGACGCTCCAATCGCTTCATAGATGGATTTTAACCAGAGCTCCATCTGTCTGTCAGTGGCATCTTTAAGTGCCGCCCCATCTTCCACTGCAACTAGAGATCTGGCTGCAAGCCTGGAGATTGGAGGGTCCACCTTGGGACACTGTGTCCAGCCCTTGACCACGTCAGGGGGAAAAGGATAGCGTGCATCTTTAAGCCGTTTGGAAAAACGCTTATCTGGATAAGCGTGGTGTTTCTGGATTGCGTCTCTAAAGTCAGAGTGGTCCAGAAAAGTGCTTAATTTACGCTTGGGATACCTGAAATGGAATTTCTCCTGCTGTGAAGCTGCCTCCTCCGCAAGAGGAGCTGGTGGAGAAATATCTAACATCTTATTGATGGACGCTATAAGATCATTCACTATGGCGTCACCATCCGGGGTATCTAGATTGAGAGCGGCCCCAGCATCAGACTCCTGATCAGTTACATCCGCCTCATCACACAGAGAGTCGTCCCGCTGGGACCCTGACCAGTGTGATGAAGTTGAGGGTCGCTCATAGCGAGCCCGCTTAGGTTGTCTGGGACTGTCGTCCGAGTCAGAGCCGTCACCCTGGGGTGCATGTGACACCCCCGGAGCTAGGAAGTGGTCCAGCTGAGGGGGACAAGGTGGCAATGAATCAACAGTGCCCATGGTCTGAGTTACTGGTCTAGACTGCAATGTTTCAAGAATTTTAGACATAGTCATAGACAATCTGTCAGCAAAAGCTGCAAACTCCGTCCCTGTCACCTGGACAGCATTCACAGGTGGTTCTCCCTGGGGCACCTCTAGCAGCGGCCCCGGCTGAGCAATTGCCACAGGGGCCGAGCACTGCACACAATGGGGGTCAGTGGAACCTGCCGGTAGAGTAGCCCCACATGCGGTACAAGCAGCATATAAAGTCCGTGCCTTGGCACTTTTGCTTTTTGCGGACGACATGCTGTTGTCTCCTTGAGAAATCTAAGGAGGGTATATAGCAGAAAATCACCAGCGACTGTACAGTGCAAAGTATTGCCAGCACAAAATACAAAGTACACTATGGCACAAGTGGGGGAGAGCCCTTGAGGGCTGCTTACCGCCCGCTGAAAAGCGGGTGTGAGGTCGTAGAATCCCTTGTCTGAGTCTCCCAGTCTCCCCTCTGCAGCTCAGCGTGCAGGCAGGAATGGCTGCCGGCGTCCTGTGAAGAGGGGCGGACCGTGGGCGTCACAAACAAAAGTGCGGGAAACTGCGTCCCACTGTGCCTAGTGTGAGGGCTGGAGTATGTAAAACAGACTCCAGCTCTTAGCGCTGCTGGTCTGTACAGCGTCCCGCCCTCCTCCTGACTGGCAGGTCTGGGGGCGGGAACGATACGAACTAGGCCGCAAAAGCCGGGGACTGTAGTAATCTAGCGCGGCCGTCATATATGCATGGCCAGCGCGGAAGTCCCCGGCGCACCACAAATCCCAGCCGCGACGCAGTAAAAACTGACCCCCGCGGCCGGATCGGCCGATCGTACTAAGTCACCTCACTCAGCAGAGCTGTAGTGAGTAACGGCACAAGCGCAGCAGCGCTGTTTACCCCGGCGCACTAACACACCCAGCAATGCTGCAGTGTGCGTGCGATAAGCACGGGGACACGGAGTACCTTGATGGAGCAGGGTCCTGTCCCTGAGGAAACTCCGCTCCGTATCCAGCAGATCCTCCAGGGGCTGTGGATGGAGCACGGCCTCAGTGCCCGGAGACCGGTAAAGTCCCACTTCACCCAGAGCCCTAATGGGGATGGGGAAGGAATCAGCATGTGGGCTCCAGCCTCCGTACCCGCAATGGGTACCTCAACCTTAACAAACACCGCCGACAGAAAGTGGGGTGAGAAGGGAGCATGCTGGGGGCCCTCGTATGGGCCCTCTTTTCTTCCATCCGACATAGTCAGCAGCTGCTGCTGACTAAACAGTGGAGCTATGCGTGGATGTCTGGCCTCCTTCGCACAAAGCATAAAACTGGGGAGCCCGTGATCCCACGGGGGGGTGTATAGCCAGAAGGGGAGGGGCCTTACACTTTTAAGTGTAGTACTTTGTGTGGCCTCCGGAGGCAGTAGCTATACACCCAATTGTCTGGGTCTCCCAATTAGGAGCGACAAAGAAATATGGCACTGCATTACTGCAAAAGTAAGTTTCCCAGATATGGATGTTTTTAACCTAGATAGTGGCATTTAAGTTAGGTTCCCGGATTAGAGATATACCTTGCCATTTGGTTTCCGGGCTTACATGCATTGGCCAATACATAAACTAAATATCTCTCTTTTGCAGTAATGCAGTGCCATATTTTCCCTAGTACATTTTTGGCTTTTTCAGTGTGCAACTGTTTGCATTTATAGTTACTATGTTTTTTCAAAAGCACCTGTTCACATTTGTTGGATGTGCGGGTCAGTTTTTTGATATTTCTAGTGAGTCTCTTTCTGACTGAGCACTCCGCCCTAAGGCCTGGCTGTTCATGACCATTATAGCAGGAGCCTAGCTGCCCATACATGGAGGTTTGCAGTCCAAATAGTGGCACTTTTTCCCAGATATGGATGTTTTTAACCTAGATAGTGGCATTTAAGTTAGGTTCCCGGAATACAGAGATATACCTTGCCGTTTGGTTTCCGGGCTTACATGCATTGGCCAATACATAAACTACCGTGTTTCCCCGAAAGTAAGACAGTGTCTTACATTCTTTTTACCCCCAAAAGTGCCACTATGTCTTACTTTCAGGGTATGTCTTATATTGGAAAAAATCCCACAGCAATCGCAGCAAGTCTCCATGCAATGTACCGTATCGGGACTTGCCGCGATTGCGCCCTAAGTGTACCGCAAGTTAAGGAAACTTAACCACCAGCGGCTGCACGAGGGCACTGAGGCTGTGTGATTTTGTATGTTGTCCATGGTCCTGATGGACCACGGACAACATTACTGCAACATTTCAACATTTCTCGGTAGCCGAGCGTTCAGCTGAGTGCCCGACCGCCGGCATGTGTCAGCTCTCAGTTGAGCGCTCAGTCGCCGGCATGTCAGGGCGTTCAGCTGAGCGCCAGACCGCCGGCATGTGTCAGCTCTCAGCTGAGCGCTCAGCCGCCGGCATGTCAGGGCGTTCAGCTGAGCGCCAGACCGCCGGCATGTGTCAGCTCTCAGCTGCCGGCATGTCAGGGCGTTCAGCTGAGCGCCCGACCGCCGACATGTGACAGCCCTCAGCTGAGCGCTCTGCCGCCGGCATGTCAGGGCGCTCAGCTGAGCGCTAAGCCGCCATGTGACAGCTCTCAGCTGAGCGCTCTGCCGCCGTCATGTCAGGGCGCTCAGCTGAGCGCTAAGCCGCCGGCAAGTCAGGGCGCTCAGCTGAGCGCTCGGCCGCCGGCATGTCAGGGCGCTCAGCTGAGCACTCGGCCGCTGTAACTGTACTGTAAAGAAGAAAAAAAATAAATTTTTACTACGTCTTACTTTCGGGGTACGTCTTACATTAGCCGACCCCCCCAAAACCCCCACTACGTCTTACAATCGGGGAAACACGGTAAATATCTCTCTTTTGCAGTAATGCAGTGCCATATTTTCCCTTGTACATTTTTGGCTTTCTCAGTGTGCAACTGTTTGCATTTATAGTTACTGTGGCAGAGCAAGCATCCAGAACGCATGAATTCTGCATACATTCCACATTGAAAATACTTCCAAAATGCAGTTTTTTGGCAGCGTTTTGAAACGCACATGCAGAATATTTGTCACGGCAGAACGCAACGTGCGCACATACCCTTATTGTTCTCATTAATTCTGCATGGAAAATGGGGTAGATTAGTCTCCAACAATTATGATTTACAAGATCAAAAATTTAAATGTTGGGACACTGGCGCCATCAGCAGGTATTGAGCACAATTCCATGCCGGCAGGGAGCAGTAGATGTGACATCCCTGGGCCTGCTTACCTCTGGGAATACCTCTCTGACATATCTGCACTTGCACAAACCTGCCATTTTGGTTAACTTCTTGGAGAATATGACGGCTGTAAATTGTCTCTTAGGGGCTCAGCAAACCCATGTTCTCCTGAGATCTGAAGGCCCCTTTGGGTATTTATGGCGTAGTCAATCTTCATCGTAATATTAAGATTGGATCTTTTCAGACCCATCTTACAGATTATCGCCAGGCTAAATGCACAAAATATAAAAATATCCAATGAAACCCAGCACCGGCATAAAATAAATAAATAGGAAAAAATACAAAAAAAACAACTCAACAGATGTATAAATATAAAAAGTGTTTATTTTCCAGATAGACATTGCACGTGGTGCACAGGTCATGTACAGACCAAACATTCCTATAGTGGATCTTCCCTTTATATTACCTATCTTAAGGCTCAAGAGCCGGTGGTAATTATAAGAAATCCAAGCTGTATGAATTCCCTTTGTAGATAAGCGATGACGGTGAAGCCCAATGTGAAGCAGTGTGCACCGAGGCAGGACGGCCATACTGCAGACGTCCCCACTATTCTATCTCGCTGTGGTAGTGGGAGACGTACAGTCTGATGTGCCCCACGCCATAATTTCCGCATGCGCCCAGTGTGTCCTCCACCATCCAGCAGACATTTACCATGTTCTTAAGCCTCGTGGTCCTAAAATGCCGGAGGATGC
This sequence comes from Anomaloglossus baeobatrachus, assembly GCF_048569485.1. Classification (NCBI taxonomy): domain Eukaryota; kingdom Metazoa; phylum Chordata; class Amphibia; order Anura; family Aromobatidae; genus Anomaloglossus; species Anomaloglossus baeobatrachus. The sequence goes on along the minus strand of NC_134364.1, from coordinate 68,194,934 downwards.
GATGACGATATTCACCCAATATTCCCTCTGCTTCAACAACACTGAAAAAAAAAAAAAAAAGAGAACATAAGCGTCATTATAAAATGGGTGAACGCCAGAATCTATATATATATATATATATATATATATATATATATATATATATATATATATATATATATATATATATATATATATATATATATATATATATATATATATATATATATATATATATATATATATAATTGCCTTAGTCTGTCTTGCTCCAAAATGACGTCTTACAGTGACAATCGTCGCCACAGCGCGTGCGCTAAAGAGCCTGCGACCAACGGCTCAGCTAAGGCTCCCTGCACACGTAACCAGGGTACACATCGGGTTATTAGGCAAAGCGCTTTGCTTAGTTATCCGATATTTACCCTGGCTACATGTGCAGGGAGCCTAACTGAACAGGCTGCACTACGGGCCGACAGGACGACACCCGACACTTCCCCGCTCGGCTCCGCCCCCCCGCACTCCGCATGTATACACTGAACACACACACACACACACACACACACACACACACACACACACACACACACCTGGATAGTCACCTGTCCCCAGCCATGCAGTACCCGGCACTGACGTCCTCAGCGCCATGATCCCGCTCGGCTCCACCCACCCCGCCCCCCCTCACACATTAGGCTGCTTTCACACTTGCGTTGTGAGGCATCCATCACAGTGCGTTGTGGGACGCATGTGACGGATGCATTGCAAATAGTGAGCTAATAAAGTAACGGATTCCTGTAAAAAACGTTTTGCGTTTTGTTTTTTTAAATGTTTCACCGGGAAAAGGAGATTTGTGGTCAGGAGGAGAGAGAGAGGTAACCACAAATTCCCTGAGAGACCGCAGTGAGCCGCGCGATCAGCTGTGCCGTCACTCAGGTAACCCGCGGCCACAGCTGCAGTCCTCGGGTCACCTGAATGAGGGCACAGCTGATCGCGCAGCTGACTTCAGTTGCTGCGTGGAGCTGATAGAGAGCGATCGTGTTCTACTGCCGCTCCTGTCAGCTTCATGTAGCAGAGCTGAAAGCGTCGTGGGACCTCTGTGGATTACGTCGGACCTGGAGGGGTATTTGGGGGTTTAATAAAGTGGTGAAGAAGGGAATTTTGTTACTTACCGTAAATTCCTTTTCTTCTAGCTCCAATTGGGAGACCCAGACGATTGGGTGTATAGCTACTGCCTCCGGAGGCCACACAAAGTATTACACTAAAAAGTGTAAGGCCCCTCCCCTTCTGCATATACACCCCCCGTGGATCACGGGCTGCTTCAGTTTTAGTGCAAAAGCAAGAAGGAGGAAAGCCAATAACTGGTTAAACAATTCAATCCGAAGGAACATCGGAGAACTGAAACCATTCAACATGAACAACATGTGTACCCGAACAACCAAAAAATCCCGAAGGAACAGGGGCGGGTGCTGGGTCTCCCAATTGGAGCTAGAAGAAAAGGAATTTACGGTAAGTAACAAAATTCCCTTCTTCTTCGGCGCTCCATTGGGAGACCCAGACGATTGGGACGTCCAAAAGCAGTCCCTGGGTGGGTAAATTAATACCTCAAGTTTGGACTGTAAAAACAGCCCTTCCCTACATGGAGGCAACCGCCGCCTGCAGGACTCTTCTACTTAGGTTGGCATCCGCCTAAGCGTAGGCATGCACCTGATAACGCTTGGTGAAGGTGTGCAGACTCGCCCAGGTAGCCGCCTGGCACACCTGCTGAGCCGTAGCCTGGTGCCGTAATGTCCAGGACGCACCCACGGCTCTGGTAGAATGGGCCTTCAGCCCTGATGGAACCGGAAGCCCAGCAGAACGGTAGGCTTCAAGAATTGGTTCCTTGATCCATCGAGCCAGGGTGGATTTGGAAGCCTGCGACCCTTTGCGCTGACCAGCGACAAGTACAAGGGGTGCATCCGAGCGGCGCAGGGGCGCCGTGCGGGAAATGTAGATTCTGAGCGCTCTCATCAGATCCAACAAATACAAATCCAATTCATATCGATGAACTGGATGAGGACAAAAGGAAGGTAAGGAGATATCCTGACTGAGATGAAAAGGGGGATACCACCTTAGGGAGAAACCCCGGAATCAGGCGCAGCACTACCTTGTCTTGGTGAAACACCAAGAAGGGAGCTTTGGATGACCGCGCTGCGAGCTCGGACACTCTCTGAAGAGACGTGACCGCTACCAAAAAGGCCACTTTCAGTGACAGTCGAGAAAGTGAAACATCCCTCAGAGGCTCAAAGGGCGGCTCCTGGAGAGCAATTAGTACCCTGTTCAGATCCCATGGGTCTAACGGCCTCTTGTACGGAGGGACAATGTGACAAACCCCCTGCAGGAACGTGCGTACCTGAGGAAGTCGCCCTATGCGCTTCTGAAAGAATACAGACAGCGCTGGGACTCGTCCGTTAAGGGAGCCGAGCGACAAACCTTTTCCCAAACCAGATTGCAGGAAGGAAGGAAAAGTAGGCAATGCAAATGTCCAGGGAGACACTCCCTGAGCAGAGCACTAAGATAAGAATATCTTCCACGTCTTGTTGGCTTCCTAGCCCGTCTCATGGTGACAATGACGTCTTGAGGTAATCCTGAAGACGCTAGGATCCAGGACTCAATGGCCACCAGTCAGGTTCAGGGCTGTAGAATTCAGATGGAAAAAACGGCCCTTGGGACAGTAAGTCTGGCCGGTCTGGTAGTGCCCACGGTTGGCCGACCGTGAGATGCCACAGATGCAGGTACCACGACCTCCTCGGCCAGTCTGGGGCGACGAGGATGGCGCGGCGGCAATCGGAGCTGATCTTGCGTAGCCCTCTGGGCAACAGTGTCAGAGGGGGAAACACATAGGGTAGCTGGAACTGCGACCAATCCTGAACTAAGGCGCCTGCCGCCAGAGCTCTTTGATCGTGAGACCGCGCCATGAAAATCGGGCCCTTGTTGTTGTGCCGAGACGCCATTAGGTCGACGTCCGGCCTCCCCCAGCGGCTACAGATTTCTTGAGACCCGTCCGGGTGCAGAGACCATTCCCCTGCGTCCATGCCCTGGCGACTGAGGAAGTCTGCTTCCCAGTTTTCTACGCCCGGGATGTGAACTGCGGATATGGTGTATGCTCTGTCTTCCACCCACATCAGAATCCGCCGGACTTCCTGGGAGGCTTGCCGACTGCGTGTTCCGCCTTGGTGGTTGATGTATGCCACCGCTGCGAAATTGTCCGACTGAATTCGGATCTGTTTGCCTTCCAGCCTCTGCTGGAAGGCTTGCAGGGCAAGATACCCTGCCCAAATTTCCAGAACATTGATCTGAAGGGTGGACTCCTCTGAAGAGAGTCCTTGCCCGTCTGAGAAAGGGGTACGTTCCTGTCTAGGGACGTTGACTTCTCATCCCATTGGCGAAGAATGTCCTATAGAAGTGGACGCAGATGAAACTGCGCGAAAAGGACTGCCTCTGCATGAGGCGTCTTAAGGGGTGTGACTGGCCTTGAAGGAGAGACTGCACCCCCGTCTGTAGTGAACGCTGTATGGCCAGCGGGAGCTGCACTATCGCTGAGAGAGTGTGAAGCTCCATGCCAAGATATGTCAGCGCTTGGGTCGGTGTCAGATTTAACTTTGAAAAGTTTATGATCTACCCGAAACTTTGGAGAGTCTCCAGCGCCACGTTCAGGCTGTGTTGGCATGCCTCTTGAGAGGGTGCCTTGACAAGTAGATCGTCCAAGTAAGGGATTACAGAGTGACCCTGAGAGTGCAGGACTACTCCCACTGCTGCCATGAACCTGTGAAAAGCCGTGGGGCTGTCGCCAGACCGAAGGACAGGGCTACGAACTGAAGATGGTCGTCTTCAATAACGAATCGTAGCCAACACCGGTGCTCTGGAGCAATCGGCACGTGGAGATAAGCATCCTGATGTCTATTGACGCTAGGAAATCTCCTTGAGATATGGAGGCAATGACGGAGCGGAGGGATTCCATCCGGAACCGCCTGGTTTTCACGTGCTTGTTGAGCAGGTTTAGGTCCAAAACGGAACGGAAGAGCCGTCGTTTTTTGGCACCACAACCAGATTGGAGTAAAAACCGTATCTTGTTCCTGAGGAGGAACAGGGATTACCACTCCTTCTGCCTGCAGAAGAGCATCTGCTCGGTCGGGAGGAGAGGAAGTTCTGAAAATCTAGTCGGAGGACGAGAACAGAACTCTATCCTGTACACGTGAGACAAAATGTCTCTCACCCACCGGTCTTTGACCTGTGGCAGCTAAATGTCGCCAAAGCGGGAGAGTCTGCCACCGACCGCGGATGCGGAGAGAGAGAGCTGAACGTCATGAGGAAACCGCCTTGGTAGCGGTTCCTCCGGCTGCCTTCCTTGGGCGTGATTGAGCCTGCCAGGAATCTGCGCCTCTCTGAGCTTTTTGAGTCCTTTTGGACGAGGACAATTGGGACCTGCCCGAGCCTGGGAAGGACCGAAACCTCGACTGTCCCTTCCTCTGTTGGGTGTTGTTTGATCTGGGCTGGTGTAAGGAAGAGTCCTTACCCTTGGACTGTTTAATGATTTCATCCAATCGCTCACCAAACAGTCTGTCACCAGATAACAGCAAACTGGTTAAGCACTTTTTTGGAAGCAGAATCTGCTTTCCATTCCCTCAACCACAAGGCTCTGCGTAAAACCACGGAGTTGGCGGACGCCACTGACGTACGGCTCGTAGAGTGCAGGACAGCATTAATAGCGTAAGTCGCAATGCAGACATTGCGAGGTTAAGGACGCCATCTGCGGCACAGATGTACATGTGACGGTGTCCACGTGCGCAAGACCAGCTGAAATAGCTTGGAATGCCCATACGGCTGCGAATGCCGGAGCAACCGACACGCCGATAGCTTCATAGACAGAATTCAACCCGAGGACCATCTGTCTGTCAATGGCATCTTTAAGTGAAGTCCCATCTTCCACTGCAACTATGGATCTAGCCGCAAGCCTGGAGATAGGGGAATCCACCTTTGGACACTGGGTCCAGCGCTTGACCACGTCAGGGAGAAAAAAGGATAACGTGTATCCTTAATACGATTGGAGAACGCTTATCTGGATAAGTGTGGTGTTTCCGGATTGCTTCTCTGAAGTCAGAGTGGCCAGAAAAGTACTCAATATACGCTTGAGATACTGAAAAGGGATTTCTCCTGCTGTGAAGCTGACTCCTCCACCGGAGGAGCTGAGGGAGAAATATCCAACATTCCCTTGGTGGACGCTAGAAGATCATTCACTATGGCGTCACCATCCGGAGTATCCGGATTGAGAGCGGTCTCAGGATCAGAGTCCTGATCAGCTACGTCTGCCTCATCATACAGAGAGTCCCGCTGGGACCCTAACCAGTGATGAAGCCGAGTGCCGCTCCTGTCTGGGACTGTCGTCAGAGCCTGCGCCCTGGGATGCATGGGACCCCCCCGGAGCACTGATTTGTTCCAAATGAGGGCGTATCAACATTGCCCATGGTCCGTCTGGACTGCAAGTCTCTAAGATGTTAGTCACAGTCACAGACCTATCAGCCGAAACTGCAACTCCGTCCCTGTCCCTGGACAGGGTTCACAGGTGGTTCCTTTAGCCACCTCTAGCAGAGACCCCGGCTGACCAAGTGCTACAGGGGAGCATTGCACACAATGGGGACATTGGAACCTGCCGTGTGGAACAGTATCACGTGCAGTACAAGCAGCATAGAAAGCCTGTGCCTTGGCACCTTTTCTTTTTTGCTGCTGTTGTCTAGCCATCTAGAAGCATATAGCCAAGAATAGCGACCGTACAGTGCAATGTATAGCATACAAGCAGAAAGTACAAATGAACACTTCAGCACATGCAGTACAAGCAGCATAGAAAGCCTGTGCCTCAGCACCCTTGCTTTTTTGCTGCTGTTGTCCAGCCATCTAGGAGTATATAGCCCAGAATAGCGACCGTACAGTGCAGTGTATAGCATACCAGCATAAAGTACAAATGAACACTTTAGCACATGCAATACAAGCAGCCTAGAAAGCCTGTGCCTTAGCACCCTTGCTTTTTGCTGCTGTAGTCTAGCCATCTAGGTATAAAGTACAAATGGCATTAGTGGGGTCAGCACTTCAGGTGCTGCTTACCGCCCGCCCAAAGGCGGGTGTGTGGTCGCCCGAATCCTGTGACTGGTTGCCCAGAGCTTGTCTCCCTTCTCCAGCCCAGACTGCGTGCAGGTAATGGCTGCCGGCGTCTTGTGAAGAGGGGCGGGCCGTGGGCGTGCCCCAGACAAGAGCGGGAAACTGGCGTCCCACTGTGTCCAGTGAAGGGGGCTGGAGAATGCAAAGCAGACTCCAGCTCTCGGCGCTGACTGTCTGTACAGCGTCCCGCCCCTCCCCTGACTGGCAGGGCTGGGGGCGGGAACGAAGCGAAAGAAGGGAATTTTGTTACTTACCGTAAATTCCTTTTCTTCTAGCTCTTATTGGGAGACCCAGACGATTGGGGTATAGCTACTGCCTCCGGAGGCCACACAAAGCACTACACTAAAAAGTGCAAGGCCCCTCCCCTTCTGGCTATACCCCCCCGTGGTATCACGGGTTCTCCAGTTTTAGTGCCAAAGCAAGAAGGAGGAAAGCCAATAACTGGTTTAAACAAATTAACTCCGAGTAACATCGGAGAACTGAAAAACCGTTCAACATGAACAACATGTGTACCCGCAAACAACAAAAAACATCCCGAAGGACAACAGGGCGGGTGCTGGGTCTCCCAATAAGAGCTAGAAGAAAAGGAATTTACGGTAAGTAACAAAATTCCCTTCTTCTTCAGCGCTCTATTGGGAGACCCAGACGATTGGGACGTCCAAAAGCTGTCCCTGGGTGGGTAAAGAAATACCTCATGTTAGGGCTGCAAAACAGCCCTCCCCTACGGGGGTGTCACTGCCGCCTGCAGGACTCTTCTACCTAAGCTGGCATCCGCCGAAGCATAGGTATGCACCTGATAATGCTTGGTGAAAGTGTGCAGACTGGACCAGGTAGCTGCCTGGTACACTTGTTGAGCCGAAGCCTGGTGTCGTAATGCCCAGGACGCACCCACGGCTCTGGTTGAGTGGGCTTTTAGCCCTGAAGGAACCGGAAGCCCCGCAGAACGGTAGGCCTCTAGAATTGGTTCTTTGATCCATCGAGCCAGGGTGGCTTTAGAAGCCTGCAACCCCTTGCGCGGACCAGCGACAAGGACAAAAAGTGCATCGGAACGGCGCATGGGCGCCGTGCGGGAAATGTAGAGTCTGAGTGCTCTCACCAGATCTAACAAACGTAAGTCCTTTTCATACCGGTGAACCGGATGAGGACAAAAGGAAGGCAAGGATATATCCTGATTAAGATGAAATGAGGATACGACCTTAGGGAGAAACTCCGGAATGGGGCGCAGCACTACCTTGTCCTGGTGGAACACCAGGAAGGGAGCCTTGGATGACAGAGCTGCCAGCTCAGACACTCGCCGAAGCGATGTGATCGCAACGAGAAACGCCACCTTCTGTGACAGGCGAGAAAGGAAACTTCCTTCAGAGGCTCGAAAGGCGGCTTCTGGAGAGCAACTAATACCCTGTTGAGATCCCATGGATCTAACGGCCGCTTGTACGGGGGTACGATATGACAGACCCCCTGTAGGAACGTGCGCACCTTAGAAAGACGTGCTAGACGCTTCTGAAAAAACACGGATAGTGCCGAGACTTCCCCCTTAAGGAAGCCGAGCGACAAGCCCTTTTCTAACCCCGATTGCAGGAAGGAAAGAAAAGTAGGCAATGCAAATGGCCAGGGAGACACTCCCTGAGCCGAGCACCAAGTTAAGAAAATCTTCCACGTTCTGTGGTAGATCTTAGCAGAGGTGGACTTCCTAGCCTGTTTCATGGTGGCAACGACCCCTTGGGATAATCCTGAAGACGCTAGGATCCAGGACTCAATGGCCACACAGTCAGGTTCAGGGCCGCAGAATTCCGATGGAAAAACGGCCCTTGGGACAGTAAGTCTGGCCAGCCTGGTAGTGACCACGGTCGGCCGACCGTGAGATGCCACAGATCCGGGTACCACGATCTCCTCGGCCAGTCTGGGGCGACGAGTATGACGCGGCTGCAATCGGATCTGATTTTTTGCGCAGTACTCTGGGCAAGAGTTCCAGAGGTGGAAACACATATGTGAGCCGGAACTGCGACCAATCTTGCACTAAGGCGTCTGCCGCCAGAGCTCTGTGATCGCGCGATCGTGCCATAAATGCCGGGACCTTGTTGTTGTGCCGAGACGCCATTAGGTCGACGTCCGGCACCCCCCAGCGGCGACAGATTTCCTGAAACACGTCCGGGTGAAAGGACCATTCCCCTGCGTCCATACCCTGGCGACTGAGGAAGTCTGCTTCCCAGTTTTCTACGCCCGGGATGTGAACTGCGGATATGGTGGATGCTGTGTCCTCCACCCACATGAGGATTCGCCGGACTTCCTGGAAGGCTTGCCGACTGCGCGTCCCTCCTTGGTGGTTGATGTATGCCACCGCTGTGGAGTTGTCCGACTGGATTCGGATCTGCTCTCTTTCTAGCCACTGCTGGAAAGCTAGTAGGGTAAGATACCCTGCCCCGATTTCCAGAACATTGATCTGAGGGGTGGACTCCTGCTGAGTCCACGTCCCCTGAGCCCTGTGGCGGAGACAAACTGCTCCCCACCCTGACAGACTCGTATCTGTCGTGACCACTGCCCAGGATGGGGGTAGGAAGGATCTTCACTGTGACAATGAGGTGGGAATAAGCCACCATTGCAGAGAGTCCTTGGCCGTCTGGGAAAGGGAGACTTTCCTGTCCAGGGAGGTTGACTGCCCGTCCCATTGGCGGAGAATGTCCCCTTGCAGTTGGCGCAGATGAAACTGCGCAAAGGGAACTGCCTCCATGGCTGCCACCATCTTCCCTAGGAAGTGCATGAAGCGCCTTAAGGGGTGCGACTGGCCTTGAAGGAGAGACTGCACCTCTGTTTGCAGTGAACGCTGCTTGTTCAGCGGAAGCTTCACTATCGCTGATAGAGTGTGAACTCCATGCCGAGATACGTTAGTGATTGAGTCGGTGACCGATTTGACCTTGCCAAAGTGATGATCCACCCGAAAGTCTGGAGAGTCTCCAGCGTAACATTCAGGCTGCGTTGTCATGCCTCGAGGGAGGGTGCTTTGACGAGTAGATCGTCCAAGTAAGGGATCACCGGGTGTCCCTGAGAGCTGCAAGACTGCTACCACTGCTGCCATGACCTTGGTGAACACCCGTGGGGCTGTCGCCAGACCGAATGGCAGAGCTACGAACTGAAGATGGTCGTCTCCTATCACAAAACGTAGAAAACGTTGGTGCTCCGTAGCAATTGGCACGTGGAGATAGGCATCTTTGATGTCTGTTGAGGCAAGGAAGTCTCCTCGAGACATTGAGGTAATGACGGATCGGAGGGATTCCATCCGGAACCGCCTGGCGTTCGCATGCTTATTGAGCAGTTTTAGGTCCAGAACAGGACGGAAGGAGCCGTCCTTTTTTGGAGCCACAAAGAGATTGGAGTACAAACCCTCGCCCTCGTTCATGAGGGGGGACAGGGATCACCACTCCTTCTGCTCTTAGAGCGTCCACCGCCTGCAGCAGGGCATCTGCTCGGTGGGGAGGTGGGGCCGTTCTGAAGAATGGAGTCGGAGGACGAGAACAGAACACTGTCCTGTGCACGTGAGCACAATGTCCGTCACCCACCGGTCTGTGACCTGTGGCAGCTAAATGTCGCCAAAGGCGGGGGAGTCTGCCATCAACCGCGGATGCGGAGAGAGAGAGAGAGCTGAGAGTCATGAGGAGACCGCCTTGGTAGCGGTTCCTCCGGCTGCCTTCCTTGGGCGTGATTGAGCCCGGCCGGAATCTGAGCCCGTCTGAGGTTTTGTAGCCCTTTTGCACGAGGACAATTGGGACCTGCCCGAGCTTGGGAAGGACCGAAACCTCGACTGTACTTTTAGGACAGCATTAATAGGTGCAGACATTGCGGAGTTACGGACGCCTCTGCGGTACAGATGTACATGTGCTCAAGGCCAGCTGCGCAAGAACAGCTGAAAAGGTTAGGTTGCCTATACGGCTGTGAATGCCGGAGCAACCGACACGCCGATAGCCTCCTAGACAGATTTCAACCAGAGTCCATCTGTCTGTGAATGGCATCTTTAAGTGAAGCCCCATCTCCAGTGCAACTATGGCTCTAGACGCAAGCCTGGAGATTGGAGAATCCACCTTTGGACCCTGGGTCCAGCGCTTGACCACGTCAGGGGAAAAGGGATAACGTGTATCTTAAAAAACGTTTGGAGAAGACGCTTATCTGGTAAGCGTGGTGTTTCTGGACTGCTTCTCTGAAGTCAGCGTGGCCAGAAAAATACTCAATATCCTTTTGAGATACTGAAAAGGGACTTCTCCTGCTGTGAAGCTGACTCCTCCACTGGGGGAGCTGAGGGAGAAAGATCCAACCTTCCATTGATGGACGCTATAGGATCATTCCGTATGGCGTTACCATCCGGTGTATCCGGATTGATAGCGATGTCAGGATCAAAGTCCTGGAGCCGCCTTATCATACAGAGAGTCCTCCTGGGACCCCCCCGTTCCAAATGAGGTTGGTCAGGAAGATTGCCCATGGCCTGTCTGGACTGCAAGTCTCTATCTTATGACAATATATCTGTCGAAACTGCAACTCCGTCCCTGTCCTTGGACAGGGATGACAGGTGGTTTCTTTGGCCACGACTAGTAGAGACCCCGGCAGACGAAGTGCTAGAGACCCCGGCAGACGAAGTGCTACAGGGGAGCATGCACACAATGGGACGGTGTCATGAACAGCATCCCATGTAGTAAAAACAGCACTGAAAATCTGTGTTGCTTTTTTGCCGCTGCCGACTAGCCATCTAGAAGTATATAGCCAAGATTGGTGACCGTACAGTGCAATGTATAGCATACAAGCATAAAGTACAAATGAACACTGCAGCACAAGCAATACAAGCAGCATAGAAGCCTATGCCCTGGCACCCCTGCTCTTCTGCTGCTGTAGACTAGTCATCTAGGGGAATATAGCCCAGAAGAGTGACCATACAGTGCAATGTATAGCATACAAGCACAAGTACAAATGCACACTGCAGCCCCTGCAATACAAGCAGCATAGAAAAAAACCTGTGCCCCAGCACCCTTGGTTTTCTGCTGCTGTAGTCTAGCCATTCCAGGAGAATATAGCTAAGACTAGCGACTGTACAGTGCAGTGTATAGCATACAAGCATAAACACAAATGAACACTTCAGTACGTGCAATACAAGCAGCCTAGAAAGCCTGTGCCTTAGCACACCTGCTTTCCTGCTGCTGATGTGTCGCTCTCCAAGCGGGCATATAGCGACCTATGCAGTTAAAATACACATGTACACACTGCAGTATATCTTGGGGTCAGCACTATGTGTGCCGCTTACCGCCCGCCTATAAGCGGGTGTATGGTCGCCATAGTCCTGCCTGGTTGCCGAAAGTCCGAGCTCGGACTGCAGTAATGGCTGCCGGCGTCTTCCCCAGCTCGTGTGAGGAGGGGCGGGCCGTGGGCGTGCCCCAAGTCAGAGCGGGAATCCGGCGTCCGACAGTGTGCAGTGAGAGGGCTGGAGCATGTAAATAAGGCTCCAGCCCTCGGCGCTGCTGATTGCTCAGCGTCTGTCCCCTTCCCTGAGTGACAGGGAGGGGGCGGGAACGAAGCGGCACTAGGCCGCAGAAGCCGGGGACTGGATTTATAAGCGCCGCCGCCGTAAAAGCGCGGTCGGCGCCCAGTCCCCGGCGAACTACAAGTCCCAGCCGCGCCGCCGCTCCCGGAGCGTCCGGCGCGGTAGTTCCCAATACACAAAGTCACTCAGCAAAGCTGCAGTGACTGTAACCCTTTACTGTCCCCGGCGCACTAGCACACCCAGCAAGTCTGGAGTGTGCTGTGCCTGTGTGTACGGGGACACAGAGTACCTGTAATGGTGCAGGGCCATGTCCCTGAACGGTACTCCAGCTCCGTATCCAGCAGGTTCAAATGGGTCTGTGGATGGAGCCCGGCGTCAGAGCTTTGAGGCCGGCAGGATCCCACTTCCTCAGAGCCCCCCAGGGGGATGTGGAAGGAAAGCAGCATGTGGGCTCCAGCCTCCGTACCAGCAATAGGTACCTCAACCTTACAACACCATCAACGGGTGAGAAGGGAGCATGCTGGGGGCCCTATATGGGCCCTCTTTTCTTCCATCCGAAATAGTCAGCAGCTACTGCTGACTAAAATCTGTGGAGCTATGCATGGATGTCTGACCTCCTTCGCACAAAGCTTGAAAACTGGAGAACCCGTGATACCACGGGGGGGTATAGCCAGAAGGGGAGGGGCCTTGCACTTTTTAGTGTAGTGCTTTGTGTGGCCTCCGGAGGCAGTAGCTATACCCCAATCGTCTGGGTCTCCCAATAGAGCGCTGAAGAAACTAGGCCGCAAAGCCGGGGACTCGAGTAATAAGCGCGGCCGTCCTATGTGCACGGCCAGCGCGGAAGTCCCCGGCGCACCACAAGTCCCAGCCGCGCCACAGTGTAAAACACCCCGCAGCGGCCGGCGCGGCAGTTTCTAACACATAAATTCACTCAGCTAAGCTGCAGTGAATAATAGCACAAGCGCTCCGCGCTGTTGTCCCCGGCGCACTAGCACTCCCAGCAATGCTGGTGTGTGTGTGCGCAATGTGTACGGGGACACAGAGTACCTTAATGTAGCAGGGCCCTGCCCTGACGATACCCAGCTCCATATCCAGCAGGATCTCCGGGTCTGTGGATGGAGCCCGGTCTCAGTGCCTGGAGACCGGTAAGATCCCACTTCACCCAGAGCCCCGAGGGGGGATGGGGAAGGAAAACAGCATGTGGGCTCCAGCCTCCGTACCCGCAATGGGTACCTCAACCTTAACAAACACCCGACAAAAGTGGGGTGAGAAGGGAGCATGCTGGGGGCCCCATATGGGCCCACTTTTCTTCCATCCGACATAGTCAGCAGCTGCTGCTGACTAAACAGTGGAGCTATGCGTGGATGTCTGACCTCCTTCGCACAAAGCATAAAACTGAAGCAGCCCGTGATCCACGGGGGGTGTATATGCAGAAGGGGAGGGGCCTTACACTTTTTAGTGTAATACTTTGTGTGGCCTCCGGAGGCAGTAGCTATACACCCAATCGTCTGGGTCTCCCAATGGAGCGCCGAAGAAAGAGGGTGTTTTTTGTCTTTTATTCCAAATTAAGGATTTTTTCGAGTGTATGTGTTTATTTTCTTTAATTTGCAGGTTAATTATGGAAGGTATCTCTGGGAGATGCCTGCCATGATTAACTTAGGACTTAGTGGCAGTTACGGGCTGCTGCCATTAACTCCTTATTACCTCCGCACCAGGGCAATTCGGGATGAGCCGGGTAGAGTCCCGGGACTATCGCATCTAATGGATGCAGCAATTCCGGGCGACTGCGGCTACTGTTAGGCTGGGGGGCTCCCCATAACGTAGGGCTCCCCATCCTGAGAATACCAGCCTTCAGCCGTGTGGCTTTATCTTGGCTGGTATCAAAATTGGGGGGGACCGCACGTCTTTTTTTTAATTTTTGTATTTATTTTACTGCACAATATGGACCTGCCCACCGACGGCTGTGATTGGTTGCAGTGAGACAGCTGTCACTCAGCGTGGGGCCGGGTCTGACTGCAACCGATCATAGGCGCCGGTGGGCGGGGGAAGCAGGGAATACGTGATTGAATAATGGGCGGCCGGAATTTTTTCAAAAGAGGAAAAGCCGCCGGAGCAGCGTGACAGCGGTGCAGCACCGCGCCGGTGATCGGTGAGTATGAGAGGAGTGGGGGGGGGGGGGTGGGCTCAGAGACCAGGAGTGATTTTAGAAAGTGACGGAATTTGTCAGCGGATTCCGCCGCTTAGCGCATAGCAGCGGAATCCACCACCATAGACAATCATTAGACACCTTGGCGGATTCCAACGGAATCTGTCAATGTGCGTCATTTTACCGACCCAAAAAACGCTACGTATAACATTCCCTCCGCCCGACGCTGCGTCAAAATAACGACTCAGCGTCGTCCAGCGGATGCAACGCAGACACTTGCGTTACAGTGCGTCATCAATACAAGTCTATGGAGAATAGCGCAGTGCGTTAACGGACTGCACTATTCTCCATAGTGGCGGATTACGCTGATCGCAAGTGTGAAGGCGCCCTTCCCCGCAGGATGGGTGCACATGTCAGGATGGCGGCTGCACCACGATGGGGGCACATACCAGCATTGGGCCACATCACAGCATCAGCATATTTTTACTTAACTTTACACTGTTCATAGCCTTCTTTCATTACAAGCCATGGACATCATTAATCATTAGACTCCTCTATTAAAACTGTTCCTTCTGTTTGTCATTTTAAAACCAATAAACAATAAGAATACTAAATTAAACGTAACCCATCCAGTCCATTCATTACATTATTATTCAATCTGCTAACCTACATACACATTCTAGACTATATTTGTACAAAACTTAACATAAAACCATGCTACTAGAACTTCTTGGATTCACCTAAGGCCTCAGTCGGACGACCATGAACCACTTACGTGGTCTGTGGTTTTCATGGACGGACCACAATGAGGTTTTCTACGGTGATTTTTTTTTGCAGCCCACAGAGTCATATTCACTTTTCAGGATCAAAATTAACCAAAGGCATCACATATCATCAACGTACAGTCCAAGTAGTGTCTGATTAACAATTTGCACCATTTATAGCCCTTATCTTCCTTATTCTAAACTCCTCTCAGTTCACAAAGTTGAGTTCAACCTTCATGTGGTCATAAATCAGCTGAGAGAAGCTTATAACCAGGAAGATAAAGAGTTAAACACTTTCTGGTGTGAGCAAGTCCACTGATTGATTCTCAGTTAATTCATTCTGAGGCTAGTAATAGACAGTGCAGCAATGGAAGGCAAAAGGTGCAACATTTTGCAAAAATGATCTTTAGCCAAAAATACCATCATACCGGCGACGTTCTCGAGGACGTGTGACTCACTTATTTTTTCTTGCAGATTTGCAGAATGTGGATGTCTTCACTGCGATACTCCTCATCGTGTTTGTCGATTGGCACCTCCTCATAGTCAAAATCCATTTTTAGTAGCTACATAAAGAAATAAGAACAGAATTACTCCACCTGCTTTAAATCTCTCACCACTTATTTTCCGGTTTTTTTTTTCCCTCCCCTTCTTCCAAGAGCCATCACTATTATTTTTCCGTCTACATTCTCCATATGAGGGCTCATTTTCTGCAGGACGAGTTGCACTTTTGAATCACATCATTCATTTTATTATGTGATGCGCTGGAAAGCAGGAATACAATTCCAAGTGCATTAAATTGCAAAAAAAGTGCAAGTCCACATTTTTATTTACCATCTTCACTATATGGTAAAACGGACCTGGCATTATGATTCCTCGGGTCAGTACGAGTACGCAGATACCAAACATGTATAGTTTGTTTTTTTTTAAAATCTAAGTAGTGAAAACCTTTCTGCTTTTGTCGCCTTTTTCCGTGACCCGTAACGTTTTCATTTTTCGGGATCTGGGGCTGGGTGGGGGATTATTTTTTGCCCCCTGAGACGACATTTGTACCAATACCATTTTGAATAGATGGAACTTGAAGCCGTGATTGTCCGATCGCTTGTGCTGTACAGAGCGGTGCGTCAGCTATGTATAGTGAAAACCACAATCTCCTATGAATGTCGCTCACAGCCAGCGTTCACAGGAAGATCGTCATGACAGACACAGGGTCATCAGCAGACCCCTGACTGTCATGGAAATCCATCGGCGCCCCACATCCCATCACGGGACCACTAATGGGAGTGAGCAATAGCTGCATGACTTTGCTTCTCCAGCAAAGTCTATGACTTTTCATTTTGCTGTCCACACACAACTTATTTTAGCTGTGTTTTTGAGCAAAAAAAAAATAAAAAATGAACATGTCAATTCTTTCCTGCGTTTTACTGTGTTTTTTGCATTGGAAAAATGCCGCAGAACGCAGTGATCAAAAACGCGCTGCGTTTTTGTGTGTTTTTTGCTGCCAAAAGAGAATTTTGTTACTTACCGTAAATTCTTTTTCTTATAGTTCCGTATTGGGAGACCCAGCTCCCTCCGTGTTGCCTGTTGGCAATTTTCTTGTTCCGTGTGTTATCACCGGCTGTTGTCGTGGACAGAGTCCGGTTGTTCCGGTTCTTACTCGGTTCTACTTGTGGGTGGCTATTCTCCTTCAGCTTTTGCACTAAACTGGCTGGGTCTGCTCACCAGGGGGTGTATAAGCTCAGAGGGAGGAGCTACACTTTTTAGTGTAGTACTTTGTGTGTCCTCCGGAGGCAGAAGCTAAACACCCATGGTCTGGGTCTCCCAATACGGAACTATAAGAAAAAGAATTTACGGTAAGTAACAAAATTCTCTTTTTTTTCTTCATCGTTCCTTTGGGAGACCCAGACCATGGGACGTTCCAAAGCTGTCCCTGGGTGGGAATAAACAGAAAAAACTAAGAAGTAGGCGGAGCCTAACATCACAAGTGGGCGACAGCTGCCTGAAGGATGCGTCTGCCCAAGCTCGCATCTGCCGAAGCATGAGCATGCACTTGGTAGTGCTTCGAAAAGGTATGCAGGCTAGTCCAAGTGGCAGCCTGACAGACTTGTTGAGCCGTAGCCTGGTGCCTAAAAGCCCAAGAGGCACCGACAGCTCTGGTCGAGTGTGCTTTGATCCCCGGCGGGGGAGGCACCTGAGTACTCTGGTAGGCGTCCGAAATGGTCGATCTAATCCAACGGGCCAAGGTCGGCTTAGAAGCAGAGAGACCCTTGCGCCGCCCTGTGGTTAGCACAAAAAGAGAGGTGCACCGCCTAAGCGCAGCGGTGCGAGACACATAGATCCGGAGAGCACGCACCAGATCTAGAGTATGCAGCGCTTTCTCAAAGCGATGAACAGGGGACGGACAGAAGGAAGGCAAGGAATTATCCTGGTTAAGGTGGAAGGGAGAGACCACCTTAGGAAGAAAGTCCGGGGTCGGACGGAGAACTACCTTGTCTTGGTGAAAAACCAAAAGAAGGGAATTTTGTTACTTACCGTAAATTCCTTTTCTTCTAGCTCCTATTGGGAGACCCAGACGATTGGGTGTATAGTACTGCCTCCGGAGGCCACACAAAGCATTACACTAAAAAGTGTAAGGCCCCTCCCCTTCTGGCTATACACCCCCAGTGGGATCACTGGCTCACCAGTTTTAGTGCAAAAGCAAGAAGGAGGAAAGCCAATAACTGGTTTAAACAAATTCACTCCGAAGTAACATCGGAGAACTGAAAACCATTCAACATGAACAACATGTGTACCCGAAAAACAACCAAAAATCCAGAAGGACAACAGGGCGGGTGCTGGGTCTCCCAATAGGAGCTAGAAGAAAAGGAATTTACGGTAAGTAACAAAATTCCCTTCTTCTTCGGCGCTCCATTGGGAGACCCAGACGATTGGGACGTCCAAAAGCTGTCCCTGGGTGGGTAAAGAAATACCTCATGTTAGAGCTGCAAAGACAGCCCTTCCCTACGGGGAGGCAACTGCCGCCTGCAGGACTCTTCTACCTAGGCTGGCGTCCGCCGAAGCATAGGTATGCACCTGATAATGTTTGGTGACAGTGTGCAGACTCGACCAGGTAGCTGCCTGGCACACCTGTTGAGCCGTAGCCTGGTGTCGTAATGCCCAGGACGCACCCACGGCTCTGGTAGAATGGGCCTTCAGCCCTGATGGAACCGGAAGCCCAGCAGAACGGTAGGCTTCAAGAATTGGTTCTTTGATCCATCGAGCCAGGGTGGCTTTGGAAGCCTGCGACCCTTTGCGCTTACCAGCGACAAGGACAAAGAGTGCATCCGAGCGGCGCAGGGGCGCCGTGCGGGAAATGTAGATTCTGAGTGCTCTCACCAGATCCAACAAATGTAAATCCTTTTCATACCGATGAACTGCATGCGGATAAAAGGAAGGCAAGGAGATATCCTGATTAAGATGAAAAGAGGATACCACCTTAGGGAGAAACTCCTGAATGGGGCGCAGCACTACCTTGTCCTGGTGGAACACCAGGAAAGGAGCTTTGGATGACAGCGCTGCTAGTTCAGACACTCTCCGAAGAGACGTGACCGCTACCAGAAAGGCCACTTTCTGTGAGAGTCGAGAAAGTGACACATCCCTCAGAGGCTCGAAGGGCGGCTTCTGGAGAGCAACAAGGACCTTGTTTAGATCCCACGGATCTAACGGCCGCCTGTACGGAGGTACGATATGACAAACCCCCTGCAGGAACGTGCGCACCTGAGAAAGTCGTGCTAGACGCTTGTGAAAAAACACGGATAGTGCCGAGACTTGCCCTTTAAGGGAGCCGAGCGACAAGCCCTTTTCCAACCCAGATTGCAGGAAGGAAAGAACGACAGGTAACGCGAATGGCCAGGGGGATACTCCTTGTGCAGAGCACCAGGATAAGAAAATCTTCCACGTTCTGTGGTAGATCTTAGCAGAAGTGGACTTCCTAGCCTGTCTCATGGTGGCCACGACCCCTTGGGGTAATCCTGAAGACGCTAGGATCCAGGACTCAATGGCCACACAGTCAGGTTCAGGGCCGCAGAATTCCGATGGAAAAACGGCCCTTGGGACAGTAAGTCTGGACGGTCTGGTAGTGCCCACGGTTGGCCGACCGTGAGATGCCACAGATCCGGGTACCACGACCTCCTCGGCCAGTCTGGGGCGACGAGTATGACGCGGCCGCAATCGGATCTGATCTTGCGTAACACTCTGGGCAAGAGTGCCAGAGGTGGAAACACATAAGGGAGCCGGAACTGCGACCAATCTTGCACTAAGGCGTCTGCCGCCAGAGCTCTTTGATCGCGAGACCGCGCTATGAAGGTCGGGACCTTGTTGTTGTGCCGAGACGCCATTAGGTCGACGTCCGGCACCCCCCAGCGGCGGCAGATTTCCTGAAACACGTCCGGGTGAAGGGACCATTCCCCTGCGTCCATGCCCTGGCGACTGAGGAAGTCTGCTTCCCAGTTTTCTACGCCCGGGATGTGAACTGCTGATATGGTGGATGCTCTTTCCTCCACCCACATCAGAATCCGCCTGACTTCCTGGAAGGCTTGCCGACTGCGTGTCCCTCCTTGGTGGTTGATGTATGCCACCGCTGTGGAGTTGTCCGACTGAATTCGGATCTGCTTTCCTTCCAGCCACTGCTGGAAGGCTAATAGGGCAAGATACACTGCCCTGATTTCCAGAACATTGATCTGAAGGGTGGACTCCTGCTGAGTCCACGTCCCTTGAGCCCTGTGGTGGAGAAAAACTGCTCCCCACCCTGACAGACTCGCGTCTGTCGTGACCACTGCCCAGGATGGGGGCAGGAATGATCTTCCCTGTGATAATGAGGTGGGAAGAAGCCACCATTGCAGAGAGTCCTTGGCCGTCTGAGAAAGGGAGACTTTCCTGTCTAGGGAAGTTGTCTTCCCGTCCCATTGGCGGAGAATGTCCCATTGAAGTGGGCGCAGATGAAACTGCGCGAACGGGACTGCCTCCATTGCTGCCACCATCTTCCCTAGGAAGTGCATGAGGCGCCTTAAGGAGTGCGACTGACCCTGAAGGAGAGACTGCACCCCTGTCTGTAGTGACCGCTGCTTGTCCAGCGGAAGCTTCACTATCGCTGAGAGAGTATGAAACTCCATGCCAAGATACGTTAGTGATCGAGTCGGTGCCAGGTTTGACTTTGAAAAGTTGATGATCCACCCGAAAGTCTGGAGAGTCTCCAGCGCAACATTCAGGCTGTGTTGGCATGCCTCTTGAGAGGGTGCTTTGACAAGTAGATCGTCTAAATAAGGGATCACGGAATGTCCCTGAGAATGCAAGACTGCTACCACTGCCGCCATGACCTTGGTGAAAACCCGTGGGGCTGTCGCCAGACCAAATGGCAGAGCTACGAACTGGAGATGGTCGTCTCCTATCACGAAACGTAGAAAACGTTGGTGCTCTGTAGCAATCGGCACGTGGAGATAAGCATCTTTGATGTCTATTGATGCAAGGAAATCTCCTTGAGACATTGAGGCAATGACGGAGCGGAGGGATTCCATCCGGAACCGCCTGGCGTTCACATGCTTGTTGAGCAGCTTTAGGTCCAGAACAGGTCGGAACGAGCCGTCCTTTTTTGGAACCACGAAGAGATTGGAGTAAAAACCTTGCCCTTGTTCCTGAAGAGGAACAGGGATCACTACTCCTTCTGCTCTTAGTGAGCCCACCGCCTGCAGAAGAGCATCTGCTCGGTCGGGATGTGGGGAAGTTCTGAAGAACCGAGGCGGAGGACGAGAACTGAACTCTATCCTGTACCCGTGAGACAAAATGTCTGTTACCCACCGGTCCTTGACCTGTGGCAGCCAAATGTCGCAAAAGCGGGAGAGCCTGCCACCGACCGAGGATGCGGAGGGATGAGGCCGAAAGTCATGAGGCAGCCGCCTTGGAAGCGGTTCCTCCGGTTGCTTTCTTGGGGCGTGAGTGAGCCCGCCAGGAATCTGAGCTCCTTTGCTCCTTCTGAGTCCCTTTGGACGAGGAGAATTGGGTCTTGCCGGAGCCTCGAAAGGACCGAAACCTCGACTGCCACTTCCTCTGTTGAGGTTTGCTTGATCTGGGCTGGGGTAAGGAGGAGTCTTTACCCTTGGATTGTTTAATGATTTCAGCCAATTGTTCACCAAACAGTCTATCTACAGATAGTGGCAAGCTGGTTTAACATTTTTTGGAAGCAGAATCCGCTTTCCATTCCTTTAACCACAAGGCTCTGCGCAAAACCACAGATTTGGCAGACGCCATTGAGGTACGGCTTGTAGAGTCCAGGACAGCGTTGATAGCGTAAGTCGCAAACGCAGACATTTGCGAGGTTAGGGACGCTACTCGCGGCACTGCTGGACGTATGATAGAGTCCACCTGTGCCAGACCAGCTGAAATAGCTTGGAGTGCCCACACGGCCGCGAATGCTGGAGCAAACGACGCGCCGATAGCTTCATAGACAGACTTTAACCAAAGGTCCATCTGTCTGTCATTGGCATCTTTAAGTGAAGCCCCATCCTCCACTGCAACTATGGATCTAGCCGCAAGCCTGGAGATTGGGGGGTCCACCTTTGGACACTGGGTCCAGCGTTTGACCACGTCAGGGGGAAAGGGATAACGTGTATCCTTAAGACGTTTGGAGAAACGCTTGTCTGGGTAAGCATGGTGTTTCTGGACTGATTCTCTGAAGTCAGCGTGGTCCAGAAAAGTACTCAGTTTACGCTTGGGATACCTGAAATGGAACTTCTCCTGCTGTGCAGCTGCCTCCTCTGCTGAAGGGGCAGGGGGAGAAATTTCCAATAGACTATTCATGGCCGCTATAAGGTCATTTACCATGGCGTCACCATCAGGAGTATCCAGATTGAGAGCGGTTTCAGGATTAGACTCCTGATCACCCTCCTCTGTCTCATCATGTAGAGACTCTTCTCGCTGAGACCCTGATCCGCGTGAGGACGTGGAGGGTCTCTCCCAGCGAGCACGCTTAGGCTGCCTGGGACTGTCATCTGAGTCAGAGCCGTCAGGCTGAGATGCCTGGGACCCCCTTGAATCACGGATTAACTCCAACTGAGGGGGACCGGGGAACGTTGCCGCAGCAGTGTCCATGGTCTGAGTAACTGGCCTGGCCTGCAAGGTCTCTAGTATCTTTGTCATAGTGACAGACATCTTGTCAGCAAAAACTGCAAACTCTGTCCCCGTCACCAGGACCGGGTTCACCGGCGACTCTGCCTGGGCCGCTACCACCATAGACTCCGGCTGACGAAGTGGCACAGGGACCGAACATTGCACACAATGGGGGTCATTGTAACCTGCCGGTAGATCAGCCCCACAAGCGGCACAAGCAGCGCTTACAGCCTGTGTCTTGGCACCCTTGCGTTTTGCGGATGACATGTTGTCGTCTCCTCAGAGCAAGATAGGGTATACAGCCAAGAAGCGACCTTACAGTGCAATATATATATATGCATATATATATGGTATAGAGAAAAAAAGGTACACCAAAATAACACTGTGGCACTAGTGGGGCCAGCACTAAAGTGCTGCTTACCGCCCGCTTAACGCGGGTGTGTGGTCGCCAGAAATCCCTTGTCTGGGTCTCCCAGAGCCTGTGTCCGTTCTCCAGCCAGACTGCATGTAGGAATGGCTGCCGGCGTCCTGTGGAGAGGGGCGGGCCCTGGGCGTGTGCAGACAAAGAGCGGGAAACCTGCGTCCCCCTGTGCTCAGTGAGAGGGCTGGAGCATGTAAATAAGACTCCAGCCCTCGGCGCTGATTAATCGTACAGCGTCTCTCCCTTGCCCTGATTGACAGGGTGGGGGCGGGAACGAAGCGGAGCTAGGCCGCAGAAGCCGGGGACTAAATTTATAAGCGACGCCGTCGTAAAAGCACGGTCGGCGCTAAGTCCCCGGCGCACTACAAGTCGCAGCCGCGCCGCCTCTCCAGGGGCGGCCGGCGCGGCAGTCCCCAACACATAAAGTCACTCAGAAAAACTGTAGTGACTGTAACCCCAGCGCGCAGCGCTACTGTCCCCGGCGCACTAGCACACCCAGCAAGTCTGGAATGTGCGCGGCCTGTTTGGGACACAGAGTACCTGAATGTCGCAGGGCCTTGTCCCTGAACGGTACCCAGCTCCGTATCCAGCAGGTTCCATGGGTCTGTGGATGGAGCCCGGCCTCAGGGCTTGGGGGCCGGTAAGATCCCACTTCCTCAGAGCCCCTCAGGGGGATGGGGAAGGAAAACAGCATGTGGGCTCCAGCCTCCGTACCCACAATGGGTACCTCAACCTTAACAAACACCGCCGACATAAAGTGGGGTGAGAAGGGAGCATGCTGGGGGCCCTAGTATGGGCCCTCTTTTCTTCCATCCGACATAGTCAGCAGCTGCTGCTGACTAAACAGTGGAGCTATGCGTGGATGTCTGACCTCCTTCGCACAAAGCAGAAAACTGGTGAGCCAGTGATCCCACTGGGGGTGTATAGCCAGAAGGGGAGGGGCCTTACACTTTTTAGTGTAATGCTTTGTGTGGCCTCCGGAGGCAGTACTATACACCCAATCGTCTGGGTCTCCCAATGGAGCGCCGAAGAAAAGGTGACTCCGAGGAGAGCGCAGCCAAATCAGAGACTCTCCTGAGAGAAGTTATGGCAACTAGAAAGGCCACCTTTTGAGAAAGACGATACAAAGAAACCTCCCTAAGAGGCTCAAAGGGGGATTTCTGCAATACCGTGAGGACCAAGTTAAGGTCCCAGGGATCCAAGGGCCGCCGATAAGGCGGAATGATGTGAGACGCACCTTGCATGAAGGTGCGGATCTGAGCCAGCCGGGCGAGACGCCGCTGGAACAGAACTGACAGAGCTGAGACTTGTCCCTTGAGAGAGTTGAGGGACAGTCCTAGCTGCAGACGGGACTGTAAAAAAGACAGAAGGGTCGGCAACGAAAATGGCCAAGGAGAATGGCCGGAAGAGCGACACCAGGACAGGAAAATTTTCCTAGTCCTGTGATAGATCTTGACGGAGGAAGACTTACGGGCCTGAGTCATAGTGGAGATGACTTCAGGAGGAATACCAGAAGCAGTCAAAATCCAGAACTCAAGAGCCACGCCGTCAATTTGAATGCCGCAGAATTCGGGCGGAAAAACGGACCTTGCGAGAGCAGGTCTGGACGGTCCGGAAGATGCCACGGCATCTCCACGGACAGTTGGAGCAGGTCCGGATACCAAGCTCGCCTGGGCCAGTCCGGTGCAATGAGGATGACTCGACGGCCCTCCATTCTGATCTTGCGAAGGACTCTGGGCAAGAGAGCTAGAGGGGGAAACACGTAGGACAGACGAAACTGGGACCAGTCTTGAACCAGAGCGTCCGCGGCGAAGGCCTGAGGATCGTGGGAGCGAGCCACGTAAACCGGAACCTTGTTGTTGTGACGGGATGCCATTAGGTCCACGTCCGGAGTGCCCCACTTGCGGCAGATTGACTGAAACACTGCCGGGTGCAGGGACCACTCGCCACCGTCCACGGATTGACGGCTGAGATAATCTGCCTCCCAGTTTTCTACGCCAGGGATGTGGACTGCGGATATGGTGGACTTGGAGTCCTCCGCCCATTGAAGAATGCGTTGGACCTCCAACATTGCCAGGCGGCTGCGTGTCCCGCCTTGGTGATTGATGTAGGCAACCGCTGTCGCGTTGTCTGACTGGACTCGAATGTGCCTGCCCGCCAACAGGTGGTGAAAGGCTAGGAGAGCTAGAAGCACAGCTCTGGTTTCCAGCACATTGACTGAAAGGGCTGACTCGGACAGAGTCCAAGTGCCCTGAGCTCTGTGGTGATGTAGTACCGCTCCCCAGCCGGATAGGCTGGCATCCGTGGTGAGAATCACCCAGGACGGAGCCAGGAAGGAGCGCCCTTGGGACAGGGAGAGGGGTCGAAGCCACCACTGAAGAGAGGTCCAGGTCCGTGGCGACAGAGCCACTAACCTCTGTAAGGAGGAAGGCCGCTTGTCCCAACAGCGGAGAAGGTCCAGCTGCAGAGGACGCAGATGGAACTGGGCAAAGGGAACCGCCTCCATGGAAGCCACCATTTGACCCAGCACCTGCATCAGGCGCCTGAGGGAATAACAGCGGGGCCTCAGGAGAGAGCGCACCGCTAGCCGGAGAGACTGCTGTTTGATTAAGGGCAACTTCACAAGTGCCGGCAAAGTCTCGAACTGCATCCCTAGGTACGGGAGACTCTGGGTCGGAGTCAGAGTGGATTTGGGAAGATTGACAATCCAATGGGCTAGGGTGGCGAGAGTGAGAGAAACACTCCGCTGACAGTCTGCGCTGGGTGGACCCTTGACCAGAAGGTCGTCCAGATAAGGAAGCACTGCTAACCCCTGGAGGTGCATGGCCGCAATCACTGCCGCCATGACCTTGGTGAATACCTGAGGGGCCGTGGCTAACCCGAAGGGGAGAGCCACGAATTGGAAATGATCCTCTCCTATCGCAAAACGTAACCAACGCTGATGTGACACTGCGATTGGCACATGTAGATAGGTATCTCTGATGTCGATGGACGCCAGGAACTCCCCTTAGGTCATAGAGGCAATGACTGATCGCAGAGACTCCATGCGAAAATGCCGCACCCGGACATGCTTGTTGAGAAGCTTGAGATCCAGGATGGGCCGGAAGGTACCGTCCTTTTTTGGAACTAGGAAGAGATTTGAGTAAAAACCTCTGAACCATTCCTGAGCGGGAACTGGGACAATCACTCCGTTTGCCTGCAAGGACGCCACGGCCTGCGAGAAGGCGGCGGCCTTGGAGCAGGGGGGAGTTGAGAGAAAAAATCTGTTTGGAGGGCTGGAAGAGAATTCTATCCTGTAGCCGTGAGATATGATGTCTCTCACCCACTGATCGGAGACCTGCTTTAACCAAGCGGTGCCAAAGTGGGAGAGCCTGCCACCGACTAAGGACGTCTGCCTTAGTGGCAGAACCTCCTGCGGTCTTCTGCGGACGCGCTTTTGGGCGCCAGTTGGATTTCTGATCCTTGGCTGAGTTAGCGGACGAGGCGGAAGGCTTAGAGGATGACCAGTTGGAGGAACGAAAGGAACGAAACCTCGATTGATTCCTACCCTGGGCGGGTTTCCTGGTCTTGGTTTGTGGCATGGAAGTACTCTTCCCGCCAGTAGCTTCTTTAATGATTTCATCCAGCTGTTCTCCGAACAGCCGTGAACCAGCAAAAGGGAGCCCAGCAAGAAACTTCTTGGACGAAGCATCTGCCTTCCACTCTCGAAGCCACAAAATCCTGCGGATAACAAGAGAATTAGCTGAAGCCACCGCAGTGCGGTGAGCAGCCTCTAGCATGGCAGACATGGCATAAGATGAAAAGGCTGAAGCTTGAGAAGTTAAGGCAACCATCTCAGGCATAGATTCCTTGGTGAGGGAATGCATCTCCTCTAGAGAAGCAGAGATGGCTTTGAGAGCCCACACTGCTGCAAAAGTCGGGGAAAACGCGGCCCCCGCAGCTTCGTACACAGATTTGGCCAGAAGGTTAACCTGACGGTCAGTGGAATCCTTAAGTGAGGTGCCGTCAGCCACCGACACAACGGTCCGGGCTGAGAGCCTAGACACTGGGGGGTCTACCTTTGGGGAGTGAGACCACTCCTTGACCACCTCAGGTGGAAATGGAAACCGGTCATCAGAACCACGCTTTGGAAAGCATTTGTCAGGGCAGGCCCTGGGTTTGGTCACAGCGGTCTGAAAACTGGAGTGGTTAAAGAACACACTCTTCACTCTCTTAGGCGAGGTAAACTGATGTTTTTCTGCCAAAGAGAGTTGCTCCTGTGATACTGGCTGATTGAGATCCAGCACAGAATTAATAGAAGCAATCAAATCACTAAGATCTGAGTCACCCTCAGAGAAATCGATGGGATACATAGGAGTCCTCTGTCAAGAGTATTAGAGGCACCCTGAGAGGGGGGCTGATGCATATTCATCAAAGTTCTGGACAAAAGTCCCATGGACTCAGCAAATGACTGGGATATGGACCTAGAAAAGGACTCTACCCAGGCCGGGGGTTCAATCACAGGTGCAGCAGCAGCCTGAGAGACCACTGGGGGTGAGACTCCAAGCTGTGGCACCGCCAAGTTAGAGCAACCATCACAGTGTGGATAAATGCTCGGCTCAGGCAGCAGGAGCTTACATGCAGTGCATGCAGAATAAAGCCTTGGAGCCTTTCTCCTTGTGTGAGACATGCTGCTGGAGTGGGGGCTTTGCAGAGAATGAACCCCAGGGAGAATATACAGAGGTCCACAACCGGAGACCGGCTGTGGCTTACCAGACCGCTGAGCGCGGTGTTGTGTGCCCTCCAGATCCCGAAGCCCGGTCCCCCAGAGCGCAGCACCTCAGCAGAGATGCAGAATGCAGGATGTCCCAGAGCAGAGTGAACTCTGCCTGAGAAATGGAGGGGGCGGGACTAGGGGCGTTCCTATAAAAGGGCAGGAACTGGAGGGCTATAGAGACCTGCCGGGAAGGAGGGACGCCCCAGCAGTGGGGAGTGTCCCTCCCCTGTGTAGAACGGCCGCCGGGAGGAGCCGAACCTGTCCCTCTGCATGAGTGACATGCGAGGGCAGGAAAACGAAACTAGGCCTCCGGCGATTAGCGCACTTGCGTTCAAAAAACGCACCAATAACGCATCGAAAAACGCATGCGTTTTTACCACGTTTTTGATGTTTTTTTTCCGCAAGTTGGTCCCTGCGTTTTTTACCATTGTCTATGAAAAGAAGTGACAAAAAAACGCGGGTAAAAATGCAGTGTGTGCACAGGGCCTAACAGCTGCAGGCAGAGAACCACTCCACCCCACAGCTATTAGAGGCACTTGATGGCTGATTAAATCAGCTGTCATTTGCAGGGAAAGATGCAGGCTTGGCATGTGAGCCCACATCAAAGGCTGTGAAGGGGTTAAAGGGCTTTTCCAGGAGTGTCTATACACACAGGTACTACAAAAGCACACGTCTGCCACTGAAATATGTTACTTTTAGATCTACCCAGTCCCCCCAATTGCATACTCTTTTCAGAGAAGGTGTTGCAATTTTTTTCATATTATTGAGGATAATATCAGACCTGTGGGATTCCAAGAATTACCTTCAACTCACAAAAAGTAGCAGATGATAGGCAGCAATGTGTAACATTGGGTCTGGGAGGCATTGGATAACCTCTAAGGCTCTGTGCCCACGTGTGCGTATTGCATGCAGTTAAGCTGCAGTGCAATACGCAGCGTAACTGCATGCGTCCTGCGTCCCTTGCACAATCTATGAAGATTGTGCATAACCCATGCGCACGTTGCGTTTTAGAACGCAGCGATTTGCATGCTGCCAAATCGCTGCGTTCTAAAAAGTAACATGTCACTTATTCCGTGCGCTTTGGATGCAGCCCCAGCTCTGTCTATGGTGGGGGCAGCACCCAGAGCGCATGAAATCGGCTTTTCACTGCATTCATTACGCAGTGTTTCTGTAGCGATTTGAAGCGCACATGTGCTGTTCAAATCACTGCAGAAATTTCTGCAGGGACACAACGCAACGTGGGCACATAGCCTAAGGGTGTGTGCGCACACTGCAGAGAATTACTGCACCTATAATCTGCACCGTTTTTGGGTAAATCAATGCCTGAAAAGGCTAAAAAACGCAACAATTGACAGCTGCAGATTTTTTCTGCACCCAAAACTGCAAGGAAAAATTAAGCAACGTGCGCACAAAACTTCAGAATGCTCATTGACTTTGCTGGCATAAGGATAAACATGCAGATTTGGGCAACAACAAAAAAAAAAAAAAACGGATTTTTGTGTACTCACCGTAAAATCATTTTCTCTTAGCCATCATTGGGGGACACAGGACCATTGGTGTTAGTGTTCTCCTATGGATAAGCAGCATAAGTAGATGCAAAGATGTTAGCTCCTCCCCTGCAGTATACACCCCCTGGCCCAGCCAGGCTACTTCAGTTTTAGTACACAAGCAGTAGGAGAACAAGTAACAAAAAACGTGAGTGAATACTCATAACAAAAAAGTACTGAGACAGAAAAAAGCTAAGGCCCAACAGGGAGTGAGCTGTGTCCCCTAATGATGGCTAAGAGAAAACGATTTTACGGTGAGTACACAAAGAAGGGAATTTTGTTACTTACCGTAAATTCCTTTTCTTCTAGCTCCTATTGGGAGACCCAGACGATTGGGTGTATAGCACTGCCTCCGGAGGCCACACAAAGCAATTACACTAAAAAGTGTAAGGCCCCTCCCCTTCTGGCTATACACCCCCAGTGGGATCACTGGCTCACCAGTTTTAGTGCAAAAGCAAGAAGGAGGAAAGCCAATAACTGGTTTAAACAAATTCACTCCGAAGTAACATCGGAGAACTGAAAACCATTCAACATGAACAACATGTGTACCCGAAAAACAACCAAAAATCCCGAAGGACAACAGGGCGGGTGCTGGGTCTCCCAATAGGAGCTAGAAGAAAAGGAATTTACGGTAAGTAACAAAATTCCCTTCTTCTTCGGCGCTCCATTGGGAGACCCAGACGATTGGGACGTCCAAAAGCTGTCCCTGGGTGGGTAAAGAAATACCTCATGTTAGAGCTGCAAAGACAGCCCTCCCCTACGGGGAGGCAACTGCCGCCTGCAGGACTTTTCTACCTAGGCTGGCGTCCGCCGAAGCATAGGTATGCACCTGATAATGTTTGGTGAAAGTGTGCAGACTCGACCAGGTAGCTGCCTGGCACACCTGTTGAGCCGTAGCCTGGTGTCGTAATGCCCAGGACGCACCCACGGCTCTGGTAGAATGGGCCTTCAGCCCTGATGGAACCGGAAGCCCAGCAGAACGGTAGGCTTCAAGAATTGGTTCTTTGATCCATCGAGCCAGGGTGGCCTTGGAAGCCTGCAACCCTTTGCGCTTACCAGCGACAAGGACAAAGAGTGCATCCGAACGGCGCAGGGGCGCCGTGCGGGAAATGTAGATTCTGAGTGCTCTCACCAGATCTAACAAATGTAAATCCTTCTCATAGCGATGAACTGCATGAGGACAAAAAGAAGGCAAAGAGATATCCTGATTAAGATGAAAAGAGGATACCACCTTCGGGAGAAACTCCTGAATGGGTCGCAGCACTACCTTGTCCTGGTGGAAGACCAGGAAGGGAGCCTTGGATGACAGCGCTGCTAGCTCAGACACTCTCCGAAGAGATGTGATCGCTACCAGAAAAGCCACTTTCTGTGATAGTCTAGAAAGTGAAACCTCCCTCAGAGGCTCGAAGGGTGGCTTCTGGAGGGCAACCAGTACCCTGTTCAGATCCCATGGATCTAATGGCCGCTTGTACGGGGGTACGATATGACAAACCCCCTGCAGGAACGTGCGTACCTTAGAAAGTCGTGCTAGACGCTTCTGAAAAAAGACGGATAGCGCCGAGACCTGCCCTTTAAGGGAGCCGAGCGACAAACCTTTTTCTAACCCAGATTGCAGGAAAGAAAGAAATGTAGGCAATGCAAATGGCCAGGGAGACACTCCCTGAGCAGAGCACCAGGATAAGAATATCCTCCACGTTCTGTGGTAGATCTTAGCGGACGTGGGCTTCCTAGCCTGTCTCATGGTGGCAACGACCCCTTGGGATAATCCTGAAGACGCTAGGATCCAGGACTCAATGGCCACACAGTCAGGTTCAGGGCCGCAGAATTCCGATGGAAAAACGGCCCTTGGGACAGTAAGTCTGGACGGTCTGGTAGTGCCCACGGTTGGCCGACCGTGAGATGCCACAGATCCGGGTACCACGACCTCCTCGGCCAGTCTGGGGCGACGAGTATGACGCGGCCGCAATCGGATCTGATCTTGCGCAACACTCTGGGCAAGAGTGCCAGAGGTGGAAACACATAAGGGAGCCGGAACTGCGACCAATCTTGCACTAAGGCTTCTGCCGCCAGAGCTCTGTGATCGCGAGACCGTGCCATGAAGGTTGGGACCTTGTTGTTGTGCCGGGACGCCATTAAGTCGACATCCGGCCGTCCCCAGCGGCGACAGATTTCCTGAAACACGTCCGGGTGAAGGGACCATTCCCCTGCGTCCATGCCCTGGCGACTGAGGAAGTCTGCTTCCCAGTTTTCCACGCCGGGGATGTGAACTGCGGATATGGTGGAGGCCGTGGCTTCCACCCACATCAGAATCCGCCGGACTTCCTGGAAGGCTTGCCGACTGCGTGTCCCCCCTTGGTGGTTGATGTATGCCACCGCTGTGGAGTTGTCCGACTGAATTCGGATCTGCTTTCCTTCCAGCCACTGCCGGAAGGCTAGTAGGGCAAGATACACTGCTCTGATCTCCAGAACATTGATCGGAAGGGTGGACTCCTGCTGAGTCCACGTACCCTGAGCCCTGTGGTGGAGAAAAACTGCTCCCCACCCTGACAGACTCGCGTCTGTCGTGACCACCGCCCAGGACGGTGGTAGGAAGGATCTTCCCTGTGATAATGAGGTGGGAAGAAGCCACCACTGCAGAGAGTCTTTGGCCGTCTGGGAAAGGGAGACTTTCCTGTCCAGGGATGTTGACTTCCCGTCCCATTGGCGGAGAATGTCCCATTGAAGTGGGCGCAGATGAAACTGCGCAAACGGAACCGCCTCCATTGCCGCCACCATCTTCCCGAGGAAGTGCATGAGGCGTCTTAAGGAGTGCGACTGACTTTGAAGGAGAGCCTGCACCCCAGTCTGTAGTGACCTCTGCTTGTCCAGCGGAAGCTTCACTATCGCTGAGAGAGTATGAAACTCCATGCCAAGATACGTTAGCGATTGGGTCGGTGACAGATTTGACTTTGAGAAGTTGATGATCCACCCGAATGTCTGGAGAGTCTCCAGTGCAACATTCAGGCTGAGTTGGCATGCCTCCTGAGAGGGTGCCTTGACAAGTAGATCGTCCAAGTAAGGGATCACAGAGTGTCCCTGAGAGTGCAAGACTGCTACCACTGCCGCCATGACCTTGGTGAACACCCGTGGGGCTGTCGCCAGACCAAATGGCAGAGCTACGAATTGAAGATGGTCGTCTCCTATCACGAAGCGTAGAAAACGTTGGTGCTCTGTAGCAATCGGCACGTGTAGATAAGCATCTTTGATGTCTATTGATGCTAGGAAATCTCCTTGAGACATAGAGGCAATGACTGAGCGGAGGGATTCCATCCGGAACCGCCTGGCATTCACGTGCTTGTTGAGCAGTTTTAGGTCCAGAACAGGACGGAATGAGCCGTCCTTTTTTGGCACCACAAAGAGATTGGAGTAAAAACCTTGTCCTTGTTCCTGAAGAGGAACAGGGACCACCACTCCTTCTGCTCTTAGAGAATTCACCGCCTGCAGAAGGGCATCTGCTCGGTCGGGATGTGGGGAAGTTCTGAAGAAGCGAGGCGGAGGACGAGAACTGAACTCTATCCTGTACCCGTGAGACAAAGTGTCTGTTACCCACCGGTCTTTGACCTGTGGCAGCCAAATGTCGCAAAAGCGGGAGAGCCTGCCACCGACCGAGGATGCGGAGGGAGGCGGCCGAAAGTCATGAGGCAGCCGCCTTGGAAGCGGTACCTCCGGCTGCTTTCTTGGGGCGTGAGTGAGCCCGCCATGAATCAGAGCTCCTTTGCTCTTTCTGAGTCCCTTTGGACGAGGAGAATTGGGGCTTGCCCGAGCCTCGAAAGGACCGAAACTTTGACTGCCACTTCCTCTGTTGAGGTTTGCTTGATCTGGGCTGGGGTAAGGAAGAGTCCTTACCTTTGGACTGTTTAATGATTTCCGCCAATTGCTCACCGAACAGTCTGTCCCCAGATAATGGCAAGCTGGTTAAACATTTTTTAGAAGCAGAATCTGCTTTCCATTCCTTTAACCACAAGGCTCTGCGCAAAACTACAGAGTTGGCGGAAGCCATTGCGGTACGGCTCGTAGAGTCCAGTACCGCATTAATAGCGTAGGTCGCAAACGCAGTCATTTGCGTAGTTAAGGACGCCACTTGCGGCACTGCTGGACGTATGAAAGAGTCCACCTGTGCCAAACCAGCTGAAATAGCTTGGAGCGCCCACACGGCCGCGAATGCTGGAGCAAACGACGCGCCAATAGCTTCATAGACAGATTTCAACCAAAGGTCCATCTGTCTGTCATTGGCATCTTTAAGTGAAGCCCCATCCTCCACTGCAACTATGGATCTAGCTGCAAGCCTGGATATTGGAGGGTCCACTTTTGGACACTGGGTCCAGCGTTTGACCACGTCAGGGGGAAAGGGATAACGTGTATCCTTAAGACGTTTGGAAAAACGCTTGTCCGGATAAGCATGGTGTTTCTGGATTGATGCTCTGAAGTCAGAGTGGTCCAGAAAGGTGCTCAATTTACGCTTGGGATACAGGAAATGGAATTTCTCCTGCTGGGCAGCTGCCTCCTCTACTGAAGGGGCTGGGGGAGAAATATCCAACAGCCTATTGATGGCCGCTATAAGGTCATCTACCATGGCGTCACCATCTGGCGTATCCAAATTGAGTGCGGTGTCAGGACTAGACTCCTGATCACCCCCTTCTGTCTCATCATATAGAGACCCTTCTCGCTGAGACCCTGACCCGCGTGATGACGTGGAGGGTCTCTCCCAGCGAGCTCGCTTAGGCGGCCTGGGACTGTCATCTGAGTCAGAGCCCTCAGCCTGTGATGCCTGGGACCCCCTTGAAGTACGGATTAGTTCCAACTGAGGGGGACCGGGGAACATAGGCACAGCAGTGTCCATGGTCTGAGCAACTGGCCTGGACTGCAAGGTCTCCAGAATTTTTGTCATAGTCACAGACATTTTATCAGCAAAGACTGCAAATTCTGTCCCCGTCACCGGGGCAGGGTTCACAGGCGTCTCTGCCTGGGCTACTACCACCATAGGCTCTGGCTGACGAAGTGCCACTGGGACTGAACATTGCACACAATGAGAGTCGTTGGAGCCTGCTGGTAGATTAGCCCCACATGCTGTACAAGCAGTGTATACAGCCCGTGCCTTGGCACCCTTGCGTTTTGTGGATGACATGTTGTTGTCTTCCCAGAGCAATATAGGGTATACAGCCAAGAAGCGACCGTACAGTGCAGTATATATATATATATATATATATATATATATATATATATATATATATATATATATATATATATATCAGGTACAGGAAAGAGTACACCAATACACACTGTGGCACTAGGGCGGCCAGCACTAAAGTGCTGCTTACCGCCCGCTAAACACGGGTGTGTGGTCGCCAGAATCCCTAGTCTTGGGTCTCCCAGAGCCTGCGTCCGTCCTCCAGCCAGACTGCATGCAGGAATGGCTGCCGGCGTCCTGTGGAGGGGGGGCGGGCCCTGGGCGTGCCAGACTAAAAGCTGGAAACCTGCGTCCCACTGTGCCAAGTGAGAGGGCTGGAGCATGTAAATAAGGCTCCAGCCCTCGGCGCTGAGTAAACGTACAGCGTCTCTCCCCTTCCCTGATTGACAGGGAGGGGGCGGGAACGAAGCGGAGCTAGGCCGCAAAAGCCGGGGACTAAATTTATAAGCGCCGCCGCCGTAAAAGCGCGGTCGGCGCTAAGTCCCCGGCGCACTACAAGTCCCAGCCGCGCCGCCGCTCCGAGAGTGGCCGGCGCGGTAGTTCCCAGCACATGAAGTCACTCAGCTAAGCTGCAGTGACTCTAACCCGAGCGTAACTGTCCCCGGCGCACTAACACACCCAGCAAGTCTGGTGTGTGCGTGCCCGCCTGTACGGGGACACAGAGTACCTGAAAGTTGCAGGGCCTTGTCCCTGAATGGTACACAGCTCCGATCCATCAGGTTCACTGGGTCTGTGGATGGAGCCCGGCCTCAGGGCTTGGGGGCCGGTAAGATCCCACTTCCACAGAGCCCCTCAGGGGGATGGGGAAGGAAAGCAGCATGTGGGCTCCAGCCTCCGTACCCGCAATGGGTACCTCAACCTTACAAACCACAAGTGGGGTGAGAAGGGAGCATGCTGGGGGCCGTATATGGGCCCTCTTTTCTTCCATCCGACATAGTCAGCAGCTACTGCTGACTAAACAGTGGAGCTATGCGTGGATGTCTGACCTCCTTCGCACAAAGCAGAAAACTGGTGAGCCAGTGATCCCACTGGGGGTGTATAGCCAGAAGGGGAGGGGCCTTACACTTTTTAGTGTAATTGCTTTGTGTGGCCTCCGGAGGCAGTGCTATACACCCAATCGTCTGGGTCTCCCAATGGAGCGCCGAAGAAAATCCGTTTTTCTCTGACGCCTCATTGGTGACAGGACTATGGGACGTCCTAAAGCAGTCCCTGGGTGGGTAAACAAACAACGCAACCCAAGGTCTAGGAACCAGTCCCAGATAGTGGAGCAGCTATCTCAGTAGGCGGTCCTGGCTATCGTTTGCAGAATTTTCCTACCTAGGTTCGCCTCAGCCGAAGCCTGGGTATGGACTCGGTAATACTTTGAAACAGTATGTAGGCAAGACCAGGTCGTAGCCTTACACCCCTGTTCCACTGAAACCAGATGCCCAAGAGGCGCCAACTGCTCGCGTGGAATGAGTCCGCAGCCCACTAGGAATGGGCTTGAGTTTCAAGTGGTAGACCTCCTGGATTGCAGAGCGAATCCAGCGAGCCAGCGTTGCCTATGAAGCTACCTCTCCTTTCTTAGGCCTTTCCGGAATGACGAACAAGGAGTCCATGTTCCTAAAGGGGCTGTCCTGGCTACGTAATAGCCAAGAGCCCTCACAAGGTCTAGCGAATATAGGAACCTTTCCACCGTATGGCCGGGGGTGTGGACAAAAAGGAAGGCAGAACAATGTCCTCGTTCATATGAAACGGGGAAGTAGCCTTCGGAAAAAAATCCGGAAGGGGGCGTATAACCACCTTGTCCTGATGAAAGATCAGAAAGGGTTTGCGGCAAGAGAGTGCTGCCAGTTCCGAAACGTGTCTGATGGACGTAATTGCCACTAAGAATGTTACCTTCCAGGAGAGAAGAGCAAGAGAAGATTCCTTAAGAGGTTCAAAGGGGGACCTCTGGATACCGTCCAAAATGAGATTGAGGTCACATGGGTCCAGCGACCGTTTGTACGGGGAAACTAGATGGGAAATACCCTTGAGGAAAGTCTTGACTTGCGTATTGCAAGCTAGGCGGTATTGATAGAATATTGAGAGAGATGAAACCTGCCCCATAAGGGAGCTGAGGGCCAACCCCTTTTGCAACCTGACTGCAAAAAAAAAAAAAAAAAAAAAAATCAAGAATTCTGGGGATCGCCAGAGGCATAGGTTGGACATTTGATTCCCTGCACTGGGAAGAAGGGAATTTTGTTTACTAACCGTAAATTCCTTTTCTTCTAGCTCCAATTGGGAGACCCAGACAATTGGGGTGTATAGCTTCTGCCTCCGGAGGCCACACAAAGTATTACACTTAAAAGTGTAAAGCCCCTCCCCTTCTGCCTATACACCCCCCCGTGCATCACGGGCTCCTCAGTTTTGGTGCAAAAGCAGGAAGGAGGAAACTTATAAATTGGTCTAAAGTAAATTCAATCCGAAGGAAGTTCGGAAAACTGAAAACCATTCAACATGAACAACATGTGTACACAAAGAACAAAAGCCCGAAGGGAACAGGGGCGGGTGCTGGGTCTCCCAATTGGAGCTAGAAGAAAAGGAATTTACGGTAAGTAAACAAAATTCCCTTCTTTGTCGCTCCATTGGGAGACCCAGACAATTGGGACGTCCAAAAGCAGTCCCTGGGTGGGTAAAATAATACCTCGTAATAGAGCCGTAAAACGGCCCCTTCCTACAGGTGGGCAACCGCCGCCTGAAGGACTCGCCTACCTAGGCTGGCATCTGACGAAGCATAGGTATGCACCTGATAGTGTTTCGTGAAAGTGTGCAGGCTCGACCAGGTAGCCGCCTGACACACCTGCTGAGCCGTAGCCTGGTGCCGCAAAGCCCAGGACGCACCCACGGCTCTGGTAGAATGGGCCTTCAGCCCTGAGGGAACCGGAAGCCCAGAAGAACGGTAGGCTTTGAGAATTGGTTCCTTGATCCACTGAGCCAGGGTTGATTTGGAAGCCTGTGACCCTTTACGCTGGCCAGCGACAAGGACAAAGAGTGCATCCAAACGGCGCAGGGGCGCCGTACGAGAAATGTAGAGTCTGAGTGCTCTCACCAGATCTAACAAGTGCAAATCCTTTTCACATTGGTGAACTGGATGTGGACAAAAAGAAGGTAAGGAGATATCCTGATTGAGATGAAAAGGGGATACCACCTTAGGGAGAAATTCCGGAACCGGACGCAGAACCACCTTGTCCTGGTGAAACACCAGGAAAGGAGCTTTGCATGACAGCGCTGCTAGCTCAGACACTCTCCGAAGTGATGTGACTGCTACTAGGAAGACCACTTTCTGCGAAAGGCGTGAAAGAGAAATATCCTTCATTGGCTCGAAGGGTGGTTTCTGAAGAGCCATCAGCACCCTGTTCAGATCCCAGGGTTCTAACGGACGCTTGTAAGGAGGGACTGTGAGACAAACCCCCTGCAGGAACGTGCGTACCTGTAGAAGTCTGGCTAGGCGCTTCTGAAAAAACACAGAGCGCTGAGACTTGTCTCTTAAGGGAGCCGAGCGACAAACCCTTTTCCAATCCGGATTGAAGGAAGGAAAGAAAAGTGGGCAAGGCAAATGGCCAGGGAGTAAAACCCTGATCAGAGCACCAGGATAAGAATATCCTCCACGTCCTGTGGTAGATCTTGGCGGACGTTGGTTTCCTGGCCTGTCTCATAGTGGCAATGACCTCTTGAGATAACCCTGAAGACGCTAGGATCCAGGACTCAATGGCCACACAGTCAGGTTGAGGGCCGCAGAATTCAGATGGAAAAACGGCCCTTGAGACAGCAAGTCTGGTCGGTCTGGTAGTGCCCACGGTTGGCCCACCGTGAGATGCCACAGATCCGGGTACCACGACCTCCTCGGCCAGTCTGGAGCGACGAGGATGGCGCGGCGGCAGTCGGACCTGATCTTGCGTAACACTCTGGGCAACAGTGCCAGAGGAGGAAACACATAAGGCAGTTGAAACGGCGACCAATCCTGAACTAATGCGTCTGCCGCCAGAGCTCTGTGATCTTGAGACCGTGCCATGAATGCCGGGACCTTGTTGTTGTGCCGGGACGCCATTAGGTCGACGTCCGGCATCCCCCAGCGGCAACAGATCTCTTGAAACACGTCCGGGTGAAGGGACCATTCCCCTGCGTCCATGCCCTGGCGACTGAGAAAGTCTGCTTCCCAGTTTTCTACGCCCGGGATGTGAACTGCGGATATGGTGGATGCTGTGGCTTCCACCCACAGCATAATCCGCCGGACTTCCTGGAAGGCTTGCCGACTGCGTGTTCCGCCTTGGTGGTTGATGTATGCCACCGCTGTGGAGTTGTCCGACTGAATTTGGATCTGTTTGCCTTCCAGCCACGGCTGGAACGCCTTTAGGGCTAGATACACTGCCCTTATCTCCAGAACATTGATCTGAAGGGAGGACTCTGGCTGAGTCCAGGTACCCTGAGCCCTGTGGTGGAGAAAGACCGCTCCCCACCCTGACAGACTCGCGTCCGTCGTGACCACCGCCCAGGATGGGGGTAGGAAGGATTTCCCCTTCGACAATGAAGTGGGAAGAAGCCACCACCGAAGGGAGGCTTTGGCTGCCTGAGAAAGGGAGACGTTCCTGTCGAGGGACGTCGACTTCCTGTCCCACTTGCGGAGAATGTCCCATTGAAGTGGACGCAGATGAAACTGCGCAAAAGGAACTGCCTCCATTGCTGCCACCATCTTCCCTAGGAAGTGCATAAGGCGCCTCAAGGGGTGTGACTGGCCTTGAAGGAGAGATTGCACCCCTGTCTGTAGTGAACGCTGTTTGTCCAGCGGAAGCTTCACTATCGCTGAGAGAGTATGAAACTCCATGCCGAGATATGTCAGTGATTGGGCCGGTGTCAGTTTTGACTTTGGGAAATTGATGATCCACCCGAATCTCTGGAAAGTCTCCTGAGCAATGTCCAGGCTGTGTTGGCATGCCACTCGAGAGGGTGCCTTGACAAGCAGATCGTCTAAGTAAGGGATCACCGAGTGTCCCTGAGAGTGTAGGACTGCTACCACTGTTGCCATGACCTTGGTGAAGACCCGTGGTGCTGTCGCCAGGCCGAAAGGCAGTGCTACGAACTGAAGGTGTTCGTCCCCTATGGCGAAACGCAGGAAGCGCTGATGCTCTGGTGCAATCGGTACGTGGAGATAAGCATCTTTGATGTCGATTGATGCTAGGAAATCTCCTTGGGACATTGAGGCGATGACGGAGCGGAGCGATTCCATCCGGAACCGCCTGGTTTTTACGTGTTTGTTGAGCAGTTTTAGGTCCAGAACAGGACGGAAAGATCCGTCCTTTTTTGGCACCACAAACAAGTTGGAGTAAAAACCGTGACCCTGTTGCTGAAGAGGAACAGGGATCACCACTCCTTCTGCCTTCAGAGTGCACACCGCCTGAAGAAAAGCATCGGCTCGCTCGGGGGGCGGAGATGTTCTGAAGAATCGAGTCAGAGGACGAGAGCTGAACTCTATCCTGTAACCGTGAGACAGAATGTCTCTCACCCAACGGTCTTGTACCTGTGGCAGCCAGGCGTCGCAAAAGCGGGAGAGCCTGCCACCGACCGAGGATGCGGTGTGAAGAGGCCGAAAGTCATGAAGAGGCCGCTTTGGGAGCGGTTCCTCCGGCGGTCTTTTTAGGACGTGACTTAGACCGCCATGAATCGGAGTTCGTCTGACCCTTCTGTGGCCTGTTGGACGAGGAGAATTGAGACCTGCCCGCGGGCCGAAAGGACCGAAACCTCGATTGTACCTTCCGTTGTTGAGGTCTATTTGGTTTTGACTGGGGTAAGGATGAGTCCTTTCCCTTGGATTGTTTAATGATTTCATCCAATCGCTCACCAAACAGGCGGTCGCCAGAAAATGGCAAACCGGTTAAGAACTTTTTGGAAGCAGAGTCTGCCTTCCATTCACGTAGCCACATGGCCCTGCGGACTGCCACCGAATTGGCGGATGCTACCGCCGTACGGCTCGCAGAGTCCAGGACAGCATTAATGGCGTAGGACGCAAACGCCGACGCCTGAGAAGTTAAGGACACCACCTGCGGAGCAGAGGCACGTGTGACTGCATTAATCTGCGAGTGACAAGCTGAGATAGCTTGGAGTGCCCATACGGCTGCGAATGCCGGAGCAAAGGACGCGCCGATAGCCTCATAGATGGATTTCAACCAGAGCTCCATCTGTCTGTCAGTGGCATCCTTGAGTGAAGCCCCATCTTCCACTGCAACTATGGATCTAGCCGCCAGTCTGGAGACTGGAGGATCCACCTTGGGACACTGAGCCCAACCCTTGACAACGTCAGGGGGGAAGGGATAACGTGTGTCCTTAAGGCGCTTAGAAAAGCGCTTATCTGGACAAGCTCGGTGTTTCTGGACTGCCTCTCTGAAGTCGGAGTGATCCAGAAACGTACTCATTGTACGCTTGGGATACCTAAAACGGAATTTCTCCTGCTGAGAAGCTGACTCCTCAATTGGAGGAGCTGGGGGAGAAAGATCCAACACCTGATTGATGGACGCTATAAGGTCATTCACTATGGCGTCTCCTTCAGGTGTATCTAGGTTGAGAGCGGCCTCAGGATCAGAATCCTGATCTGCCACCTCCGCTTCATCCTCTAGAGAGTCCTCCTGCTGAGACCCTGAGCAGTGTGATGAAGTCGAGGGAAGCTCCCAGCAGGCCCGCTTAGCCGGTCTGGGACTGCGGTCCGTGTCAGAGACCTCACCTTGGGACCTATGAGTCACCCCAGGAGCACTTTGCTGCTCCAACCGAGGGGGGCCTGGGGTCAATGATTCAACAGTGCCCGGGGCCTGTGTTACCGGCCTGGACTGCAAGGCTTCTAGTATCTTAGCAGACCATTTATCCATAGTCTCAGAAAGTTTGTCAGCAAATACTGCAAACTCCGTCCCTGTCACCTGGACAGTGGTAGCAGGTGGTTCCACTTGGGCCACCAGTGGCAGAGGCTCTGGCTGAGTAAGTGCCACAGGGGCCGAGCATTGCACACAATGAGGGTAGGTGGAACCTGCCGGTAGTATAGCCGCACATGAGGTACAGGTTGCAAAGTAAGCCTGTGCTTTGGCAACCTTGCTTTTTGCGGACGACATGCTGTTGTCTCCTCTGAGTACAATCCGGGAGGGTATATAGCCAAAAACCAACAGTGCGACCGTACAGAGTAAATGTATAGCATATAAGTATATATATATATATATATATATATATATATATATATAGCATATAAGTATTATATATATATATATATATATATATATATATATATATATATATATATATATATATATATATATATATATATATATATATATATATATATATATATATATATATATATATATATATATATATATATATATATATATATATATATACACTTCGGCACCCAGGGGGGCCAGCACCTAGAAACAGGTGCGGCTTACCGACCGCCCAAAGCGGTTGTGTGACCACCAGATTCCCTGCCTGGGCCTCCCAGAGCCGTGTTGTCTCTCCTCTCCAGCTTCAGAAGTGCTGACAGGAATGGCTGCCGGCGTTCTGTGAGGAGGAGGGGGCCGTGGGCGTGCCCTAGAAAGTGCGGGAATCTGGTGCCCCACGGTGCTCAGTGAGGGGGGAGGAGGATACAAAGTATGCTCCAGCCCTCAGCGCTGACGTCCAGTGCAGCGTCCCTCCCTTCCCCTGACTGGCAGGCCCGGGGGCGGGAATATGCGGTACTAGGCCGCAGAAGCCGGGGACTAAAGTTATAAGCGCGGCCGGCAAACAAGCACGGTCAGCGCGGTAGTCCCGGCGCACCAACACACCCAGCAGTGCTGCAGCGTGTATGACACAAGCGCTCCATGCGCCGTCCCCAAGGGGACACAGAGTACCTCACAGTAGCAGGGCCTTGTCCCTGACGATACCCAGCTCCTGTCCAGCAGATTCCCCAGGGGCTGCGGAGGGAGCACGGTCCCAGTGCCTGGAGACCGATTAGGATCCCACTTCACCCAGAGCCCCTAAGGGATGGGGAAGGAAAACAGCATGTGGCTCCTGCGTATGTACCCGCAATGGGTACCTCAACCTTAACAGCACCGCCGACCAGAGTGGGGTGAGAAGGGAGCATGCCGGGGGCCCTGTTATGGGCCCTCTTTTCTTCCATCCGATATAGTCAGCAGCTGCTGCTGACTAAATTGTGGAGCTATGCGTGCATGTGTGCCTCCTTTGCACAAAGCATAAAAACTGAGGAGCCCGTGATGCACGGGGGGGTGTATAGGCAGAAGGGGAGGGGCTTTACACTTTTAAGTGTAATACTTTGTGTGGCCTCCGGAGGCAGAAGCTATACACCCCAATTGTCTGGGTCTCCCAATGGAGCGACGAAGAAAGGAAAGTTTTCCACGTACAGTGGTAAATACAGGATGAAGGACGGCTTTCGGGCACTGTACATGGTGGAGATGACCACGGGAGAGAATCTTGCTCTTGTTAAAGTCCAGGTCTCAATGGCCAGGCCGTCAGCTTCAGGGCTCTGGAGTTCTGATGGGAAATGGGCCAGAAGGTCTGGGATGCTTACGAGGCGCCATGATCAATTGTACTAATTCGGCATACCAGGCGCACCTGGGCTAGTCCAGTGCTATTAATATCACCAGGACTCCTTCTGCCTTGATCTTCCTGATTACTCGCGGCAGCAGGAGCAGAGGCAAAAACATGCAAGGTAGACTGAAGCGACTGCAGGAGACTAGAGCATCCGCGCCAATGGACTGTGGATCATGTGACCTGGCTAAGAACGCGGGTACCTTTGCGTTCAACCTTGAGGCCATTAGATCCACGTCTGGTGTACCCCAGCGAGTGCAGATGTGTGGGAACACTTCTGGGTGGAGAAACCACTCTCCGGCGGCCAGGCCTTGGCGACTTAAAAAGGTCCGCCGCCTAGTTCTCTACTCCCAGTATGTGCAACGCTGAAAACACAGACCCCTGTCGATTAGGCCCAGGTGAGGATCCTGAGGACCTCGAGATAAGCTGTCTTGTTGCTGGTACCTCCCTACCGATTGACATAGGCCACAGCTGTTGCATTGTCCAATTGGACCCGAATCAAACTACCTGGCTAGCAGAAGGGGGGGGGGGGAATGACCTGAGCGCGAGAAAGATCGCGCTGATTTTCAGGATGATTTCTGGGAAGGGAAGACTCCTGGGGCGTCCAACGTCCCTAAGCAGTGTGGAGCCAGTGCGCTGCTCCCCAGACTAAGAGGCTGGCGTCCGTGGTCAGAAGTAGCCAGTCCACTTGGGGGAGAAAAACTCCCTCTCGATATGGAAGAGGACTGAAGCCACCAGCAAAGCGCATACCTGACTGAAGGTGTCAGGTGAAGAAGGGAATTTTGTTTACTTACCGTAAATTCCTTTTCTTCTAGCTCCAATTGGGAGACCCAGACAGTGGTGTATAGCTACTGCCCTCTGGAGGCCGCACAAAGAACTACACTTAAAAGTGTAAGGCCCCTCCCCTTCTGGCTATACACCCTCCCGTAGGAGTACAGATTCCTCAGTTTTAGTACCAAAGCAAGAAGGAGGAAAGCCAATAACAGTTTCAAAAACAAATTCAATCCGATAACATGATCGGAGAACTTAAGAAACAACATGAACAACATGTGCACCCGAAAAACGAAACCCTAAGAACAAATAGGGCGGGTGCTGGGTCTCCCAATTGGAGCTAGAAGAAAAGGAATTTACGGTAAGTAAACAAAATTCCCTTCTTCTTTTTCGCTCCTAATTGGGAGACCCAGACAGTGGGACGTCCAAAAGCAGTCCCTGGGTGGGTAAAAAGATACCACATGAACGGGCTGTCAGACAGCCTCTTCCTACAGGTGGGCCACCGCCGCCTGAAGGACCTGTCTACCTAGGCTGGCATCTGCCGAAGCGTAGGTATGCACTTGATAGTGTTTGGTAAACGTGTGCAGACTCGACCAGGTAGCCGCTTGGCACACTTGCTGAGCCGTAGCCTGATGCCGCAATGCCCAGGACGCACCCACGGCTCTGGTAGAATGGGCCTTCAGTCCAGATGGAATCGGAAGCCCAGCAGAACGGTATGTGTGAAGAATTGGTTCCTTGATCCACCGCGCCAGGGTGGATTTGGAAGCTTGCGATCCCTTATGCTGACCAGCGACTAGGACAAAGAGCGCATCAGAACGGCGTAGAGCCGCCGTGCGAGAAATGTAAATCCTGAGTGCTCTCACCAGGTCCAACAGATGTAAACCCTTTTCAAATTGGTGAACTGGATGCGGACACAAAGATGGTAAAGTGATATCCTGATTGAGATGAAAGGAAGAAACCACCTTGGGAGAAAACTCTGGAATTGGACGCAGTACTACCTTGTCTTGGTGAAACACCAGGAAGGGAGATTTGCAAGATAACGCCGCTAGCTCGGACACTCTTCGAAGAGACGTGACCGCCACAAGAAAAACTACCTTTTGTGAAAGCCGAGAAAGGGGAACCTCTTTCAAAGGCTCGAAAGGCGGCTTCTGGAGAGCAATGAGAACCTTGTTCAGATCCCAGGGTTCCACTCCTTGGAGAAACGTGCGTACTTTAGAAAGCTGTGCCAAGCGCTTCTGAAAGAATACGGATAGCGCGGAGACTTGACCCTTAAGAGAGCTAAGCGACAAACCTTTTTCCAACCCAGACTGCAGGAAGGAAAGAAAAATTGGCAATGCAAATGGCCAGGGAGAAAACCCTTGAGCCAAGCACCACGCTAAGAATATCTTCCACGTTCTGTGATAGATCTTAGCTGAGGATGGTTTTCTAGCCTGTCTCATTGTGGCAACAACTTCATGAGATAAACCTGAGGCCGCTAGGATCCAGGACTCAATGGCCACACAGTCAGGTTCAGGGCCGCAGAATTCAGATGGAAAAACGGCCCTTGAGACAGCAAATCTGGACGGTCTGGTAGTGTCCACGGTTGGCCTACCGTG
Source organism: Anomaloglossus baeobatrachus (assembly GCF_048569485.1). NCBI lineage: Eukaryota > Metazoa > Chordata > Amphibia > Anura > Aromobatidae > Anomaloglossus > Anomaloglossus baeobatrachus. The sequence continues at coordinate 68,150,310 of NC_134364.1, read as the reverse complement.
AGATGCCACAGATCCGGGTACCACGACCTTCTTGGCCAATCTGGAGCGACGAGTATGGCTCGATGGCAGTCGGACCTGATTTTCCGGAGAACTCTGGGTAACAATGCTAGAGGTGGGAACACATAGGGGAGTCGGAATTGCGACCAATCCTGAACCAAGGCGTCTGCCGCCAGTGCTCGGTGATCGTGAGACCGTGCCATGAAAACTGGGACCTTGTTGTTGTGCCGTGACGCCATCAGATCGACGTCCGGCGTCCCCCAGCGGCAACAGATCTGCTGAAACACGTCCGGGTGAAGGGACCATTCTCCTGCGTCCATGCCCTGGCGACTGAGAAAGTCTGCTTCCCAGTTTTCCACGCCTGGGATGTGAACTGCGGATATGGTGGACGCTCTGCTTTCCACCCACGTCAAAATCCGTTGGACTTCTTGAAAAACTTGGCGACTGCGTGTTCCCCCTTGGTGGTTGATGTACGCCACCGCCGTGGAATTGTCCGACTGAATCCGAATCTGCTTGCCTTCCAGCCATTGTTGGAAGGCTCGCAGGGCAAGATAGATTGCTCTGATTTCCAGAACATTGATCTGCAGGGTGGACTCTTCCAGAGTCCACATCCCCTGAGCCCTGTGGTGGAGATACACCGCTCCCCACCCTGATAGGCTCGCATCCGTCGTGACCACTGCCCAGGACGGGGGAAGGAACGACTTTCCCTGTGACAATGAGGTGGGGAGAAGCCACCAACGCAGAGAGTCCTTGGCAGTCTGAGAGAGGGAGACAGTCCTGTCGAGGGACGTCGATTTCCCGTCCCATTGGCGTAGAATGTCCCATTGTAGAGGGCGCAGATGAAACTGCGCGAACGGGACTGCCTCCATTGCTGCTACCATCTTTCCTAGGAAATGCATGAGGCGCCTCAGTGAGTGCGACTGGCTCTGAAGGAGAGATTGCACTCCAGTCCGTAGCGAGCACTGCTTGTCCAGTGGAAGCTTCACTATCGCTGAGAGAGTATGAAACTCCATGCCAAGATAAGTCAGAGATTGGGTCGGGGTTAGATGAGACTTTGGAAAGTTGATAATCCACCCGAAACTCTGGAGAGTGTCTAGTGCCACCTTCAGACTGTGTTGGCATGCCTCTTGAGAGGGTGCCTTTATAAGCAGGTCGTCTAGATACGGGATGACCGAGTGACCCTGCGAGTGCAGAACAGCTACTACTGCTGCCATGACCTTGGTGAAGACCCGGGGGGCTGTTGCCAGACCGAAAGGTAACGCTACGAACTGCAGGTGTTCGTCGTGTATGACGAAGCGTAGGAAACGCTGATGCTCTGGTGCGATCGGCACGTGGAGATACGCATCTTTGATATCTATTGATGCTAGAAAATCTCCTTGAGACATTGAGGCTATGACGGAGCGTAGGGATTCCATCCGGAACCTCCTGACTTTTACGTGTCTGTTGAGCAACTTTAGATCCAGGACGGGCCGATACGATCCGTCCTTTTTTGGGACCACAAACAGATTGGAGTAAAAACCGTGACCTTGTTCCTGAAGAGGGACGGAGGTCACCACTCCTTCCGCCTTTAGAGCGGCCACCGCCTGCAACAGAGCATCGGCTCGGTCTGGTGGTGGAGAAGTTCTGAAGAAACGAGTTGGCGGACGAGAACTGAACTCTATCCTGTACCCGTGAGACAGAATATCCCTCACCCAACGGTCTTTGACGTGTGACAGCCAGATGTCGCCAAAGTGGGAAAGCCTCCCACCGACCGCGGGTGTGGAATCGGAGACCGCAAGTCAGGAGGACGCCGTCTTGGCAACGGTTCCTCCGGCTGTCCTTTTTGGGCGTGACTGAGACCTCCAAGAATCTGAGCGTCTCTGGTCTTTTTGAGTCTTTTTTGACGAGGCGAATTGGGACCTGCCCGGTCCTCGAAAGGACCGATAACCAGACTGACCCTTCCTCTGTTGGGGTCTGTTTTGTCTGTGTTGCGGTAAGGATGAGTCCTTACCCTTGGAGTGTTTGATGATTTCATCCAAACGCTCTCCAAACAATCGGTCACGAGAAAAAGGCAAATTGGTTAAGCACTTCTTGGAATGAGAGTCTGCTTTCCAATGTCTCAACCACAGGGCCCTACGCAAAACAACGGAGTTGGCTGACGCCACTGCCGTGCGGCTTGTAGCGTCAAGAACAGCATTAATCGCGTACGACGCGAATGCCGCCATTTGCGAGGTCAATGGTGCTACCTGCGGGGCAAATGCACGTGTGACGGAGTCAACTCGCGCAAGCCCGGCTGAGATAGCTTGGAGTGCCCATACGGCTGCAAAAGAAGGCGCTAATGACGCTCCAATCGCTTCATAGATGGATTTCAGCCAGAGCTCCATCTGCCTGTCAGTGGCATCTTTAAGTGCCGCTCCATCTTCAACTGCAACCAAGGATCTAGCTGCAAGCCTGGAAATTGGAGGATCCACTTTTGGACACTGGGTCCAACCCTTGACCACCTCAGGGGGAAAAGGATAGCGTGTATCTTTAAGCCGTTTAGGAAAACGCCTTTCAGGATAAGCGTGGGGTTTCTGGATTGCGTCTCTAAAGTCAGCGTGGTCCAGAAAAGTGCTTAAAGTACGGTTAGGGTATCTGAAATGGATTCTCTCGTGCTGCGAAGCTGACTCCTCCACAAGAGGAGCTGGTGGGGAAATATTTAACATCTTATTGATGTTAAATATAAGATCATTAACTATGGCGTCACCATCTGGTGTATCTAGATTGAGAGCGGTCCCAGGATCAGAATCCTGATCAGTTACGTCCGCCTCATCACCCATAGATTCATCTCGCTGGGATCCTGACCATTGAGATGAATGTGAAGGCCCGTCATAGCGAGCCCGCTTAGGCTGCCCGGGGCCATCGTCCGAGTCAGAGTCTTCACCCTGAGGTGTATATGCCCGTCCCGGAGCTTGGAGCTGAGGGGGACCAGGGGGCAATGATTGCACAGTGTCCGTGGCCTGAAGTACAGGCCTAGCTCGCAATGTGTCAAGAATTTGTGACATAGTGAGAGACATTCTGTCAGCAAAAGCTGCAAACTCAGTTCCTGTCACCTGGACAGCATTCACAGGTGGTACACCCTGGGTCACGTCCAGCAGAGGTCCCGACTGTGCAAGCGCCGCAGGGGCCGAGCACTGCACACAATGGGGGTCCGTGGAGCCTGCCGGTAGAAAAGTCCCACATGCGGTGCAGGAAGCATATAATGTCTGTGCCTTGGCACCCTTGCGTTTTACGGACGACATGCTGCTGGCTCTCTGCAATGTGAGAGAGTCTATAGCCAAAGGGCGACCAGCGCTATGCAATACAAAGTATTTGTAGAAACAAAATACTAAGAATACTACTGGCACAAGAGGGGGTGAGCCCTGGGGGCTGCTTACCGCCCGCTGAATAGCGGGTAAGAGGCTGCAGAATTCCTTGTCTGGGTCTCCCCGGCTCCCCTCTGCAGCTCAGCGTGTCAGCAGGAATGGCTGCCGGCGTCTGTGGAGAGGGGCGGTCCGTGGGAGTTCCCAAACAAAAGTGCGGGAAACAGTGTCCCCTCTGTGCCGATTGTGAGGGCTGGAGTATGTAAAAACGACTCCAGCCCTCAGCGCTGATGCACTGGCCAGCGTCCCGCCCCTCTCCTGACTGGCAGGTCTGGGGGCGGGAACGAACGGAAGCAGGCCGCAAAAGCCGGGGACTCGAGTTATCAGCGCGGCCGCCGTAAAAGCGCGGGCCGCGCTGAAGTCCCCGGCGCACCACAAGTGCCAGCCGCGCCGCAGTCCCAGCGGCCGGCAAGACCGATTCCTAGACGTGGCCAGCGTCCCGCCCCTCTCCTGACTGGCAGGTCCGGGGGCGGGAACGAACGGAAGCAGGCCGCAAAAGCCGGGGACTCGAGTTATCAGCGCGGCCGCCGTAAAAGCGCGGGCCGCGCTGAAGTCCCCGGCGCACCACAAGTGCCAGCCGCGCCGCAGTCCCAGCGGCCGGCGCGACCGATTCCTAGAAGTGTGCCTGCTTCAGCGAAGCTGAATGAGGCCATGGCACAAGCGCCGTAGCGCTGATGTCCCCCGGCGCACTACAACACCCAGCATGCTGCGGTGTGAGCGCCAAATGCACGGGGACACAGAGTACCTTGAGGAAGCAGGGCCATGTCCCTGATGTACTCCGCTCCATCCAGCATCTTCTCCAGGGGCTGTAGATGGAGCACGGTCTCAGTGCCTGGAGACCAGTAAATCCCACTTCACCCAGAGCCCTGTAAAAAGGGATGGGGAAGGAATCAGCATGTGGGCTCCTGCCGCCGTACCCGCAATGGGTACCTCAACCTTACAAACACCTCCGACATACAGTGGGGTGAGAAGGGAGCATGCTGGGAGCCCTGTATGGGCCCTCTTTTCTTCCATCCGACATAGTCAGCAGCTGCTGCTGACTAAAAACAATGGAGCTATGCGTGCGTGTCTGACCTCCTTGCGCACAAAGCTAAAACTGAGGAATCTGTACTCCTACGGGAGGGTGTATAGCCAGAAGGGGAGGGGCCTTACACTTTTAAGTGTAGTTCTTTGTGCGGCCTCCAGAGGGCAGTAGCTATACACCACTGTCTGGGTCTCCCAATTAGGAGCGAAAAAGAAAAGTTCGTTCAAGGAAAAGGGGCTCTTGTCCCAGGCAGCTAGAAGCGCAAGCTACAGTGGGCGGTGGTGTGGCTAAGCGAGCAGTACTGTCTCTATAGCCGCAGCTATCCTACCTAGCACTCTCATACTGAATCGTATGGAGCGAGAGGAGTACGTAGAAGGCAGTGTACCGCTTGTTGTAGAGCGGTCGCCTTGTCTTGAGGGAGAAATATCAAGCCCCGAAGGGTGTCCAGGGACATGCCCAGGGAGGTGACGGATTTTGACGGGATCGGGGATGATTTGACTGGAGTCAGAAGCCGCCCTAACCGGGATAGGGTGCCCACAGAGATCTGCACGCTGGTTAAGGCCTTGATGAGGAGGTCATCCAAGCAAGGCAGAACAGCCACTCTCCTGGCATGAAGGGCACTCATGGCGGCCGCCATGACCTTTGTTAAGACCCTTGGTGCTGTGGCAGAGCCGAGGGTAGGGCCACAAATGAAAAAAAAAAAAAAAGTCCTGAAGAGCGAAGTGGAGGAACTTTTGGTGAGCTGGAGCGATGGGTATGTGCAGGTACGCGTCCCTGATAGCTAGGGAGGCAAGGAATTCTCCTTCGACCATAAAAGGTAATTATGGACCCTAGGAATTCCATTCTGAATCTCCTTACGTGCATATGTTTGCTCAGGTGTTAGTGGTCCAGGATGGGTCGAACTGACCCGTCTTTTTTTGGGGACCACGAGAAGTTGGAATAGAAGGCCTTGAACCTCTCGCCGTCCGAAACAGGTACCATCACCCCCGCCGTTTGGAGGGAGTGGATCGCTGAGGAGAAGGCCTCGCGGGGGGGGGGGGGGGGGTTTGAGTGAAAAGACTGACCAGGGGATCGGGTCCGGAATTCAATGTGGTAACCAGAAGACACAAGGTATCGCACCCATTTGTGGTCTGAGGCGGCAGCCCAGATGGAGGAGGCTGAGACGGACTCGGGGAGGGCTGAGAAGGTCAGGCCCTGGGTGTCTAGTAAAAAACATCCTGGGCTAGAGTTGGGGGAGGGAGGTACTCTCTTCCTCCCGTGGCGTCAGACAAAAAAAGAGCCTGTCCAGACGATCGTCAAACCATCGGTCTGGAAAAAGAGTACTGTGAGAGGCTTCTTAGAGACAGAGTCCGCTCTCCATTATCGGAACCAGAGGGCCTTACAGATGGCTATGGTATTTGAGGCGGCAGTAAGTGCGCAGGTAGCAGCGTTGAGGGAAGCCTGCATGAGGTACTCCGCCGCCGCAGCAATGTGAACTGTTACATCTGTGAGTGTCTGAGGGAAACTGGTAGTCCTGGTGCCTGTGCGACCCACACGGAAGGGGAGAGGGACCCGCAGCCTCAAGGCGGAGCGATCGAGCTGCTCCACTTGTCTGTCTGTTGGGTCCTTGAAGGAGGATCCATCAAGTAAAAGACAGGAGGGTCCTTCAGGCAGGAGGAAACCGGGTGAGGGTCCACCGAGGCGGGATCGGCCCGGCCCTTAGAGACAGCTAAGCCAAAGGGGTACCGGGACTCCATGAGTTTACGGATACCGAAGCGGCATCAAATTTTTTTTTGAGGTTTTTTCACCCTTTTAAAGGAGACCGCAGGGTCAGTAGTAGTGGATGGGAGATCTTCCACATGCAGAGTTTTGGTTGATTGCTGCAATAAGGGAGTCCATCGCAGCTTGATCGCTCGGGGAGGTTGAAACCAAGGAATCATCCCGGTGCAAACATCAATCCCCTTCCTCCGGCTCCTCAGAGACCGTGGAACATGTGGGAGAACCCCATCTGTGTACCCCAGAGGGAGACCCATGGGGGTCATGCCCTTTTTCTGATCTGCAACCGGTGAAGCAGGGGGCTGATTCTTATCAGAAGGACCCTCTATAGAGGTGTCATCAGGCTGCGTTCTGTCCAGGGGCCCCGAGGGGTGTGAGGACGATGTTGCATAGCCAGCACCAGGTTCTGGGAACTGTGCCCATTCTGGGAACTGTGCCCAGTCCGGGGGACTGAGAGCCGTAGGCTCTGGGCTGGCAGCGGTTGCTGCGGTGGTGGCGGGGGGGGGTGACTACAGGGGCACCGGACTCACAGAAGGAAGAGGTGCTATCATCCCCTAGTAGCTCAGCGTGGCACGATGCATTAAAAGTCTTGTAGCTGTTGCTGTAGTTGGGCAGGGCATAAAGAAGGGAATTTTGTTTACTTACCGTAAATTCCTTTTCTTCTAGCTCCAATTGGGAGACCCAGACAGTGGGTGTATAGCTACTGCCTCTGGAGGCCGCACAAAGAACTACACTTAAAAGTGTAAGGCCCCTCCCCTTCTGGCTATACACCCTCCCGTAGGAGTACGGATTCCTCAGTTTTAGTACCAAAGCAAGAAGGAGGAAAGCCAATAACAGTTTCAAAAACAAATTCAATCCGATAACAAGATCGGAGAACTTAAGAAACAACATGAACAACATGTGCACCCGAAAAACGAAACCCTAAGAACAAATAGGGCGGGTGCTGGGTCTCCCAATTGGAGCTAGAAGAAAAGGAATTTACGGTAAGTAAACAAAATTCCCTTCTTTTTCGCTCCTAATTGGGAGACCCAGACAGTGGGACGTCCAAAAGCAGTCCCTGGGTGGGTAAAAAGATACCACATGAACGGGCTGTCAGACAGCCCTTTCCTACAGGTGGGCCACCGCCGCCTGAAGGACCTGTCTACCTAGGCTGGCATCTGCCGAAGCGTAGGTATGCACTTGATAGTGTTTGGTAAACGTGTGCAGACTCGACCAGGTAGCCGCCTGGCACACCTGCTGAGCCGTAGCCTGATGCCGCAATGCCCAGGACGCACCCACGGCTCTGGTAGAATGGGCCTTCAGTCCAGATGGAATCGGAAGCCCAGCAGAACGGTATGTGTGAAGAATTGGTTCCTTGATCCACCGCGCCAGGGTGGATTTGGAAGCTTGCGATCCCTTATGCTGACCAGCGACTAGGACAAAGAGCGCATCAGAACGGCGTAGAGACGCCGTGCGAGAAATGTAAATCCTGAGTGCTCTCACCAGGTCCAACAGATGTAAACCTTTTTCAAATTGGTGAACTGGATGCGGACACAAAGATGGCAAAGTGATATCCTGATTGAGATGAAAGGAAGAAACCACCTTGGGAGAAAACTCTGGAATTGGACGCAGTACTACCTTGTCTTGGTGAAACACCAGGAAGGGAGATTTGCAAGATAACGCCGCTAGCTCGGACACTCTTCGAAGAGACGTGACCGCCACAAGAAAAACTACTTTTTGTGAAAGCCGAGAAAGGGAAACCTCTTTCAAAGGCTCGAAAGGCGGCTTCTGGAGAGCAATGAGAACCTTGTTTAGATCCCAGGGTTCCAATGGCCGTCTGTAAGGAGGAACGATATGACAAACTCCTTGGAGAAACGTGCGTACTTTAGAAAGCCGTGCCAAGCGCTTCTGAAAGAATACGGATAGCGCGGAGACTTGACCCTTAAGAGAGCTAAGCGACAAACCTTTTTCCAACCCAGACTGCAGGAAGGAAAGAAAAATTGGCAATGCAAATGGCCAGGGAGAAAACCCTTGAGCCAAGCACCAAGCTAAGAATATCTTCCACGTCCTGTGATAGATCTTAGCTGAGGATGGTTTTCTAGCCTGTCTCATTGTGGCAACAACTTCATGAGATAAACCTGAGGCCGCTAGGATCCAGGACTCAATGGCCACACAGTCAGGTTCAGGGCCGCAGAATTCAGATGGAAAAACGGCCCTTGAGACAGCAAATCTGGACGGTCTGGTAGTGCCCACGGTTGGCCTACCGTGAGATGCCACAGATCCGGGTACCACGACCTTCTTGGCCAGTCTGGAGCGACGAGAATGGCTCGATGGCAGTCGGACCTGATTTTCCGGAGAACTCTGGGTAACAATGCTAGAGGTGGGAACACATAGGGGAGTCGGAATTGCGACCAATCCTGAACCAAGGCGTCTGCCGCCAGCGCTCGGTGATCGTGAGACCGTGCCATGAAAACTGGGACCTTGTTGTTGTGCCGTGACGCCAGCAGATCGACGTCCGGCGTCCCCCAGCGGCAACAGATCTGCTGAAACACGTCCGGGTGAAGGGACCATTCTCCTGCGTCCATGCCCTGGCGACTGAGAAAGTCTGCTTCCCAGTTTTCCACGCCTGGGATGTGAACTGCGGATATGGTGGACGCTTTGCTTTCCACCCACGTCAAAATCCGCCGGACTTCCTGAAAGGCTTGGCGACTGCGTGTTCCCCCTTGGTGGTTGATGTACGCCACCGCCGTGGAATTGTCCGACTGAATCCGAATCTGCTTGCCTTCCAGCCATTGTTGGAAGGCTCGCAGAGCAAGATAGATTGCTCTGATTTCCAGAACATTGATCTGCAGGGTGGACTCTTCCTGAGTCCACGTCCCCTGAGCCCTGTGGTGGAGAAACACCGCTCCCCACCCTGATAGGCTCGCATCCGTCGTGACCACTGCCCAGGACGGGGGAAGGAACGACTTTCCCTGTGACAATGAGGTGGGGAGAAGCCACCAACGCAGAGAGTCCTTGGCAGTCTGAGAGAGGGAGACAGTCCTGTCGAGGGACGTCGATTTCCCATCCCATTGGCGTAGAATGTCCCATTGTAGAGGGCGCAGATGAAACTGCGCGAACGGGACCGCCTCCATTGCTGCTACCATCTTTCCTAGGAAATGCATGAGGCGCCTCAGTGAGTGCGACTGGCTCTGAAGGAGAGATTGTACTCCTGTCCGTAGCGAACACTGCTTGTCCAGTGGAAGCTTCACTATCGCTGAGAGAGTATGAAACTCCATGCCAAGATAAGTCAGATTGGGTCGGGGTTAGATGAGACTTTGGAAAGTTGATAATCCACCCGAAACTCTGGAGAGTGTCTAGTGCCACCTTCAGACTGTGTTGGCATGCCTCTTGAGAGGGTGCCTTTATAAGCAGGTCGTCTAGATACGGGATGACCGAGTGACCCTGCGAGTGCAGAACAGCTACTACTGCTGCCATGACCTTGGTGAAGACCCGGGGGGCTGTTGCCAGACCGAAAGGTAACGCTACGAACTGCAGGTGTTCGTCGTGTATGACGAAGCGTAGGAAACGCTGATGCTCTGGTGCGATCGGCACGTGGAGATACGCATCTTTGATATCTATTGATGCTAGAAAATCTCCTTGAGACATTGAGGCTATGACGGAGCGTAGGGATTCCATCCGGAACCTCCTGACTTTTACGTGTCTGTTGAGCAACTTTAGATCCAGGACGGGTCGATACGATCCGTCCTTTTTTGGGACCACAAACAGATTGGAGTAAAAACCGTGACCTTGTTCCTGAAGAGGGACGGAGGTCACCACTCCTTCCGCCTTTAGAGCGGCCACCGCCTGCAACAGAGCATCGGCTCGGTCTGGTGGTGGAGAAGTTCTGAAGAAACGAGTTGGCGGACGAGAACTGAACTCTATCCTGTACCCGTGAGACAGAATATCCCTCACCCAACGGTCTCTGACGCGTGACAGCCAAATGTCGCCAAAGTGGGAAAGCCTCCCACCGACCGAGGGTGTGGGAATCGGAGACTGCAAGTCAGGAGGACGCCGTCTTGGCAACGGTTCCTCCGGCTGTCCTTTTTGGGCGTGACTGAGACCTCCAAGAATCTGAGCGTCTCTGGTCTTTTTGAGTCTTTTTTGACGAGGCGAATTGGGACCTGCCCGGTCCTCGAAAGGACCGATAACCAGACTGACCCTTCCTCTGTTGGGGTTTGTTTTGTCTGTGTTGCGGTAAGGATGAGTCCTTACCCTTGGAGTGTTTGATGATTTCATCCAAACGCTCTCCAAACAATCGGTCACGAGAAAAAGGCAAATTGGTTAAGCACTTCTTGGAATGAGAATCTGCCTTCCAATGTCTCAACCACAGGGCCCTACGCAAAACAACGGAGTTGGCTGACGCCACTGCCGTGCGGCTTGTAGCGTCAAGAACAGCATTAATTGCGTACGACGCGAATGCCGCCATTTGCGAGGTCAATGGTGCTACCTGCGGGGCAAATGCACGTGTGACTGAGTCGACTTGCACAAGCCCGGCTGAGATAGCTTGGAGTGCCCATACGGCAGCAAAAGATGGCGCTAACGACGCTCCAATCGCTTCATAGATGGATTTCAGCCAGAGCTCCATCTGCCTGTCAGTGGCATCTTTAAGTGCCGCTCCATCTTCAACTGCAACCAAGGATCTAGCTGCAAGCCTGGAAATTGGAGGATCCACTTTTGGACACTGGGTCCAACCCTTGACCACCTCAGGGGGAAAAGGATAGCGTGTATCTTTAAGCCGTTTAGAAAAACGCCTTTCCGGATAAGCGTGGGGTTTCTGGATTGCGTCTCTAAAGTCAGCGTGGTCCAGAAAAGTGCTTAATGTACGCTTAGGATATCTGAAATGGATTCTCTCGTGCTGCGAAGCTGACTCCTCTACAAGAGGAGCTGGTGGGGAAATATTTAACATCTTATTGATGGACGCTATAAGATCATTAACTATGGCGTCACCATCTGGTGTATCTAGATTGAGAGCGGTCCCAGGATCAGAATCCTGATCAGTTACGTCCGCCTCATCACTCATAGATTCATCTCGCTGGGATCCTGACCATTGAGATGAATGTGAAGGCCCCTCATAGCGAGCCCGCTTAGGTTGCCTGGGGCCATCGTCCGAGTCAGAGTCTTCACCCTGAGGTGTATGTGCCCGTCCCGGAGCTTGGAGGTAATTCAGCTGAGGGGGACCAGGGGGCAATGATTGCACAGTGTCCGTGGCCTGAAGTACAGGCCTAGCTCGCAATGTGTCAAGAATTTGTGACATAGTGAGAGACATTCTGTCAGCAAAAGCTGTAAACTCAGTTCCTGTCACCTGGACAGCATTCACAGGTGGTACACCCTGGGTCACGTCCAGCAGAGGTCCCGACTGTGCAAGTGCCGCAGGGGCCGAGCACTGCACACAATGGGGGTCAGTGGAGCCTGCCGGTAGAAAAGTCCCACATGCGGTACAGGAAGCATATAATGTCTGTGCCTTGGCACCCTTGCGTTTTGTGGACGACATGCTGTTGGCTCTCTGCAATGTGAGAGAGTCTATAGCCAAAGGGCGACCAGCGCTATGCAGTACAAAGTATTTGCAGGAACAAAATACTAAGATTACTACTGGCACAAGAGGGGGTGAGCCCTGAGGGCTGCTTACCGCCCGCTGAATAGCGGGTAAGAGGCGCAGAATTCCTTGTCTGGGTCTCACCGGCTCCCCTCTGCAGCTCAGCGTGTCAGCAGGAATGGCTGCCGGCGTCTGTGGAGAGGGGCGGTCCGTGGGAGTTCCCAAACAAAAGTGCGGGAAACAGTGTCCCCTCTGTGCCTATTGTGAGGGCTGGAGTATGTAAAAACGACTCCAGCCCTCAGCGCTGATGCACTGACCAGCGTCCCGCCCCTCTCCTGACTGGCAGGTCTGGGGGCGGGAACGAACGGAACTAGGCCGCAAAAGCCGGGGACTCGAGTTATCAGCGCGGCCGCCGTAAAAGCGCGGCCCGCGCTGAAGTCCCCGGCGCACCACAAGTGCCAGCCGCGCCGCAGTCCCAGCGGCCGGCGCGACCGTTTCCCAAAAGTGTGCCTGCTTCAGCGAAGCTGAATGAGGCCATGGCACAAGCGCCGCAGCGCTGATGTCCCCGGCGCACTACAACACCCAGCATGCTGCGGTGTGAGCGCCAAATGCACGGGGACACAGAGTACCTTGAGGAAGCAGGGCCATGTCCCTGATGTACTCCGCTCCATCCAGCATCTTCTCCAGGGGCTGTAGATGGAGCACGGTCTCAGTGCCTGGAGACCAGTAAATCCCACTTCACCCAGAGCCCTGTAAAAAGGGATGGGGAAGGAATCAGCATGTGGGCTCCAGCCGCCGTACCCGCAATGGGTACCTCAACCTTACAAACACCTCCGACATACAGTGGGGTGAGAAGGGAGCATGCTGGGAGCCCTGTATGGGCCCTCTTTTCTTCCATCCGACATAGTCAGCAGCTGCTGCTGACTAAAAACAATGGAGCTATGCGTGCGTGTCTGACCTCCTTCGCACAAAGCTAAAACTGAGGAATCCGTACTCCTACGGGAGGGTGTATAGCCAGAAGGGGAGGGGCCTTACACTTTTAAGTGTAGTTCTTTGTGCGGCCTCCAGAGGCAGTAGCTATACACCCACTGTCTGGGTCTCCCAATTAGGAGCGAAAAAGAAATATGTGACTGCAGCCCCTGGCTGATGAGCCACAAACTCTGATTGTAATGGAGGACAGTGCTCTGCAGAGCTAAAGGGGAGAGAACAAGTGAGGATATAACTCACCCAGAACCTGATGACCCCTCCCCCCTCCTCCTGTGTCCCAGTTCCTGTGGGAAGGAGGAAGCCAGCTCTGAGACACCCACAGGCTCTGATCACAACAAGAGGGAGCAATGCTCTGCAGAGCTCCTGTGTGAGGAGAGGTATGCGCGCTTGGTGAGGGGGCGTGGCTTATCGAGTGTCGGACGGGATGGGGCTTAGCTCTGACAAGAAGGCATGAGAAAATATAATAAACAAAAACAAATGGTGGGAAGGTACTCCCATTCCCCCCCTCCAGCCCTGCACAACAATGGTGGACAGAAAAAAACTCTATAAGTGTACCGCAGCTGCGGGTGCAGTCCTGGGGGGCTCTCCCCCTCCCACCGCCACAGGTGGAATGCTATGCAGGAGTCTGCAATCAGCCCATGTGCATCCAGTCAGTGGGACCTTTGCTCGAATTCCTGTCAGGGAGCCAGTGTGGAGATTCTGACGCCTGCTGTGCCCGGTCACAGAGCGGGTATCAACTGAGAGTCTGCCAGAGGGAGTGAGGAAGTTTTCATCTGCTCTGGAAAAAATCGGAAGGATCTCACCTCAGCTCCTGTGGAGATGGCGGTCTGACGCTTGCTGCCTGGTCACGCTGGTGCGGAGCGTGTATCAACTCAGACCCTGCAAGAGGGACTGAGGAAGTTTTCATCTGCTCTGGGCTCTGGAAAATTGGTGCCTGTGAGACCTGTCGTCCAGTGAGTAACAGCCCAGGATCCAGCGTCGCAGGAGGGGGTACGGGGAGGTGACACTCCGCATTCCCGCCTGTTGATGGTTTTGGGAAATCGGTCCCTGAAGGAAACCGTCGCTCTAAAAAACAAAAAAAATTCTTGCTGCAGTAGTCTGCAGAGATGTGCCTCCTATAGACACGAAGCTAAAACTGAAGTAGCCTGGCTGGGCCAGGGGGTGTATACTGCAGGGGACGAGCTAACATCTTTGCATCTACTTAAGTGTCCTCCTATGGATAAGCAGCATAACACCCATGGTCCTGTGTCCCCCAATGAGGCGTCAGAGAAACTAGATATCTGCAGATCTGGAAATAGGGATTTAAAGTGCCCCGTAAAAATGTAGAGGTGGCCATGCATGCATATCATACCTCGTTTAGGGGACTGCTGGAGAAAGCCAAGTATTTTGCAGTCTCTTATCAGTTCTGTGAAAAATATATTGAAGGGTAGGACGACTTCTACAGCAGTAATCACTGGCACTTAGAGTATCCAAAAAAAAAAAGAGGCTCTAAAAGTGCCTCAACATACTGGAGTACTGGCCATGAGACTGTGGATGCAATACTCTTATTTCTGCAAAACATTGGGGCACTGGTGGAAATCCCAGCAGCCAGTCACCCACTGATCAGCAGAATAGCCTCTATCCTCATAATTAAAGGGTCATTCCCAAGATTAAAAGTGAACACCTGTATAAGGACACCATTTGAAGCCTTCATCCCCCTAATTTTTGTTTATTTATTTAAACCTATGGAGCTGCATAATATTCCGTAGGACTTTACATAAATCATCATCACTGTCCCCATCGGGGCTCACAATTTACATTCCCTATTACTAGGTTTGTGTATGAGAGGAAACAGGAGACCCGGCGGAAACCCACGGAGAACATATAAACTCCTTGCAGATGTTGTCGCTGGTGGGATTTGAATCCAGGGCCCCAGCGCTGCTCATAGTTGGGAACCAGTCTACACTAGGTCTGCTCCAGCTCCTTCCAGGGGGCCGTGTACAGGTCCAGGATAAGGATAATTCATTAGTTATCAGCAGAAGTAAATGTCTTAACAAAATCAATACAATGTCTTACCTCAAAAAATTTGCGTTCAATTTCAGGATTTTTACCAGTGGTTCTCTCCTCGTAACAGCATAAGATACACGTTTCGCCACTTGCCAGGTCCCTCAGGGTCTTCAGTAATGGCTGCAAGGACTGGAAGGATTCACAGTGGAGAAATAACAGAACGTCAACAGTTAGGAAACCATGGCTGCCTTCTTCCAAAATCATCCCCGCACTGGACCAAGTGGGGCGCTTTTTTGTTGTTAAAAAAAGCAAAGAAGGGAATTTTGTTTACTTACCGTAAATTCCTTTTCTTCTAGCTCTAATTGGGAGACCCAGACAATTGGGTGTATAGGCTATGCCTCCGGAGGCCGCACAAAGTATTACACTCAAAAGTGTTAAGCCCCTCCCCTTCTGCCTATACACCCCCCGTGCTCCCACGGGCTCCTCAGTTTTGGTGCAAAAGCAAGAAGGAGGAAAAAGAATTATAAACTGGTTTAAAGTAACTTCAATCCGAAGGAATATCGGAGAACTGAAACCATTCAACATGAACAACATGTGTACACAAAAAAACAGGGGCGGGTGCTGGGTCTCCCAATTAGAGCTAGAAGAAAAGGAATTTACGGTAAGTAAACAAAATTCCCTTCTTTGTCGCTCTATTGGGAGACCCAGACAATTGGGACGTCCAAAAGCAGTCCCTGGGTGGGTAAAATAATACCTCGTAAGAGAGCCGTAAAACGGCCTCTTCCTACAGGTGGGCAACCGCCGCCTGAAGGACCCGTCTACCTAGGCTGGCATCCGCCGAAGCATAGGTATGCACCTGATAGTGCTTCGTGAAAGTGTGTAGGCTCGACCAGGTAGCCGCCTGACACACCTGCTGAGCCGTAGCCTGGTGCCGCAAAGCCCAGGACGCACCCACGGCTCTGGTAGAATGGGCCTTCAGCCCTGAGGGAACCGGAAGCCCAGCCGAACGGTAAGCTTCGATAATTGGCTCCTTGATCCACCGAGCCAGGGTTGATTTGGAAGCCTGTGACCCTTTACGCTGGCCAGCGACAAGGACAGAGTGCATCCGAGCGGCGCAGGGGCGCCGTACGAGAAATGTAGAGTCTGAGTGCTCTCACCAGATCTAACAAGTGCAAATCCTTTTCACATTGGTGAACTGGATGAGGACAAAAAGAAGGTAAGGAGATATCCTGATTGAGATGAAAGGGGGATACCACCTTAGGGAGAAATTCCGGAACCAGACGCAGAACCACCTTGTCCTGGTGAAACACCAGGAAAGGGGATTTGCATGACAGCGCTGCTAGCTCAGACACTCTCCGAAGTGAAGTGACTGCTACTAGAAAAACCACTTTCTGCGAAAGGCGTGAGAGAGAAATATCCCTCATTGGCTCGAATGGTGGTTTCTGAAGAACCGTCAGCACCCTGTTCAGATCCCAGGGTTCTAACGGCCGCTTGTAAGGAGGGACGATGTGACAAACCCCCTGCAGGAACGTGCGTACCTGTGGAAGTCTGGCTAGGCGCTTCTGGAAAAACACAGAGAGCGCCGAGACTTGTCCCTTAAGGGAGCCGAGCGACAAACCCTTTTCCAGTCCAGATTGAAGGAAGGACAGAAAAGTGGGCAAGGCAAAAGGCCAGGGAGAAATACCCTGAGCAGAGCACCACGACAGGAAAATTTTCCACGTCCTGTGGTAGATCTTGGCGGACGTTGGTTTCCTAGCTTGTCTCATAGTGGCAATGACGTCTTGAGATAACCCTGAAGACGCTAGGATCCAGGACTCAATGGCCACACAGTCAGGTTGAGAGCCGCAGAATTCAGATGGAAAAACGGCCCTTGAGATAGCAAGTCTGGTCGGTCTGGTAGTGCCCACGGTTGGCCGACCGTGAGATGCCACAGATCCGGGTACCACGACCGCCTCGGCCAGTCTGGAGCGACGAGGATGACGCGGCGGCAGTCGGCCCTGATCTTGCGTAACACTCTGGGCAACAGTGCCAGCGGAGGAAACACATAAGGGAGCTGAAACTGCGACCAATCCTGAACTAAGGCGTCTGCCGCCAGAGCTCTGGGATCTTGAGACCGTGCCATGAACGCCGGTACCTTGTTGTTGTGCCGGGACGCCATGAGGTCGACGTCCGGCACCCCCCAGCGGCAACAGATCTCCTGAAACACGTCCGGGTGAAGGGACCATTCCCCTGCGTCCATGCCCTGGCGACTGAGATAATCTGCTTCCCAGTTTTCCACGCCTGGAATGTGAACTGCGGAGATGGTGGAGGCCGTGGCTTCCACCCACAGCAGAATCCGCCGGACTTCCTGGAAGGCTTGCCGACTGCGTGTGCCGCCTTGGTGGTTGATGTATGCCACCGCTGTGGAATTGTCTGACTGAATTCTGATCTGCTTGCCTTCCAGCCACTGCTGGAACGCTTTCAGGGCAAGATACACTGCCCGTATTTCCAGAACATTGATCTGAAGCGAGGACTCTTGCTGGGTCCACGTACCCTGAGCCCTGTGGTGGAGAAAAACCGCTCCCCACCCTGACAGACTCGCGTCCGTCGTGACCACCTCCCAGGATGGGGGTAGGAAGGATTTCCCTTTCGATAATGAAGTGGGAAGAAGCCACCACCGAAGGGAAGCTTTGGTCGCCTGCGAGAGGGAGACGTTCCTGTCGAGGGACGTCGGCTTCCTGTCCCATTTGCGTAGGATGTCCCATTGAAGAGGACGCAGGTGAAACTGCGCGAAAGGAACTGCCTCCATTGCTGCCACCATCTTCCCCAGGAAGTGCATGAGGCGCCTCAAGGTGTGTGACCGACCTTGAAGGAGAGATTGTACCCCTGTCTGTAGTGACCGCTGCTTGATCAGCGGAAGCTTCACTATCGCTGAGAGGGTATGAAACTCCATGCCAAGGTATGTCAGCGATTGGGCCGGTGTCAGATCTGACTTTGGAAAATTGATGATCCACCCGAAACTCTGGAGAGTCTCCAGGGTAGCGTCGAGGCTGTGTTGGCATGCCTCTAGAGAGGGTGCCTTGATCAACAGATCGTCCAAGTACGGGATCACCGAGTGACCCTGAGAGTGGAGGACCGCTACGACAGTAGCCATAACCTTGGTGAAAACCCGTGGGGCTGTTGCCAGGCCGAACGGCAGTGCCACGAACTGCAGGTGTTCGTTCCCTATGGCGAAGCGCAAGAAGCGCTGGTGCTCTGGAGCAATCGGTACGTGGAGATAAGCATCTTTGATATCGATCGATGCAAGGAAATCTCCCTGGGACATTGAGGCGATGACGGAGCGGAGGGATTCCATCCGGAACCGCCTGGTCTTTACGTGTTTGTTGAGAAGTTTCAGGTCCAGGACAGGTCGGAAAGACCCGTCCTTCTTTGGGACCACAAACAAGTTGGAGTAAAAACCGTGGCCCTGTTGCTGAAGAGGAACAGGGACCACCACCCCTTCTGCCTTCAGAATGCCCAGCGCCTGCAGAAGAGCCTCGGCTCGCTCGGGAGGCGGGGATGACCTGAAGAATCGAGTCGGGGGACGAGAGGTGAACTCTATCTTGTAACCGTGAGACAGAATGTCTCTCACCCAACGGTCTTTTACCCGTGGCAGCCAGGTGTCGCAAAAGCGGGAGAGCCTGCCACCGACCGAGGATGCGGAGTGAGGATGCCGACAGTCATGAGGAAGCCGCTTTGGTAGCGGCACCTCCGGTGGTCTGTTTAGGACGTGACTTAGACCGCCATGCATCAGAGTTCCTTTGATCTTTCTGAGGCCTTTTGGACGAGGAGAATTGGGACCTGCCCGCGCCCCGAAAGGACCGAAACCTCGACTGCCCCTTCCTCTGTTGGGGTATGTTCGGTTTGGGCTGGGGTAAGGATGTATCCTTTCCCTTGGATTGTTTGATGATTTCATCCAAACGCTCGCCAAACAATCGTTCGCCAGAAATTGGCAAACTGGTTAAGCGCTTTTTGGAAACAGAATCTGCTTTCCATTCCCGTAGCCACAAGGCCCTGCGGAGTACCACCGAATTGGCGGCTGCAACCGCCGTACGGCTCGCAGAGTCCAGGACAGCATTAATAGCGTAAGACGCAAATGCCGACGTCTGAGTGGTTATGGACGCCACCTGTGGCGCGGACGTGCGTGTGGCTGCGTCAATTTGCGCTTGACCTGCTGAGATAGCTTGTAGCGCCCATACGGCTGCGAATGCTGGGGCAAAAGAAGCGCCGATAGCTTCATAGATGGATTTCAACCAGAGCTCCATCTGCCTGTCAGTGGCATCTTTGAGTGAAGCCCCATCTTCCACTGCAAGTATGGATCTAGCTGCCAGTCTGGAGATTGGAGGATCCACTTTGGGACACTGAGTCCAACCCTTGACCACGTCAGGGGGAAAGGGATAACGTGTATCCTTAAGGCGCTTAGAAAAACGCTTATCTGGACAAGCATGGTGATTCTGGACTGCCTCTCTGAAATCAGAGTGGTCCAGAAACATACTCCGTGTACGCTTGGGAAACCTGAAACGGAATTTCTCCTGCTGGGAAGCCGACTCCTCCGCCGGAGGAGCTGAGGGAGAAATATCCAACATACGATTGATGGACGCAATAAGGTCGTTCACTATGGCGTCCCCGTCCGGAGTATCAAGATTGAGAGCGGCCTCAGGATCAGAATCCTGATCAGCTACTTCCGCGTCATCAACCAGCGATTCCCCTCGCTGAGACCCTGAACAATATGATGATGTCGAGGGAAAATCTAAGCGAGCTCGCTTAGTCGGTCTGGGGCTGGGGTCTGTGTCAGAACCCTCAGCTTGGGATCCATGAGATACCCCGGGAGGACATTGTTGGTCCAGCTGAGGTGGGCCAGGGAACAAAGATTCAACAGAGTCCCTGTGCTGAGATACCGGTCTGGACTGCAAGGCTTCCAGTATCTTAGCCATAGTCTCAGAGAGTTTTGCAAACTCCGTCCCTGTCACCTGAACAGTGTTAGCAGGTGGCTCCCCCTGGGGCCCCCCCTAGCAGAGGCTCTGGCTGAGTAAGTGCCACAGGGGCCGAACAGTGCACACAATGAGGGTCAGTGGAACCTGCCGGTAGCGGGGTCGTACATGCGGCGCAGGCAACATAATAAGCCTGTATTTTGGCACCCCTGCCTTTCGTGGGCGCCATGCTATTATCTTCCCCGAGCAACACAATAGGGTATATAGCCAGAAATCAACTGTGCACTATACAGTGTAAAATAAACATATAATGTTACACTACTGCACAATGGGGCTAGCACCACAGGTGCTGCTTACCACCCGCTTAAAGCGGTTGTGAGGCCACCAGAGTCCCTGCCTGGGTCTCCCAGATTTTGTCCCCCTCTGCAGCGTCCGAGGAGCTGACAGGAATGCGTCCTGAGGAGAGGAGGGAGCCGTGGGCGTGACCGAGAAAGAGCGGGAACTGGTGCCTGCACTGTGCACAGTGAGGGGAGTGGAGTATGCAAAGCATGCTCCAGCCCTCAGTGCTGTTCGTTCTGTGCAGCGTCCCGCCCTTCCCCTGCCTGTCAGGGCTATGGGCGGGAGGAAAGGAAACTAGGCCGCAAAAAGCCGGGGACTCTAGTAATAAATGCGGCCGCCGTAAAAGCGCGGCCGGCGTGGAAGTCCCCAGCGCACTACAAGTCCCAGCCGCGCCGCAGTGTTTCCATGGCAGCGGCGGTCAGTGCGGCAGTCCCTATACATAAACACACTCAGCAACGCTGAGTGTGTAATGGCACATATTAACCCGGTCAGCGCCGCGGTCCCCGGTGCACTAGCACACCCAGCAGAGCTGGAGTGTTGCTGTGCGCGGTCCCCACGGGGACACAGAGTACCTCCAAGTAGCAGGGCCATGTCCCTGAACGATACCCGGCTCCTATCCAGCAGTCTCCCAGGAGTTGTGGATGAAGCACGGTCTCAGTGCCTGGAGACCGATAGAATCCCACTTCCACCAGAGCCCTGAGGGGGATGGGGAAGGAAAACAGCATGTGGGCTCCAGCCTCCGTACCCGCAATGGATCCTCAACCTTACAACACCGCCGACAAGAGTGGGGTGAGAAGGGAGCATGCTGGGGGCCCTATATGGGCCCACTTTTCTTCCATCCGACATGGTCAGCAGCTGCTGCTGACCAATCTGTGGAGCTGTGCGTGCGTGTCTGACCTCCTTCGCACAAAGCAAAAAACTGAGGAGCCCGTGGGAGCACGGGGGGTGTATAGGCAGAAGGGGAGGGGCTTAACACTTTTAAGTGTAATACTTTGTGCGGCCTCCGGAGGCATAGCCTATACACCCAATTGTCTGGGTCTCCCAATAGAGCGACAAAGAAATGTGTCTTTTATATAACTAGTGGGTTTTGTTCCTCTTTGAATTAGTGAATGTTCCCTCACCAGGAAAATGCAGATTTTCTGTGGGTGCGTGTGTATGGCATCTTATCCTAGTAAGGCCTACTTACCTCCTCATAGTAGATGCAGTCTGCCATCAAGATGTAGTCAGGAGAAGGGGAGAAATCGGTCACATCCTCACCCCTGAAATAAAGGAACATCATTGTGTTTTGGGATATGAGCATCGCCAGGGTCAGCACCGATTCTCCAGGTCCACAGAAATACAAACCATTTCAATACCTTCACTTGGCAAGAACCGGTGATTAGAGCAGAGTTGTTGTTAATGTTCATTTTCATCAGATCTTGCAAATCTTCCAGATCCGTCACGGTGACGTCCGCTCTGTAGGAGTAAAGGATAGTTAGCGCTATCTATGAAGGGTGGATGCTACCTACTGAGGTGCGGAGCGGCACCATGTACGCGTGCAGCAGCCACAACGGAGCACAGTCCTGATGTACAGGATCATCTCCCTGCAGGAGCAGCGTTTGCTCCCACATCTGAGAGCATCATCATGTAAGGGCAGAGACCCTGGTTGCAGTAATGTCACTTGCTAGCTGCAGTTTTGATAAAATCACTTATCTGCTGCAGAGCAATGCATAACTCTACCCACACCACTGATTGGCAGCTGTGTACTCTGGGCATATGCAGAAAGCTGCCAATCACTGCTTAGGGCAGAGCTCATGACTATAGAGGACTACCTGGCAGCAGGTTTACTAGTCCCCTAGTGAAAATCTGCTGCTGATAAAGAATTTATCCAAACAACAACAACAAGCAGCTCAGTAAGTGACATCGCTGGATGCAGGGTCTCCTCAAAGCTGGGTTGCCAACAGTCCGAAAATTTCAAAACAGTCCGTAAAAATCCAGCACTGTTTTTGTCCTGTCGGTAAAAAAAAAATATTTAAGACGTCCGGATTTTTTTTTTTTTTTTAAACTGAAGAAACTTCTACAGATTATATTGACTGCATTCATTGTTTTAGAGGTAATAGTAATTTTAACAGAGGTCTCAAAGAGTTCTGGGCTGTAACTATCACTTATGCGATTTATTATGGTTTTAAAATGTGTCATTGTATGTCTGTGATTATTTGATAAACTTTCCAGAAAAAGCACCAGGGCGTGGGTAGGGGAGTGTGGGGACCATGGCGGGAAGTGCCAAGATGTGTGGCAGGATATGCCAAGGTGTGTAGCGGGACCACGGTGGGGAGTGTGGCGACACCGTGGGCGGAGAGTGCCGGGGTGTGGGGCACGACATGCGTGTAGCGGGACCACAGTGGGGAGTGTGGTGAGACCATGGCGGAGAGTGCCGGGGAGTGTGGAGGATCCATAGCGTGTGGTGGGCCCACACTGGCGAGTGCAGGGGCGTGAGCGCCGGGGCGTGTGTGGTGGAGAGTGCCAGGGCGTGTGTAGTGAGCCTGTGGTGGGTAGTGCTGGGACTTGTTTTCCTACGGCAGGGAGGAGTGCTGGGGCTTGTAGTTTTTCTATGGCGGGGGAGGAGTGCTGGGGCTTTTAGTTCTCCTATGGCGGGGAGGAGTGCTGGGACTTGTTTTCCTATGGCGGGGAGGAGTGCTGGGGCTTTTAGTTCTCCTATGGCGGGGAGGAGTGCTGGGGCTTTTAGTTCTCCTATGGCGGGGAGGAGTGCTGGGGCTTTTAGTTCTCCTATGGCGGGGAGGAGTGCTGGGACTTGTTTTCCTATGGCGGGGAGGAGTGCTGGGGCTTGTAGTTCTTCTATGGCGGGGAGGAGTGCTGGGGCTTGTAGTTCTTCTATGGCGGGGGAGGAGTGCTGGGGCTTGTAGTTCTTCTATGGCGGGGGAGGAGTGCTGGGGCTTGTAGTTCTTCTATGGCGGGGGAGGCGCACTGGGGCTTGTAGTTTTACTATGGCGGGGAGGAGTGCTGGGGCTTGTTTTCCTATGGCGGGGGAGGAGCGCTGGGGCTTGTAGTTCTCCTATGGCGGGGGAGGAGTGCTGGGGCTTGTAGTTCTTCTATGGCGGGGAGTAGTGCTGGGGCTTGTAGTTCTATGGCGGGGAGGCGCACTGGGGCTTGTAGTTTTACTATGGCGGGGAGGAGTGCTGGGGGTTGTAGTTCTATGGCGGGGGAGGAGTGCTGGGGGTTGTAGTTCTATGGCGGGGGAGGAGTGCTGGGGCTTGTAGTTCTTCTATGGCGGGGAGTAGTGCTGGGGCTTGTAGTTCTATGGCGGGGAGGCGCACTGGGGCTTGTAGTTTTACTATGGCGGGGAGGAGTGCTGGGGGTTGTAGTTCTATGGCGGGGGAGGAGTGCTGGGGCTTGTAGTTCTATGGCGGGGAGGAGTGCTGGGGCTTGTAGTTCTATGGCGGGGAAGAGTGCTGGGGCTTGTAGTTCTATGGTGGGGAGGAGTGCTGGGGCTTGTAGTTCTCCTATGACGGGGAGTAGCGCTGGGGCTTGTAGTTCTCCTATGGCGGGGAGGAGTGCTGGGGCTTGTAGTTCTATGGCGGGGAGGAGTGCTGGGGGTTGTAGTTCTCCTATGGCGGGGAGGAGCGCTGGGACTTTATGAGTGCTGGGGCTTGTAGTTCACACAATGTCATGCTGAACACAGAACATGCTGGGAGCTGTAGTGCAGACATGAATTATCGGTGCATGCTGGGATTTGTAGTTTTACTGCCCGGTTCCATGCCCACCCCGGCTCACCCGAGGGTCGCTGCCATGATGCCCACAATGCCGGTGCCCGAGCCCAGCTCCAGCGCTGTCCTCCCGGTGAGCAGCCCGGGCTCCGCACGTGCCCTCCGCTCCAGGAATTTGGACAGGACGATGGCCGCGTCCCACACCACACAGCCCACATCCCCGGAGCTCAGCTGCCGGATCCCCAGTACGGCTCCGTCCCGAAGCTCCAGCTCCCTGATAAATACTCCTGCCTCCTCCGACATTGTCTGGTGAGGAAACAGCGCATGCGCCAATAGTCAGCCAGCAGGAAACCGCTACAGCGCATGCGTACCACTGAGTAGCCGGTCGTCTGCTTTGCTTTACGCTTTGGTGCTGCAAAAATCTCCAGAAAACACAGTACCAAATTACTAATTCGAAAAAAGGAAAACAAATGCACACCTCACTGATTTTGGGGAAAGAATCCTGCTTTTTTTTACATTTATATTATATTTAAAATTGTATTATTTCTCCTATCAGTCTGTATTACAGTATATTATGTGAGTAAAAATAAAATAACAGGCCTCCAGCCTTCTATAGAAACCTAGTAATGACACTCAGTAGTAGTACTCCCAAGGCCCAGATACAGTGACAAAGGGTACAGGCACCATTAATTTGCTGGGATGCTGCGCACAATGCGGGATTGGAGTTGTCTCTGATCCGGGCTGTTCCTGTATAGCTCTGCGGATCATGCGGGCTCAGCACCTGAGCACCTGAGCTTGCTCCATATTGGGTCCGGCGTTAACACTCCAGCACCAGGGTCTTACATGGACTCTGTCTGACCCTCACGTTAGGGGCCCTTATATTATCCCTAATCTCAGGATACTCCTAATGGTGGAGAGGTCTGAGTCTCCTTCCTTGCCCTGCTCCTGACCACTCGTGATCCAATTCCCCATCAGGCCACACTGTACCCCCTTATGTACCATCATGCCATACTGTTCCCCCATGTCAAACTGTGTGCCCTTACATACCATCATGCTACACCGTATCCCCTTACCACACTGTACTCCCTTATGTACCATCAGGCCACATTGTACCCCTGTGTACTATCATACCACCCTGTACCACCTTATCACAGTGTACCACGTTATGTTCCATCATGCCACACTGTGCCCCCTTACCATACTGTACCATCAGGTCATACTGTGCTCCCTTACCATACTATATCATCATGCCACACTATACCCCCTTGTGTACCATCATGCCACACTGTACCCCCATGTCACACTGTACCCTCTTATGTACCATTAGGGCACACTGTACCCCCTTAGAGTGAAGGAAATTATTTGATCCCTTGCTAATTTTGTAAGTTTTCCCACTGACAAAGCAATGAACAGGCTATAATTTTAAGGGTAGGTTAATTTTAACAGTGAGAGAGAGAATATCCAAAATAAAATCCAGAAAATCACATTGTATAAATTTCCATTTTGCTGAGAGAAATAAGTATTTGATCCCTCTGGTGTTTATTTACTTTCTCTTACAGGTTAATCATTGGGGGTCTCATAAACGCCTGCCATGATTAACCCCTTATTACCCCGATTGCCACCGCACCAGGGCAATTCGGGATGAGCCGGGTAGAGTCCCGGGACTGTCGCATCTAATGGATGCGGCAATTCCGGGCGGCTGCTGGCTGATATTGTTAGGCTGAGGGGCTCCCCATAACGTGGGGCTCCCCATCCTGAGAATACCAGACTTCAGCCGTGTGGCTTTATCTTGGCTGGTATCAAAATTGGGGGGACCGCACGCCGTTTTTTTTTAATTATTTATTTATTTATTTTACTGCAAGATATAGACCCTGTGATTGGTTGCAGGGAGACAGCTGTCACTCAACGTGGGGGCGTGTCTGCCTGCAACCAATCATAGGCGCCGGTGGGCGTGGAAAGCAGTGAATACGAGATTGAATAATGGGCGTCCGGCATTTTCAAATCAGGAGAAGCCGCCAGTGGAGTGTGACAGCCGTGCAGCGCCACGACGGTTATCGGAGAGAGAGAGAGAGAGAGAGAGAGAGGGAGGGGCTGGGGTCACACGGGGCACTACTGCGATGCTTGCATGACACTCGGCTTGTGCTGGCAGCACAGCAAGAGCCGAGTGTCATGCTAGTGTCCCTGCGTCTGCGGTCCGACTGTGCGAGCGGACCACAGCTGCAGGGAGCGGGCAGGCACGGAGGAGGGGAGGGGGGGGATTGTGCCGCACAGCAAAAACCTGATGTGTGAAAGCAGCTTAAATCATTAAGATTTTGAGGCTGTCGCTTGGCAACTTGGAGCTTCAGCTCCTCCATAAGTTTCTATGGGGTTAAGGTTTGGAGACTGGCTAGGCCACTCTATGACCTTAATGTACTTCTTTTTAAGCCACTCCTTTGTTGCCTTGGTTATGGTCATTGTCGTACTGGAAGACCCAGCCATGACCCATTTTTAATGTCTTGGCAGAGGGAAGGAAATTGTCACTCAGGATTTTAGGGTACATGGCTCCATCCATTGTCCCACTGATGCGGTGAGTAGTCCTGTGCCCTTAGCAGAGAAACACCCCCAAAACATAATGTTTCCACCTCTATGCTTGACAGTGGGGATGTGTTCTTTGGGTCATAGGCAGCATTTCTCTTCCTCCAAAAACGGTGAGTTGAGTTAAGGCCAAAGAGCTACATTTTTGTCTCATCTGACCACAGCACCTTCTCCCAATCTCTCTCAGAATCATCAAGGTGTTCATTGGCAAACTTCAGACGGGCCGACAGCACATAGGCCTTCTTCAGACGGGCCGGCTGCACATGGGCTTTTTTCAGACGGGCCGACTGCACATGGGCCTTCTTCAGACGGGCCGGCTGCACATGGGCCTTCTTCAGACGGGCCGGCTGCACATGGGCCTTCTTCAGACGGGCCGGCTGCACATGGGCCTTCTTCAGACGGTCCGGCTGCACATGGGCCTTCTTCAGACGGGCCGGCTGCACATGGGCCTTCTTCAGACGAATCGGCTGCACATGGGCCTTCTTCAGACGAGGCGGCTGCACATGGGCCTTCTTCAGACGAGGCGGCTTCACATGGGCCTTCTTCAGACAAGCCGGCTGCACATGGGCCTTCTTCAGACGAGGCGGCTGCACATGGACCTTCTTCAGAAGAGCCAGCTGCACATGGGCCTTCTTCAGACGAGGCGGCTGCATATGGGCCTTCTTCAGACGAGGCGGCTGCACATGGGCCTTCTTCAGACGAGGCGGCTGCACATGGGCCTTCTTCTGCTCTTGTAGTTCCTCCTGTCAGAGCTCAGGGCCCGGGTATAATGTATCCCGCACTTGTAATTTCTCCTGTCAGAGCTCAGGGCCCGTGTATATGTGTCCTGTACTTATAGTTCCTCCTGTCAGAGCTCAGGGCTGTGTATAATGTGTCTTGCACTTGTAGTTCCTCCTGTCAGAGTTCAGGGCCCAGGTATAGTGTGTTCTACACTTGTTGTTCCTCCTGTCACAGTTCAGGACCTGTGTATAATGTGTCCTGCTCTAGTAGTTCCTCCTGTCAGAGCTCAGGGCCTGGGTACAATATGTCCTGCACTTGTAGTTCCTCCTGTCAGAGCTCAGGGCCCGGGTATAATGTGTCCTACACTTGTGATTCCTTCTGTCAGAGCTCAATACCTGTGTATATGTGTCCTGCACTTGTAGTTCCTTCTGTTAGAGCTCGGTGCCCGGGTTTAATATGTTCTGCACTTGTAGTTCCTCCTGTCAGAGTTCAGGGCCCGTGTATAATATGTCCTGTTCCTGTAGTTCCTCCTGTCAGAGCTCAGGGCCCGGGTGTATTTTGTCCTGCTCTTGTTGTTCCTCCTGTCAGAGTTCAGGGCCCGGGTATAATGTGTCCTGCACTTGTAGTTCCTCCTATCAGAGCTCAGGGCTCGGATATATGTCCTGCACTTGTTGTTCCTCCTGTCAGAGCTCTGAGCCCATGTATAATTTGTCCTGCACTTGTTTCCTTATGTATTTTCCTACCTATTTTTCCCTCCCCTCGTTTGAACCAAGGGGAGATTCATTTACACACATGTAATTAATGTGGATCCCCGTATGGTGGTGGATTATATTTATATCCATTCTAGACTATGCGAAATGATTTAATACAACTTTGACACATTGGACATATAAATTTTACATTTTTGGAACATTAATGCCCACCAGATCAATTAATACCAAATTCTTTGTTATTTTTACATCTACTTTTATTCTTATTTATATATATTTCTTTATATTTATTTTCATTTCATTTCTATATTTATACTTATATTTATTCCTATTTTTATTTATATCTACCTTTTTCCCCTTCCTGTTTTTTTTTTTTTTTTTTGACTTCCACCTGATGTTTGCATGTAATTAGCATATTTCCACTCCTCCCTCCTACTCATTCATCAGATTAGTTTATTTCAGTAGCTCTGCAGTGTTCATGAGACACTTATGATTAAGGACTTTTTTTGCTTTTATAACTGTCCGAAACGCGTAAAGTTATCATGACCTCCATGCTTTCCATCTGAGTGGATACTTGGTCTTCACGCTATTTTTAATGATGTTTCAATAAATTTTGGATGTTTTTACCAAAGGAGATTTTGTGCCGGATCATCCTTTTCTTTTCACTCCACGTTGCCTTCTTCAGAAGAGCCAGCTGCACATGGGCCTTCTTCAGACGAGGCGGCTGCACATGGGCCTTCTTCAGACGAGGCGGCTGCACATGGGCCTTCTTCAGACGAGGCGGCTGCACATGGGCCTTCTTCAGACGAGCCAGCTGCACATGGGCCTTCTTCAGACGAGCCAGCTGCACATGGGCCTTCTTGAGCAGTGGGACTTTGCGGGCACTGCAGGATTTTAATTCATTATCGGTTAATGTTTTACCTATGGTTTTCTTGGTGACAGTGGTCCCAGCTGCCTTGAGATCATTATCAAGTTCCCCCCCGTGTAGTTTTAGGCTGATCTCTCACCTTCTTTATGATCCTGGCTACTCCATGAGGTGAGATTTTACATGGCGCCCCAGATCGATGACGATTGACACTCATTTTGTATTTCTTCCATTTTCTTACTATTGCACCAACAGTTGTCTCCTTCTCTCCCAGCGTCTAACGTATTTATGGTTTGTAGCCCATTCCAGCCTTGTGCAGGTGTGTGATCTTGTCCCTGACATCCTTAAAAAGCTCTTTGGTGTTGCCCATGTTGCAGATGTTTGAGTGTCACTGGCTGAGTCTGTGGACACGAATCTTTTCTAGAGGTGACAATGTAAGAGCTGTCAGTAATGCAGGTAACGAGGTGATTAGGAGCGTCGAAGTATCTGTAGGAGCCAGAACTCAAAGAAGTGGTTCACCTATTTTCATTTCTGTCCACATCGATATAACCTTGAGAAACAATGTTTCTCTCAAATACCTTGCGTTGGCCATTCGGCCTGTGAGCAGTGCTATTGCGGACTGCTCTTCCCCATCACGTGACACCCGGGCTCTGTGACCTCGGGAATCCATTGATGTTATGTCAACTCCCTGTTCACCTGAAATCAACCTGGCCGGTCCCAGTCTCTGTGAATGATTGGGCTGTGGGCGGCATTTCACCGCTCATTACAGCCTAATATCGCTCCTGCTTGTGGCACTCTGCAGTGAAGTAGAGAGCAGGGAGATGATGGGCTGTGACACCGGGCTGTGCTGAGTGATGAAACGCCACCCATAGCCCAGTCACTTACGGACACTGCGACCCGCCTCAGTTGACGTGACATCACCGGATCCCAGAGGTCACAGAGCCCAGGGGTAACGTGATGGGGGTGAACGGACCACAATAGCGCTGCTCACAGGCAGTATTGACAACACAAGGTATTTGAGAGAAATATTGTTTCTCAACATAATATCGATGTGGCCAATAATGTGACAAGGGGTGACCGACCCTTTTAATTGTTGGTAGGGGATCAAATACTTATTTCTCTCTGCAAAATGCAAATAAATATGTAATTTATACAACGTGATTTTCTGGATTTTATTTTTGATGTTCTATCTCGCACTGATAAAATTAACCTAACCTTAAAAGTATACAAGTAGACTGTTCATGTCTTTGTCAGTGGGCAAAAATACAAAATCAGCAACGGATCAAATACAGTACTTATTTCCTTCACTCTATGTACCATGATGCTATACTGTTCCCCCATGTCAAACTGTGCACCTTTATAAACTAATCGATTAAGAAATAACGTCTGGAACACCAATTTTGAGTGAACTGGGTGCAAAAACCTAAAACATCTACACTATATGGAGAGAAGGTATGCACACCAGTGACAAGTAACTACTGTGCATACCTTCACACCTTTATATACTGTCATGCTACACTGTACCCCTTTATGTACTATCAGGCTACATTGTACCCCTTTATGTACCATGATGCTATACTCTTCCCCTTTGTCAAACTTTGCACCCTTACATACAGTCATGCTACACTGTACCCCCTTTTCATACTTTACCCCCTTATGTACCATCATGCCACACTGTACCCTCATGTCAAACTGTGCACCCTTACATACAATCATGCCACACTGTAACCCTTTATGTACCATGATGCTATACTGTTCCCCCATGTCAAAACTGTGCGCCCTTACATTCCGTCATGCTACACTGTACCCCCTTATGTACAGTCATGCCATACGGTATGCCCTTATCTACCATTGTGCCACACTGTGCCCCCCAGTGGTCTGCCCATTAATCTCTATATAATGAATTACATAGTATCACTTGATTAGACATGGAGTAATCCGGTCTGATTTGTAGTCTGGATGTTGAGCTCGCAGAGCATTGTGTGCACTGGAGAGAAAGTGTCCACTTCTCAGTGGAGCATCTTCAGAAATTTGGAGCATCTTACTTAACTCTACTCTGAATATAAAAGCCAAGTCTTGATGTATTTTTCTCCCAGTGTACTTCTTTGATCTGAAGTACAGGTCATCACAGATCGGTGGGGGTCCATCTCCTGAGCCCACCAGTGATCAGCTCTGGCCTGCTGTAAACCTTGTAGCTGCTTTGTGGCGGCTCCCAGTACTGCTGCTCAGATCACATTCCCGTGAACAGGAGCTAAGCTGCAGTACCAGAGAACGGCCACTGCAGAGCGTGAGGCGCTGTGCTATTCTGGCTTTGTGCACTCTTTACATGCAGGAGCCGCAGAAGCTGATCGCAGGGGTAGAGGACCTTTGTGGGGGAGTGGGCATGTTGGAGCACCGCATATCTGACCTTGATGATCAAAAGGGTAAATGAATAATGATAAAAAAAAAAAGTGGACAGCCCCTTTAAAATTTTAAAGGGGTAGTCCACCATTTTTTTTTTCCATTGGACAACCCCTTTAAAAATTTTAAAGGGGTCGTCCACCATTTTTTTTTTTTATGGATGATTTGTCTAGTGATAAAGCAATATATAAAGCCCTCTTTAACCCCTCACACGCTGACCCCGTCTTACCGCAGGGTTTCCATGGTTCTGGTGGTAATAATAGAAATCAGTCATCGTTTAAGACTACTGAAAATTTATTACATCTGTTAAGAACACAGATACGAAGCACAGTAAAAGGCCACAAGACGGGAGATGAACGTGGCTCTTAGACAGCTGTACAAACACTGCGAAAACCTGATAAGTCATGTGACGTCCCACGCCGTCCGCCATTAGCGGCCTGGTACAAAAAAAATACCCCCATAAAAATAAATAAAAAGGTCAACTGCCAAAACTGCTGGAAAACTCAGGATTCTCACCATCAATATCAAACTTATGGGAAAGGTCTTCCATAGAGGAGGTTACGTTATCCTCATTTTACCCTCCCCCCCCCATGCATTGCTGAACGCCCCCCCTCTTATTATTATAGAAGAATACGACGGATCCAGCATTAATAAGGCAGAGCTGGAGAAAGTCCTGGAATCACAAAACTTCACTTTCCAGAGGATAACGGGGATTCTGATAGGGATTAACATTTGCACCGTTTTACCAAACATGGGGCAACCTGTACAGTGAGCTGGTGCCCAAACTGTGCCCCCTGCGCACGCCCGCCCCATACAGGCGACACGTCCACTTTAGTGTCTCGCCCTGAAAAACTAATCTATATACAAAGTGCAAGGACTGAATAGCTTCTAAAATAAATACTTTACCCCATCACAGGCCGGATGCGTCACCTGCAGGAGGTCAGAACGGGGACTGAAATTTTGTCAAAAAAAATTATTCAGTTTAACAAGAAAAAAGTGCCGATCTGGAGGAGTCTTGTCCCAGAAGGGTCGTATTAAATTGTACATTCATGGCAGAGAGAACTGATCTGATCTTGATAGAAAAAGGCAACTTATGAGCAGAATCTGGCTTTTACCCGCTAAAATAAACGAAAAAGGCACATCTGAAAACTCTGCAAGCGCGACGTGAGGTCAGTGAGGGAATGGACACATAGCTCACGTCACCGGTGTAAGGAATGGACGTGCTGTCGTGGTAGGGGGCGGCTGACCTTCTCAGGTATAAAGCCCACCCGTCTCTAGTGCACGCTGGTGTCAGCCGTGTGGCAGCAGATGTCACGCTGGTCGTAGTACCGCTCTGGTAGCGTCTTCAGGTTCTGTGTGAGCAGATTCGCTCAGTTGAAACCATAGCTCAGAAATAGAACATACAAATGTAGCAGAGCAGAGTCTGTCAGGCTAATTTGTGATCAGTGGCTTCAGTGATGCCATTAGGTCCACCATCACCACGCACCACAGTGGGGCAGAGATACCGATGACCTGTCCGTAGAATAAGTCATCAATATCCATCTGGTGGGGGGAGGGGGGTCCGGCACTGATCAGCTGTCACCTACTACACCAGAAACTGACCAGCACAGTGTAGTAAGGGGTCTTTGGTACTGCAGCTCAGCTCCCATTCACTTCAGTAGGAGCTGCAGTAGCAGAGACCCCCCCCACTGCAGTGTATGCAGCTGGACTGATCCTGCTCCAGTGTCAGCAGGACCTGCTAACAGATGATCGGGAGTGGGGGTCAGGGGCCAGGTGTCGGAAGCCAAGCAATCCGACATTGATCACGCCTCTATGGGAGAAATCATCAATAACACTTCAAAACAGAAATGACAGAAGGGTGGGTCTGGGTCACACTAAGACCCCTGCTACTAAGGGTCTGCTCACCTGTCTGCAGATTCCAGGACTATGCTTTCTCTATACTCTTCAGTGCTGGGGTGATTCTCAGCTGAAGTCTATGGGATTTATAGAAAGAGCTGAGCAAGCGGCGCTAGGCTTTCCCACAAAGTCCAATAAGACCTCAATGAAGACCTTAATGGAGCCGGCGGCCTCCCCACCAAAGTGTATGGAGAAGGCTGGGACCAGGAATGAGCCATTAGTTATGGGATATCCCCAATAAAGTCTGCATTTAGGTGTGGAAAATACGGCTTGCCATTAGTGACTTGAAACACCTACTTACTCCCATATGTAGCCTCATTATTTTGCGAATTAAAGGGGGTGTCTAGGCAGAAAATATTGATGATCCATCAGTGTGGTAGATCATTAATAATGGATCCAACACGCAGCACCTGCATCCATCAGCCCAAAACAGATTTGGTGGCCACCAGATGTGAATGTGGAGGGCAGCTCCATTCATTCAATGTGTAGCGGCCGATGCCATGCACTGCACAACATCACGATGGTGGTCCGACACGCAGCCCCTCTACTGATCTCATAATGACCTCTCTGGGAGAGGTCAATGTTTTCTGCCTGGACAACCCCTTTAAGCAGAATTCACGCATCTGACTCTCGGAACACGAAGCGGCTTTGAGACTTCTGACCCAAATTCAGCAGTCCCTTAGAGCCACATAATTGCTGCTGAATTTGGGTGGAGACCCCTGGCTGTGCCGTTTTACACCGACTGTGACAAATGGACACGAGCACAATGATCCTCATTTTACAAGTAGTGTCACTGACGAGAAGAGATCTTAAGAACGGCAAGAAACGTATACAAAATCTGTAATTTTCAATACCCAAATGACAGATTCAGCTCTGCTACATCCTAGAGAAAGGAAAAAAGTAGTCTTCTCAAATTATTGAAATTTTAAATAATTGCTGAATGTAAATACCTAACTACCTGCCATAAACAAAAAAAGGCAGACAAATGAATGGCACCCAATGGTCTGCGTGTTTACCAGGGCGGCACAAAGCAACGCAGGACAAGCGGAATGAGGTTTCCATCGATGGAGGATTCACACTGTCTCGTTCTCAGTTTGGAAAGAAAAAGGCCACTTAGTGCATGTGATAACTAAGACATCGGTTCCCTCCGAATCAGACATGTGTCCCCAAAAAATTATTTGGCTCAATGAATGCGCCTGGAATGTGCCGATCCATTTAGAGGGTGAAGTGCAAAAAAACCCAACAAAACAATACATTGCAATGTAAAAAAGGAGTGGGGATTAAGGAGCAGACGGCACTGGGTCCCCAAAACAAGGCAAGGACGCGTCGTATTCCCCTGAGGCAGTAACACGCTGTTTTAGTGTTTGAAGGCCGTAGTGTGGAGATCATTCCTGCGCTTGCTGTTTTGATCAGTAGCACTTTAGTGTAAGAGCGTTATCATTAACCCCCCCGTTTCTAAGAGTCGAGCACAGAAGGGGTTAACAGTGGAAATACAGTGCCTTATCAAAATAAATTACGAAAAAAAAAAAAAAAAGCTAGTAAAAGTCCATCACTGATCCCTATCCAGTGTCGAGGACTGCGGCCAGCTGTAGTCATTGCGGCGTCTCTGCATTCTCCAATAAGGTCAGTCTGTGCAAAGGCGGGTGGGAAAATTCCCTTTTGTAAGTCTTTGGTGGCAGTTTCGGGAGCTGAGGGCTGGAATTCTGCCTCGGAGGAACCGGTGGAGCAGCACACGTGGCCAGGTTGTTGTGGCTGGTGCTGAGCCCACAGCAGCGGCGCAGCACTCTGGGGGATGGGGTGCTCGGAGGGGTGTTGGGAGAGTTTGGGACGGTGTTTGCCTCCCGGAACCAATCCTGCTCTCGGTGGAGACGTCCCAGGGGCGGAGGCTGAAGATTCAAGGGGCAGTTTATAAAGTGTTCAGGAGGCCTTTGTGGGACAGGGGGTGGAGTGTCAGGAAGTGGGTCTCTTGGGGGAGGAGGAGGTGGGCTGTGCAGGGGTCCATCAAAGGCTCCAGTGTAAGCAGGGACTCTGGGTTGGATCTTTGGAGGTGGAGGCAGCCTGGGAGGAACGGCAGGAGGGTCCTCATCCGATCTCGAGCTCCCCTGAATGATAGACAAGACAAGTCAATACACACGGAAAATGAGATATCAAAGCTTCAAAAAACATGGCTGCTTTCTTCCAGAAACACTACTCTGGCCCTGAGCTGTGACAGTGCAGCTCAGCTCTGCTGCAGTACCGGACACAACCTGAGGACACGTGTGGTGCTGTCTTTACCAGAACATGCCAGAAATGTCTAACAGATGTGAGTCCCACAGTTATCACCCCATTCAGGCAGGGAATGATTAGCGCAGTGGCGGTGATTGCACAGGTCTCTGGTCATCAATTTCTATAGGAGTGATGGAGACAAGCAACCACAACGGTCTATGATGGGAATGCACAGGTGGTAAATTATAATACGTGGTTCACTGATCTCAGAGCCACAGACACATGAACCATGGCAAGGCTGGAAATCAAGTTTCCTACATTTTTAATGCTATGTGAAAAATACCAAAAATCCTGCTAGAAAGTGAAGTCACATCTGCTCTGGGGAAATGGTGAATGGTATTCCTGCAGTCGCCACTAGGGGGAGCTCACTGGTAATGGGATTGCATTGACTGCAGACATCTGGGGGCACACAGCAGACCCCCCCCCAGCCAGGTACGCCAGTGTCCACAATCATTACAATGAGTCAAGAACTTCAGATCATCAGATACTGTATCTGGAATTCTCCAATAGCATATTCTACCACTACATGGCCGAGCACGGCACATACCGAGAGGCTGTAAGCGTCCGGGTCAACTTTCTTCCGTGGAGGCAATGGAGGAGGAAGGAGAGGTTCTTCACTTAACCTGTGCAGACTATTACAAGAGCTGAAGAAGGACTCTGCAAAAGACCAAGAAGAACAACGGAGTGTCAGCATGAAATGCAGACAAGAGTACGGACGCAGAAACGTACTGGACAATGATCGGCTGCACGGGACAACGTTCCTACATAGCACTGACACCAGAGGAGCCGTGCAGGGTCCAGACAAGAGTACGGAAATGTCCTGGACAATGGCAGCTACATGGGACAAAGTTCCTACATAGCGTCGACTCCAGAGAAGCCTAGCAGGGTCCAGGCAAGGTAGCCATTGTAGGTGGAAGGGGCATAATGTATGGTTTATTACAATTACTAGAAAATTGCAGCATCCAGGCTATTATAGTAGGAGTAGAAAGAAGGGAATTTTGTTTACTTACCGTAAATTCCTTTTCTTCTAGCTCCAATTGGGAGACCCAGACAATTGGGTGTATAGGCTATGCCTCCGGAGGCCGCACAAAGTATTACACTTAAAAGTGTTAAGCCCCTCCCCTTCTGCCTATACACCCCCCGTGCTCCCACGGGCTCCTCAGTTTTGGTGCAAAAGCAAGAAGGAGGAAAAAGAATTATAAACTGGTTTAAAGTAACTTCAATCCGAAGGAATATCGGAGAACTGAAACCATTCAACATGAACAACATGTGTACACAAAAAAACAGGGGCGGGCGCTGGGTCTCCCAATTGGAGCTAGAAGAAAAGGAACTTACGGTAAGTAAACAAAATTCCCTTCTTCGTCGCTCCATTGGGAGACCCAGACAATTGGGACGTCCAAAAGCAGTCCCTGGGTGGGTAAAATAATACCTCGTAAGAGAGCCGTAAAACGCCCTCTTCCTACAGGTGGGCAACCGCCGCCTGAAGGACTCGTCTACCTAGGCTGGCATCCGCCGAAGCATAGGTATGCACCTGATAGTGTTTCGTGAAAGTGTGCAGGCTTGACCAGGTAGCCGCCTGACACACCTGCTGAGCCGTAGCCTGGTGCCTCAAAGCCCAGGACGCGCCCACGGCTCTGGTAGAATGGGCCTTCAGCCCTGAGGGAACCGGAAGCCCAGCCGAACGGTAGGCTTCGAGAATTGGCTCCTTGATCCACCGAGCCAAGGTTGATTTGGAAGCCTGTGACCCTTTACGCTGGCCAGCGACAAGGACAAAGAGTGCATCCGAGCGGCGCAGGGGCACCGTACGAGAAATGTAGAGTCTGAGTGCTCTCACCAGATCTAACAAGTGCAAATCCTATTCACATTGGTGAACTGGATGAGGACAAAAAGAAGGTAAGGAGATATCCTGATTGAGATGAAAGGGGGATACCACCTTAGGGAGAAATTCCGGAACCGGACGCAGAACCACCTTGTCCTGGTGAAAAACCAGGAAAGGGGCTTTGCATGACAGCGCTGCTAGCTCAGACACTCTCCGAAGTGAAGTGACTGCTACTAGAAAAACCACTTTCTGCGAAAGGCGTGAGAGAGAAATATCTCTCATTGGCTCGAATGGTGGTTTCTGAAGAACCAGCAGCACCCTGTTCAGATCCCAGGGTTCTAACGGCCGCTTGTAAGGAGGAACGATGTGACAAACCCCCTGCAGGAACGTGCGTACCTGTGGAAGTCTGGCTAGGCGCTTCTGGAAAAACACAGAGAGCGCTGAGACTTGTCCCTTAAGGGAGCCGAGCGACAAACCCTTTTCCAGTCCAGATTGAAGGAAGGACAGAAAAGTGGGCAAGGGAAAAGGCCAGGGAGAAAAACCCTGAGCAGAGCACCACGACAGGAAAATTTTCCACGTCCTGTGGTAGATCTTGGCGGACGTTGGTTTCCTAGCCTGTCTCATAGTGGCAATGACGTCTTGAGATAACCCTGAAGACGCTAGGATCCAGGACTCAATGGCCACACAGTCAGGTTGAGGGCCGCAGAATTCAGATGGAAAAACGGCCCTTGAGATAGCAAGTCTGGTCGGTCTGGTAGTGCCCACGGTTGGCCGACCGTGAGATGCCACAGATCCGGGTACCACGACCGCCTCGGCCAGTCTGGAGCGACGAGGATGACGCGGCGGCAGTCGGCCCTGATCTTGCGTAACACTCTGGGCAACAGTGCCAGCGGAGGAAACACATAAAGGGAGCTGAAACTGCGACCAATCCTGAACTAAGGCGTCTGCCGCCAGAGCTCTGGGATCTTGAGACCGTGCCATGAACGTCGGTACCTTGTTGTTGTGCCGGGACGCCATGAGGTCGACGTCCGGCACCCCCCAGCGGCAACAGATCTCCTGAAACACGTCCGGGTGAAGGGACCATTCCCCTGCGTCCATGCCCTGGCGACTGAGATAATCTGCTTCCCAGTTTTCCACGCCTGGAATGTGAACTGCAGAGATGGTGGAGGCCGTGGCTTCCACCCACATCAAAATCCGCCGGACTTCCTGGAAGGCTTGCCGACTGCGTGTGCCGCCTTGGTGGTTGATGTATGCCACCGCTGTGGAATTGTCCGACTGAATTCTGATCTGCTTGCCTTCCAGCCACTGCTGGAACGCTTTCAGGGCAAGATACACTGCCCGTATTTCCAGAACATTGATCTGAAGCGAGGACTCTTGCTGGGTCCACGTACCCTAAGCCCTGTGGTGGAGAAAAACCGCTCCCCACCCTGACAGACTCGCGTCCGTCGTGACCACCTCCCAGGATGGGGGTAGGAAGGATTTCCCCTTCGATAATGAAGTGGGAAGAAGCCACCACCGAAGGGAAGCTTTGGTCGCCTGAGAGAGGGAGACGTTCCTGTCGAGGGACGTCGGCTTCCTGTCCCATTTGCGTAGGATGTCCCATTGAAGAGGACGCAGGTGAAACTGCGCGAAAGGAACTGCCTCCATTGCTGCCACCATCTTCCCCAGGAAGTGCATGAGGCGCCTCAAGGGGTGTGACTGGCCTTGAAGGAGAGATTGTACCCCTGTCTGTAGTGACCGCTGCTTGATCAGCGGAAGCTTCACTATCGCTGAGAGGGTATGAAACTCCATGCCAAGGTATGTGAGCGATTGGGCCGGTATCAGATTTGACTTTGGAAAATTGATGATCCACCCGAAACTCTGGAGAGTCTCCAGGGTAGCGTCGAGGCTGTGTTGGCATGCCTCTTGAGAGGGTGCCTTGATCAGGAGATCGTCCAAGTAAGGGATCACCGAGTGACCCTGAGAGTGGAGGACCGCTACTACAGTAGTCATAACCTTGGTGAAAACCCGTGGGGCTGTTGCCAGGCCGAACGGCAGTGCCACGAACTGCAGGTGTTCATTTTCTATGGCGAAGCGCAAGAAGCGCTGGTGCTCTGGAGCAATCGGTACGTGGAGATAAGCATCTTTGATATCGATCGATGCAAGGAAATCTCCTTGGGACATTGAGGCGATGACGGAGCGGAGGGATTCCATCCGGAACCGCCTGGTCTTTACGTGTTTGTTGAGAAGTTTCAGGTCCAGGACAGGACGGAAAGACCCGTCCTTCTTTGGGACCACAAACAAGTTGGAGTAAAAACCGTGGCCCTGTTGCTGAAGAGGAACAGGGACCACCACCCCTTCTGCCTTCAGAATGCCCAGCGCCTGCAGAAGAGCCTCGGCTCGCTCGGGAGGCGGGGATGACCTGAAGAATCGAGTCGGGGGACGAGAGGTGAACTCTATCTTGTAACCGTGAAACAGAATGTCTCTCACCCAACGGTCTTTTACCCGTGGCAGCCAGGCGTCGCAAAAGCGGGAGAGCCTGCCACCGACCGAAGATGCGGAGTGAGGAGGCCGAAAGTCATGAGGAAGCCGCTTTGGTAGCGGCACCTCCGGTGGCCTTTTTAGGACGTGACTTAGACCGCCATGCGTCAGAGTTCCTGTGATCTTTCTGAGGCCTTTTGGACGAGGAGAATTGGGACCTGCCCGCGCCCCGAAAGGACCGAAACCTCGACTGCCCCTTCCTCTGTTGGGGTATGTTCGGTTTGGGCTGGGGTAAGGATGTATCCTTTCCCTTGGATTGTTTGATGATTTCATCCAAACGCTCGCCAAACAATCGGTCGCCAGAAATTGGCAAACTGGTTAAGCGCTTTTTGGAAACAGACTCTGCCTTCCATTCCCGTAGCCACAAGGCCCTGCGGAGTACCACCGAATTGGCGGCTGCAACCGCCGTACGGCTCGTAGAGTCCAGGACAGCATTAATAGCGTAAGACGCAAATGCCGACGTCTGAGTGGTTATGGACGCCACCTGTGGCGCGGACGTGCGTGTGGCTGCGTCAATTTGCGCTTGACCTGCTGAGATAGCTTGTAGCGCCCATACGGCTGCGAACGCTGGGGCAAAAGAAGCGCCGATAGCTTCATAGATGGATTTCAACCAGAGTTCCATCTGCCTGTCAGTGGCATCTTTGAGTGAAGCCCCATCTTCCACTGCAAGTATGGATCTAGCTGCCAGTCTGGAGATTGGAGGATCCACTTTGGGACACTGAGCCCAACTTTTGACCACGTCAGGGGGAAAAGGATAACGTGTATCCTTAAGGCGCTTAGAAAAACGCTTATCTGGACAAGCATGGTGATTCTGGACTGCCTCTCTGAAATCAGAGTGGTCCAGAAACATACTCGGTGTACGCTTGGGAAACCTGAAACGGAATTTCTCCTGCTGAGAAGCTGACTCCTCCGCCGGAGGAGCTGAGGGAGAAATATCCAACATACGATTGATGGACGCAATAAGGTCGTTCACTATGGCGTCCCCGTCCGGAGTATCAAGATTGAGAGCGGCCTCAGGATCAGAATCCTGATCAGCTGTCTCCGCATCATCAACCAGAGATTCCCCCCTCTGAGACCCTGCACAATATGATGATGTCGAGGGAAAATCTAAGCGAGCTCGCTTAGTCGGTCTGGGGCTGGGGTCTGTGTCAGAACCCTCAGCCTGGGATCCATGAGATACCCCGGGAGGACATTGTTGGTCCAGCTGAGGTGGGCCAGGGAACAAAGATTCAACAGAGTCCCTGTGCTGAGATACCGGCCTGGACTGCAAGGCTTCTAGTATCTTAGCCATAGTCTCAGAGAGTTTTGCAAACTCCGTCCCCGTCACCTGAACAGTGTTAGCAGGTGGCTCCCCCTGGGCCCCTCTTAGCAGAGGCTCCGGCTGAGTAAGAGCCACAGGGGCCGAACAGTGCACACAATGAGGGTCAGTGGAACCTGCCGGTAGCGGGGTCGTACATGCGGCGCAGGCAACATAATAAGCCTGTGTTTTGGCACCCCTGCCTTTCGTGGGCGCCATGCCATTATCTTCCCTGAGTAACACAATAGGGTATATAGCCAGAAATCAACTGTGCACCATACAGTGTAAAACATATATACCATAAACATATAATGTTACACTACTGCACAATGGGGCTAGCACCACAGGTGCTGCTTACCACCCACCTAAAGCGGTTGTGAGGCCACCAGAGTCCCTGCCTGGGTCTCCCAGACTTTGTCCCCCTCTGCAGCGTCCGAGGAACTGACAGGAATGGCTGCCGGCGTCCTGAGGAGAGGAGGGAGCCGTGGGCGTGACCCAGAAAGAGCGGGAACTGGTGCCCGCACTGTGCACAGTGAGAGGGGTAGAGTATGCAAAGCATGCTCCAGCCCTCAGTGCTGCTCGTTCTGTGCAGCGTCCCGCCCTTCCCCTGCCTGTCAGGGCTGTGGGCGGGAGGAAAGGAAACTAGGCCGCAAAAAGCCGGGGACTCTAGTAATAAACGCGGCCGCCGTAAAAGCGCGGCCGGCGTGAAAGTCCCCGGCGCACTACAAGTCCCAGCCGCGCCGCAGTGTTTCCATGGCCGCGGCGGTCAGTGCGGCAGTCCCTATACATAAACACACTCAGCAACGCTGAGTGTGTAATGGCACATATTAACCCGGTCAGCGCTGTGGTCCCCGGTGCACTAGCACACCCAGCAAAGCTGGAGTGTTGCTGTGCGCTGTCCCCACAGGGATACAGAGTACCTCCAAGTAGCAGGGCCATGTCCCTGAACGATACCCGGCTCCTATCCAGCAGGCTCCACAGGAGTTGTGGATGAAGCACGGTCTCAGTGCCTGGAGACCGATAGGATCCCACTTCACCCAGAGCCCTGAGGGGGATGGGGAAGGAAAACAGCATGTGGGCTCCAGCCTCCGTACCCGCAATGGATACCTCAACCTTACAACACCACCGACAAGAGTGGGGTGAGAAGGGAGCATGCTGGGGGCTCTA
This sequence comes from Anomaloglossus baeobatrachus, assembly GCF_048569485.1. NCBI lineage: Eukaryota > Metazoa > Chordata > Amphibia > Anura > Aromobatidae > Anomaloglossus > Anomaloglossus baeobatrachus. Next base: position 68,108,402 of record NC_134364.1, on the reverse strand, counting down.
TATGGGCCCACTTTTCTTCCATCCGACATGGTCAGCAGCTGCTGCTGACCAATCTGTGGAGCTGTGCGTGCGTGTCTGACCTCCTTCGCACAAAGCAAAAAACTGAGGAGCCCGTGGGAGCACGGGGGGTGTATAGGCAGAAGGGGAGGGGCTTAACACTTTTAAGTGTAATACTTTGTGCGGCCTCCGGAGGCATAGCCTATACACCCAATTGTCTGGGTCTCCCAATGGAGCGACAAAGAAAGTGGAATGTTATACATATTGATGGGCTAAAAAGGATTATAGCAGATGATTAAAATGAATCGTCAGGACCCCGACAAGTAATCTCCAATGTGGCACATACTAACGAAGGAGGACTAGTCCAGTGGGTTGTCTCTTCCCCCAGGACTAGTCCTGCCTCGGATATGCCGGGATACAACCTCAGGCGCTGTTTCACTGTCCCACTCACATCTACTTCTCTCCCTAGAATGTGAGGATGGTGGTCTGGGGGGCTGCCTTGTGTGATATTGACATTGCTCTAAAGAGCTCTAACCTAAAATGTTGGGGAGTGGATATTTATAAGATAATCTAAAAATCCACAAAATGTATTACAGTAGCTGAAGCTGGATGGTCATTTTTTGCCAGGCCCAGCAACAAAGGTCTATAATAATTTTTTTGTGTGCGTAAATCGAGACAGAACGTGACTATTTTGTGTTAGTAAATCAGCTCCATTATGTAAATAAACCCAATAAACATATGAAAATTATACTTACTGGAGTGAGGCAGGAGAACGGGTGCAAAGATACTGTTACTACCTGTAAAGACAGGAAACAAGGGGTAAGGAGTACGGGGGTACGACCCTTATAACAGAAGAAACCTTTATTACATACATTCTGTGGATTAAAGTGTAAATCTCAGTACAAAGACCCCATATCCAGCGACCATCACAGTCTGTATTTTCACTTTATTTATTTATTTTAGATATTTCGTATCAATGTTTCAGTTTGATTTCTGTTTGCCGTCAGTGAATGGAAACATACAATTACATTACTGCACAGGTAATTCATTTATCTATATTGATAGCTCAGACTTTTATGTATGAAGTGATACCAATGTTACAAAGTATTGCAGTATATAAAGAAAATGATGTTCTCATATAAAGCTCAGGAAGACTTCATAGGAGGACCAAGATGGCAGTGATGGGGGTCTTCAGCAGGCATAAACACTACCACGGCTGGAGGTGTACAGGACCGGGACGACTTACCATAGGAAATGTTCACATCACCATCTAAAAAGACACTGAGCTCAGAGGAGGCCGAGACGGGCGGTGTAGACGGAGTGTTGGGTGAAATGGGAGGAGAGGTGGTGGACTCGTGCTCAGATTCTGTGATCCTGCTGAAGCTGATCTTATACGGTTCCCTTTCCAGTGGGGTTGGGTGACCACGGAGCGTGCCAGAAGACGACAGGTGACGGCCACTGTTCGGTCTAATGCCAGGAGACTTCAATGCGTAGGTCGTTTTTCGTGGCTGTAAGAAAAAAAGTCAGAACATGGTGATTGTATAACGAGGGTGGATGGAAACGGAGCCGCACACTGCTGGACCGCCGCACACTGCTGGACCGCCGCACACTGCTGGACCGCCGCACACTGCTGGACCGCCGCACACTGCTGGACCCCCGCACACTGCTGGACCCCCGCACACTGCTGGACCCCCGCACACTGCTGGACCCCCGCACACTGCTGGACCCCCGCACACTGCTGGACCACCGCACACTGCTGGACCACCGCACACTGGAAACTCGGCCCGCACCTCTCCGCTTAACAAATCATCTATATCAGTGCACGGCCTAGAGGGATTCTCTCTGGTGGTCTCTGAATCCCCGTATCGGCTCCGTACCCTCATACCGCGCTCTGCCCCCATCAATGTATAAGATTTTCCAGGACCATTTCTATAATTAACAGCAGGGGGCGCACAGATTACAGGGAGGAAATCAATACTTACAAATCTGGGGGGCTGTCTGCAGCCTCGAGGCTCGATCTCCAGAGATTTATTAAACAGGTAGTCTGAGAAGTCTTTCTCCAAGGTGTTTCCCATGGGGTTCAGATTCTCAAAGAACCTCTGCAAGTAAACAAAATAAATGCGTTCTGCCGGTTAGTATGGTTATGACGATACCAAATTAATACAGGTTATTTTATTTTACTACTACTAAAAAAAAAGAAGGGAATTTTGTTTACTTACCGTAAATTCCTTTTCTTCTAGCTCCAATTGGGAGACCCAGACAATTGGGTGTATAGCTATTGCCTCCGGAGGCCACACAAAGTATTACACTCAAAAGTGTAAGGCCCCTCCCCTTCTGGCTATACACCCCCAGTGGGATCACTGGCTCATCAGTTTTAGTGCCAAAGCAAGAAGGAGGAAAGCCAATAACAGGTTTAAGGACCAATTCAATCCGAGGAACATCGGAGAACTGAAACCATTCCACATTAACAACATGTGTACCCGAAAAAACCGAAAAAACCCCCGAGAAAACAGGGCGGGTGCTGGGTCTCCCAATTGGAGCTAGAAGAAAAGGAATTTACGGTAAGTAAACAAAATTCCCTTCTTCTTTGTCGCTCCATTGGGAGACCCAGACAATTGGGATGTCCAAAAGCAATCCCTGGGTGGGTAAAAGAATACCTCATGATAGGGCCGTCAAACGGCTCTCTCCTACAGGTGGCCAACCGCCGCCTGAATGACTTATCTACCTAGGCTGGCGTCTGCCGAAGCGTAGGTATGCATCTGATAATGCCTGGTAAAAGTAAATAGACTCGACCAGGTGGGTGCCTGACACACCTGCTGAGCCGTAGCCTGGTGCCGTAATGCCCAGGACGCACCCACGGCTCTGGTAGAATGGGCCTTCAGCCCTGAAGGAACCGGAAGCCCAGTAGAACTGTAGGTTTCAAGAATTAGTTCCTCGATCCTCCGAGCCAGGGTGGATCTGGAAGCTTGCGACTCTTTACGCCGACCAGCGACAAGGACAAGAGTGCATCCGTGTAGAACCTGAGTGCTCTCACCAGATCCAACAGCTGCAAATCTTTCTGAAGTTGGTGGACTGGATGAGGACACAAAGAAGGTGACGTGATATCTTGATTGAGATGAGAGTGGGATACCACCTTATGGAGAAAACCCGTAATCGGGCGCAGAACTACCTTGTCCTGGTAAAGGACCAGGAAGTAAGATTTGTATGAGAGCGTTACTAGCTCGAAAACTTCTCCTAAGAGCCGTGACCGTACTAGAGAGGCCACTTCCCGTGAAAGGTGGGAAAGGGAAAATCTTTCCTAGGCTCGAAAGGCGGCTTCTGAAGAGCAAGTAGAACCTTGTTCAGATCCCAGGGCTCTAACGGCCGCTTGTACGGAGTGCTGAGAAGACAAACTCCCTGCAGGAACGTGCGTACTTGCGGAAGTCGTGCTAGGCGTTTCTGAAAAAATACAGATAGCGCTGAGACTTGTCCCGAGAGGGAGCTGAGCGACAACCCATTTTCCAACCTAGATTGCAGGAAGGAAGGAAACATAGACGATGGAACCGGCTTGGGAGAAACCCCTTGAGCCGAGTACCCAGATAAGAATATCTTCCACATCCTGTGGTCAATCTTGGCGGACGTTGGTATCCTAGTCTGTCCCATGGTGGCAACCACGTCCTGAGATAATCCTGAAGACGCAAGGCTCCAGGACTCAATGCCACACCGTCAGGTTGAGGGTCGCAGAATTCAACTGGAAAAATGGCCCTTGAGACAGCAAGTGTGATCGGTCTGGTAGTGCCTCCGGTTGGCCCACCGTGAGGTACCACCGATTCGAGTACCACGTCATCGTCGGCCAATGGAGCGACGAGGATGGCGCGGCGGCAGTCGTGCCGAACTTGCGCAGCACTCTGGGCAACAATGCCAGCGGCGTGACCCATAAGGTAGCTAGAACTGCGACCAATGCTGAACTAAGGCGTTCGCCGCCAGAGATCGAAGATTGTGAGACCGTGCCATGAAGCCGGGACGATGTTGTTGTGCCGTGACGCCATTAGGTCGACGTCCGGCATCTGTCAGCGGCGACAGATCTTGAGGAGACCATACGCCTGCGTCCATACCCTGGCGACTGAGGAAGTCTGCTTCCCAGTCTTCCCCTGGGATGTGAACTGAGGATACGGTGAATGCCGTGCCTTCCACCCACGTCAGAATCTGCCGGATTTCCTGGAAGGTTTGCCGGCTGCGTGTTCTTCCTTGGTGGTAAATGTATGCCACCGCTGTGGAGTTGTCCGATTGAATTCGGATTTGCTTGCTTTCCAGCCACTGCTGGAAGGCTAGTCGAGCAAGATACACTGCTCTGTTTTCCAGAACATTGATCTGAAGGTTGGATTATTTCTGAGTCCAAGTACCTTGAGCCCTGTGGTGGAGAAAAACTGCTCCCCACCCTGATAGACTCACGTCTGTCGTAACTACCACCCAGGATGGGAGTAGGAAGGACCTTGGGAAGTACATAAGGCGGCTCAATGTGTGCGACTGGTCCTTAAAGGAGAGATTGTAGCCTTGTCTGTAGTGAACGCTGTTGATTTAGCGTAAGCTTCACTATCGCTGAGAGAGTATGAAACTCTATGCCTAGATATGGTAGCGATTGGGTCAGGGTCGGATCTGACATTGAAAGTTGATGATCCACCCAAAACTCTGGAGAGTCTCCAGCGCAACATACGGGCAGTGTTCCCTAAGAGGGTGCCCTGACCAGGAAATCGTCCAAATACGGGATCACAGAGTGACCTTGAGAGTGCAGAACTGTCACTACTGCTGCCATGAACTTGGCGAAGACCCGTGGGGCTGTCGCCAGCAGGAAGGAAGAGTTACGAACAGAAGGTGTTCGTTTCCTATAACGAAGCGCAGAAACGCTGGTGCTCTGGATCAATCTGCACGTGGAGATAAGCATCCTGTCTATTGATGCTAGGAAACCTCCTTGGGACATTGAGGCGATGACGGAGCGGAGTATTCCATCCAGAACCGCCTGGTGCTCACGAGCTTGTTGAGCCGTTTAAGATCCAGAACGGGACGGAACGACCCGTCCTTTTTTGGCACCCGAAATAAATTGGGGCAAAAACCGTGACCTTGGTCCTGAAGAGAAACGTAGTCACCACTCCTTCTGCCTATAAAGTGCCCATCGTTTGCAGAAGCGCAACGGCTCGGCCGGGAGGTGGAGAAGTTCTGAAGAATCGAGTTGGAGGACGAAGTAAACTCTATCCTGTACCCGTGAGACAGAATGTCTCTCCCCCAACGGCCATTGACCTATGGCAGTTAAATATCGCCAAGGCGGGAGAGCCTGCTACCGAGTGCGGATGCGAAGAGAGGAGGCTGCAAGACCTGAGGAAGCCGCCTTGGAAGCGGGTTTTCAGACTGTCTGTTTTGGGCGTGACTGAGCCCGCCACGAATCTGAGCTCCTCTGATCTTTTTGAGTCCTTTTGGACGAGGGGACCCCTGCTCTGTTGGGGTTTGTTTGTCTGGGCTGAGGTAAGGATGAATCTTTACCCTTGGAGTGTTTAATGATTTCATCCAAACGCCCACCAAACAGTCGTTCCGCAGAAAAAAACAAACTGGTTAAGTACTTTTTTGGAAGCAAAATCTGCCTTCCATTGACTTAACGACCAGGGTCTGCGTAAAAACACGGAGTGAGCAGACGCCTCTGTCGTACGGCTCGTAGAGTGTAGGACAGGCGTGATCGCGTAAGACGCAAATGCAAACATTTGAGAGGTTAAGGATGCCACCTGCGGTACAGATGTACGTGTGACTGTGTCCATCTGTGTAAGACAAGCTGAAATGGCTTGGAGTGCCTCTATGGCTGCGAATGCTGGAGCCAACGGCGCGCCTACAGCCTCATAGGTGGATTTCGACCAGAGATCCATCTGTCTGTCAGCGGCATCTGTAAGTGGAACCCCATCTTCCACTGCAATTATGGATCTAGCCACAAGCCTGGAGAGTGGAGGATGTCCCTTGGGACACTGGGTCCAGCCCTTGACCACGTCAGGGGCAGGGATAACGTGTATCTTAAGCCGCTTGGAGAAGCGCTTATCTGGATAAGCGTGGTGTTTTTGGACTATCTCTCTGAAGGCAGAGTGGTCCAGAAAAATACCTAATTTACGCTTGGGATACCTGAAATAGAATTTCTCCTGCCGTACAGCTGGCTCCTTCACAGGAGGAGCTGAGGGAGAAATGACCAACATTCTATTGATGGACGCTAAGATAATACAGCATGGCGTCCCCATCAGGTGTACAGAGATTGAGAGCGGTCTCAGGATAAGACTCCTGAGCAGCTATCTCCGCTTCAGCACCCAGAGAGTCCACCTGCGGGACCCTGACCAGTGCGATGAAACTGAGGGCCGTTCAGCGAGCCCGCTTAGGCTGTCTGGGACTGTCGTCCGTGTCAGAGCCGTGACTCTGGGCTGCACGTGACCCCCCCGGAGCTGTAATTGTTCACACTGAGGGGGACCATGGATCAATGATTCAACAGTGCTCATGGTGTGAGAGACTTGTCTGGACTGCAAGGCTTCTAGTATCACAGCCATAGTCTCAGAAAATCTGTCAGTAAACACTGCAGACTTCATCCCCAGCCTCTGGATCATTAGCAGAGACTCCGGCTGAGTTGCATACAATGGGGGTGTATGTAACCTGCCGGCCATATAGCCGTACCTGCTGTACCGGCTGCATGGAAAACATGTGCTTCTGCACCTCTGTTTTCCACAGACAGTATGCTGTAATCTCCTCCGCACAATAAGGAGGAAATATACAAAAGTACGACCAAAACAGTGCAATGCATAGCGTAGAAGCATATATCTCAATGCACTTCGGCACTAGTGGGGTTAGCACCACAAGTGCTGATTAACGCCTGCTCACAGCGATTGTGTGAATCTCAGAATCCCTGTCAGGGTGTTCCCACACTTGTCTGATTTATCGCTATAGAAAGAACTGACAATAATGGCTGCCGGCGTCCTGTGTTAGAGAAGGAAGCCGTGGGCGTGCTTGAGAAAGTGCGGGAATCCGGTTTCACAGTGCACACAGTGAGAGGGGTGGAGTATGCAAAACATACTCCAGCTCTCCGGGCTGCCGTGATGTGCAGCGTCACGCCCCTACCCTGACTGGCAGGCCTGTGGGCGTTAACGAACGAACAAGGCCGCAAAAGCCGGGGACTCGATTTATAAGCGCGGCCGCCGTAAAAGCGCGGCCAGCGCGGAAGTCCCCGGCGCACCACAAGTCCCAGCCGCGTCGCAGTCCCAGCGGCCGGCGCGACCGTTCTACATAAGTCTGCCCACTCAGCTAAGCTGAAGTGAGACAATGGCACAAGCGCAGCAGCGCTGATGTCCCCGGCGCACTAACACACCCAGCAATGCTGCGGTGTGCGTGCGAAATGCACGGGGACACAGAGTACCTTGAGGAAGCAGGGCCATGTCCCTGATGTACTCCGCTCCATATCCAGCGTCTTCTCCAGGGGCTGCAGATGGAGCACGGTCTCAGTGCCTGGAGACCGTTAAAATCCCACTTCGCCCAGAGCCCTGTAACAGGGATGGGGAAGCAATCAGCATGTGGGCTCCAGCCTCCGTACCCGCAATGGGTACCTCAACCTTAACAAACACCTCCGACATAAAGTGGGGTGAGAAGGGAGCATGCTGGGGGCCCTGTATGGGCCCTCTTTTCTTCCATCCGACATAGTCAGCAGCTGCTGCTGACTAAACAGTGGAGCTATGTGTGGATGTCTGACCTCCTTGCACAAAGCATGAAAACTGATGAGCCAGTGATCCCACTGGGGGTGTATAGCCAGAAGGGGAGGGGCCTTACACTTTTGAGTGTAATACTTTGTGTGGCCTCCGGAGGCAATAGCTATACACCCAATTGTCTGGGTCTCCCAATGGAGCGACAAAGAAATATATATATATATTTTAAATTTTCACCATATTCCAAGTCAACTTTTCATCAGGACTTTTTTTTTTTTTTAAGTATTTATCGTCACCATCTTGGGGTCCATACAATTTATCTCTTAATTTTTTTGGAGGTGACATGACCAAAAAAACAAACACAAAAACAACAATTCTGCCATTTAATTAGTTTGGCCCCTTACCAATGTTTCAATACCAAATATGTATATATATTTAAAAAAAAAAAACCCACAAAAATAACAAAAATTTATTTTTTTTTTAAGATTTTGACATTTTGAGTTTGATAAAAAAAAAAAAAGGTGGCTGTTTAAATTTATCAAATATATAGAAAATGTTTACTTTTTTTTTTTTCAAAGTGTTGACCCTGCGATCATTTGATCATCTAAACAATACTCTACAATACTGTAGTATAGAGTTACTCTTGCGTGGCAGCTCTATAACAGTCGGCGTTGAGCTATATGGAGCGCAAAAAAGGAAAGCAAGCAATACAGAAATGAGTACACACCTATAAATGCAAAAATAATTTTGTTTTGACAAAGTTGTATGGAGCAGGCTCCACTTCTGTGCCCGCGCCGTACAGTAAGTGCGCACATCGCTGTATGGAGCAAGCTCAGCTCCTGTGCCCGCGCCGTACAGTAAGTGCGCACATCGCTGTATGGAGCAGGCTCAGCTCCTGTGCCCACGCCGTGCAGTAAGTGCGCACATCGCTGTATGGAGCAGGCTCCACTCCTGTGCCCGCGCCGTACAGTAAGTGCGCACAACGCTGTATGGAGCAAGCTCAGCTCCTGTGCCCGCGCCGTACAGTAAGTGCGCACATCGCTGTATAGAGCAAGCTCAGCTCCTGTGCCCACGCCGTACAGTAAGTGCGCACATCACTGTATGGAGCAAGCTCAGCTCCTGTGCCCGCGCCGTACAGTAAGTGCGCACGTTGCTGTATAAAGCAGGCTCAGCTCCTGCTCCATACAGTAAGTGCACATGTACATTGTAATCTACAGACTACTATATATTTTATACCCGGATGTCGGCTTCAACCCGCAAACAGTAAGGCTGGTTTTGGTACTGCTGGATCTCCCCGGTGATTTCGGCCACTTTTCGCCTTTTGCTGAAGTTGATCAGTTCTTTGCCGTGTCTCTTCAGGAAGTCTGGGTTCCCTTCTTCTGTCTTCAGTATATTTGTTAAATATATTCCTTGATTGACGAATTAGAAAAAAAAACATCAAAAAACAAATTCATGACCAAGGAATTAATGTTGGAGTCACACATCTGTTACAATAAAACAGAACCACAAGTCCCAGCATCTGATCCCGCTGCCAACAAGATATAATAATCTAGATCTTCTAGTCTTCTGCTTGCAAACAATAGACCCTCATGTTAAGGTTTGAAATGTTATTTCAACGTTGTGTCCATATGTTTTTTCTTTTTCCACTGATATGGCAAAAGGAAGATGGAGAACCCCACTACAAAGCACCAGGAGCCGCAGCCGCCAAAACGTGGTGCTGGACTAGGGTTGGAAGGGAAAAAAAAAAAAAAGAAAGACTAAAGACGACATACCAAAAAAAGGCACACACGGTGGGTTGATTGACTTGAGTTTTGCCAAATACTTCTTGAAGTGATCCTGACTGAGCTCCACCGCTTCATCAAGTATCTTCTTCTTCCTTTCCTGCAACGCCTGAGGGAGATAACCGGACACAGATCACATCATCATCCTCATATGAACAGGTCCGGTCAGCAGATATGGATGGGAAATCCACCGCTCACCTCGAAGGTGTGATCCAGGCGATAGACGGGGACGGAGTTCACCGCGCTCACAATCTCCAAGACGCCATTAAAATTGTTCAAATCTTGAAAAACCTGAAGAATTTCGATAATTCGACTGAAAACTGCCACGCGCTCCTCGAAGTTGTCAGTCTCCACAAGACACCTGCCGACAGGAAAGAAGCAGACGGCAGACATTATTTGTTACATATAATTATTGGAAATCCCCCTCCCCCCCCACTCGGAGCTTTCAGAAAAAAAAAATAAGAAATTTGTTTTGTGTTGTATTATTGTTATTTGTGTGAAGGCTTGTAGTTTACTTACTGCACCTACAGAACATTTTCAGCTTTACAATTTTCTTTATTTTTGTATTAGGAAAAGAGGAGAATGTTTAAATCTATTTAGTAATCTTTTGTTTATTGTTTTCCTGTCCTATTAGAGGAGCTTGCTGTAAATTTGTAACTCAGTTTACGAGAAAGCTTTGCTGTACGAGCAAATACTCACCGCACACACTTCCGGTTCCGTACTTTCACCGTGCTCTGACCTGCTCTTGCAGTCCACACAAACACGCATGCACGCACACACACATATATATACACACACACACACACGTGCTCACACACACACACACACACGTGCTCACACACACTATGCTCACCTTACCTTCCGTTCCATCGGCACCCTCATGGTTCTTGTAGTTCGCCGGTACAGGATGTGTATCGGGTAACCATCGCAACTATGGAGGAACTTCTGCTTTCAGCAGCTACTCAAAGGCAGCGCACTGGCTAATTATACGCAAAAGGCTCCTGCCTTTGACATCAGCGCTCTGGCAGCGGAAGCGCCGGCATCAGTAGCGATGGTTACATCCTGTACCGGCGAACTACAAGAACCATGAGGCCAGCGATGGAATGGAAGGTAAGGTGAGCATAATATGTGTGTGTGTGTGTGTTTGTGCATGTGTGGAATGGCACAATAGGGGACCGGATGGGACATTGAACAAGTTGTGGAACGAATTGTCTGAGCTTGCATTATTTCCTATGGGAAATCTTGCTTTGATAGACGAGTAACTTGGTTTACAAGCACAGTCCCAGAACGGATTGTTCTCTTAAACTAAGGTTCCACTGTATCTGGTAAAAATTCTAGTCTGATTTAAAGTACAGAAATGGTGGCACCAGGAACCTTCAGAAGGTCAACAGCCACCACGGGCACCCACTGGCACCCTGCGATTGCGCTACTTAATCAAGAGATTGAGAAAGGCATTGACATGATAATACTGCAGCGATCGGATCTAGCACCAAATCACTGAGAGGCAAGTGCTGGCTGTTTATCACAGCTGGCGCCTACCCGGTGTGGAGCAAGGCTCAGCTTCTTACATTCACATTTGATTATTGACCCAAGCAGTACTCTTAACTGAAGAGGAGCATGGTAGTGCCCGCTCATCACTAGTTACGAGTACAGAGCACCTGAGCATGGTAGTGCCCTCTCATCACTAGTTACGAGTACTGAGCACCCGAGCATGGTAGTGCCCTCTCATCACTAGTTACGAGTACAGAGCATCCGAGCATGGTAGTACCCTCTCATCACTAGTTACGAGTACTGAGCACTCGAGCACGGTAGTGCCCTCTCATCACTAGTTACGAGTACTGAGCACCCGAGCATGGTAGTGCCCTCTCATCACTAGTTACGAGTACAGAGCATCCGAGCATGGTAGTACCCTCTCATCACTAGTTACGAGTACTGAGCACTCGAGCACGGTAGTGCCCTCTCATCACTAGTTACGAGTACTGAGCACCCGAGCATGGTAGTGCCCTCTCATCACTAGTTACGAGTACAGAGCACCCGAGCATGGTAGCGCCCTCTCATCACTAGTTACGAGAACAGAGCACCCGAGCATGGTAGTGCCCTCTCATCACTAGTTACGAGTACTGAGCACCTGAGCATGGTAGTGCCCGCTCATCACTAGTTACGAGTACTGAGCACCTGAGCATGGTAGTGCCCGCTCATCACTAGTAACGAGTACTGAGCACCTGAGCATGGTAGTGCCTGCTCATCAGTAGTTACAAGTACGGAGCATAGTACTTCCCACTCGTCAATACCTAGGATGCAATACGTCCCTTGTTGGAAAAGAAGGGAATTTTGTTTACTTACCGTAAATTCCTTTTCTTCTAGCTCCAATTGGGAGACCCAGACAATTGGGTGTATAGCTACTGCCTCCGGAGGCCACACAAAGTATTACACTTAAAAGTGTAAGGCCCCTCCCCTTCTGGCTATACACCCCCCCCGTGGGATCACGGGCTCCTCAGTTTTAGTGCAAAAGCAAGAAGGAGGAAAGCCAATAACTGTTTTAAATACAAATTCAACCCGAGAAACAGCCTCGGAGAACTGAACTGTTCAACATGAACAACATGTGCACCCGAAAAAAACAAACTTCCTAAGAAAACAGGGCGGGTGCTGGGTCTCCCAATTGGAGCTAGAAGAAAAGGAATTTACGGTAAGTAAACAAAATTCCCTTCTTCTTTGTCGCTCCTAATTGGGAGACCCAGACAATTGGGACGTCCAAAAGCAGTCCCTGGGTGGGTAAAAGAATACCTCGTGATAGGGCCGTCAAACAGCCCTTTCCTACAGGTGAGCCACCGCCGCCTGAAGGACTTGTCTACCTAGGCCGGCATCCGCCGAAGCGTAGGTATGCACCTGATAATGCTTGGTAAAAGTGTGCAGACTCGACCAGGTAGCCGCCTGGCACACCTGCTGAGCCGTAGCCTGGTGCCGTAATGCCCAGGACGCACCCACGGCTCTGGTAGAATGGGCCTTCAGCCCTGATGGAATCGGAAGCCCAGCCGAACGGTAGGTGTGAAGAATTGGTTCCTTGATCCACCGCGCAAGGGTGGATTTGGAAGCTTGCGACCCTTTACGCTGACCAGCGACAAGGACAAAGAGTGCATCCGAGCGGCGCAGAGACGCCGTGCGGGAAATGTAGATCCTGAGTGCGCTCACCAGATCCAATAAATGCAAACCCTTTTCAAATTGGTGAACTGGATGCGGACACAAAGACGGTAAAGTGATATCTTGATTGAGATGAAAGGAAGATACCACCTTGGGAAGAAATTCTGGAATTGGACGCAGAACTACCTTGTCCTGGTGAAACACCAAGAATGGAGATCTGCATGATAACGCCGCCAGCTCGGACACTCTCCGAAGAGACGTGACCGCCACTAGAAAGGCCACTTTCTGTGAAAGACGAGAAAGGGAAACCTCCTTCATAGGCTCGAAAGGCGGCTTCTGGAGAGCAATTAGAACCTTGTTCAGGTCCCAGGGCTCCAACGGCCGCTTGTAAGGGGGGACGATATGACAAACCCCTTGCAGGAACGTGCGTACCTGAGGAAGTCGCGCCAGGCGTTTCTGAAAAAATACGGATAGCGCGGAGACTTGACCTTTAAGGGAGCCAAGCGACAAACCTTTTTCCAACCCAGACTGCAGGAAGGAAAGAAAAGTAGGCAATGCAAAAGGCCAGGGAGAAACTCCCTGAGCAGAGCACCAAGATAGGAATATCCTCCACGTCCTGTGGTAGATCTTGGCGGAGGATGGCTTCCTAGCCTGTCTCATGGTGGCAATCACTTCATGAGATAAACCTGAGGCCGCTAGGATCCAGGACTCAATGGCCACACAGTCAGGTTCAGGGCCGCAGAATTCAGAATTCAGATGGAAAAACGGCCCTTGAGACAGCAAGTCTGGACGGTCTGCCCACGGATGGCCTACCGTGAGGTGCCAAAGATCCGGGTACCACGACCTCCTTGGCCAGTCTGGAGCGACGAGAATGGCGCGGCGGCAGTCGGACCTGATTTTGCGGAACACTCTGGGCAACAATGCCAGAGGTGGGAACACATACGGTAGCCGGAACTGCGACCAATCTTGAACTAAGGCGTCTGCCGCCAGAGCTCGGTGATCGTGAGACCGTGCCATGAAAACCGGGACTTTGTTGTTGTGCCGTGACGCCATCAGGTCGACGTCCGGCATCCCCCAGCGGCGACAGATCTCCTGAAACACGTCCGGGTGAAGGGACCATTCCCCTGCGTCCATGCCCTGACGACTGAGAAAGTCTGCTTCCCAGTTTTCTACGCCTGGGATGTGGACTGCGGATATGGTGGATGCCGTGTCTTCCACCCACGTCAGAATCCGCCGGACTTCCTGGAAGGCTTGCCGACTGCGTGTTCCCCCTTGGTGGTTGATGTATGCCACCGCTGTGGAGTTGTCCGACTGAATTCGGATCTGCTTGCCTTCCAGCCACTGTTGGAAGGCTTGTAGGGCAAGATAGACTGCTCTGATTTCCAGAACATTGATCTGAAGGGTGGACTCTTTCCGAGTCCACGTACCTTGAGCCCTGTGGTGGAGAAACACTGCTCCCCACCCTGATAGACTCGCATCTGTCGTGACCACCGCCCAGGATGGGGGTAGGAACGACTTTCCTTTTGACAATGAGGTGGGAAGAAGCCACCACCGGAGAGATTCCTTGGCTGCCTGAGAGAGGGAGACCTCCCTGTCGAGGGACGTTGACTTCCCGTCCCATTGGCGGAGAATGTCCCATTGTAATGGACGCAGATGAAACTGCGCAAAAGGAACTGCTTCCATTGCTGCTACCATCTTCCCTAGGAAGTGCATGAGGCGCCTCAAGGGGTGCGACTGGCCCTGCAGGAGAGATTTCACCCCTGTCTGTAGCGAGCACTGTTTGTCCAGTGGAAGTTTCACTATCGCTGAGAGAGTATGAAACTCCATGCCAAGATATATTAGTGATTGGGTCGGGGTTAGATTTGACTTTGAAAAGTTGATGATCCACCCGAAACTCTGGAGAGTCTTCAGTGCCACGTTCAGGCTGTGTTGGCATGCCTCTTGAGAGGGTGCCTTGATAAGTAGATCGTCTAAATACGGGATCACAGAGTGACCTTGCGAGTGCAGGACTGCTACTACTGCTGCCATGACCTTGGTGAAGACCCGAGGGGCTGTCGCCAGCCCGAAAGGTAGAGCTACGAACTGCAGGTGTTCGCTTCCTATAACGAAGCGTAGAAAACGCTGATGCTCTGGTGCAATCGGCACGTGGAGATAAGCATCCTTGATGTCTATTGATGCTAGGAAATCTCCTTGAGACATTGAGGCGATAACGGAGCGGAGAGATTCCATCCGGAACCTCCTGGTTTTTACGTGTTTGTTGAGCAGCTTTAGATCCAGGACGGGACGGAACGACCCGTCTTTCTTTGGCACCACAAACAAATTGGAGTAAAAACCGTGGCCTTGTTCCTGAAGAGGAACGGAAGTCACCACTCCTTCCGCCTTTAGAGCGGACACCGCTTGCAGCAGAGCATCGGCTCGGTCGGGCGGTGGAGAAGTTCTGAAGAAACGAGTTGGAGGACGAGAGCTGAACTCTATCCTGTACCCGTGAGACAGAATGTCTCTCACCCAACGGTCTTTGACCTGTGACAGCCAAATGTCGCCAAAGCGGGAGAGCCTGCCACCGACCGAGGATGCGGAGAGAGGAGACTGAAAGTCATGAGGAAGCCGTCTTGGTAACGGTTCTTCCGGCTGGCTTTTTTGGGCGTGATTGAGTCCGCCAAGAATCTGAGCTCCTCTGATCCTTTTGAGTCCTTTTGGACGAGTAGAATTGGGACCTGCCTGAGCCTCGAAAGGACCGAAAACCAGACTGTCCCCTCCTCTGTTGGGGTTTGTTTTGTCTGGGTTGCGGTAAGGCTGAATCCTTACCCTTGGAGTGTTTAATGATTTCATCCAAACGCTCACCAAACAATCGGTCACGAGAAAAAGGCAAACTGGTTAAGCACTTCTTGGAAGAAGAATCTGCCTTCCATTCTCTCAACCACAGGGCTCTGCGTAAAACCACGGAGTTGGCTGACGCCACCGCCGTACGGCTCGTAGAGTCTAGGACAGCATTAATCGCGTAAGACGCGAATGCAGACATTTGAGAGGTCAATGGTGCCACCTGCGGAGCAGATGTACGTGTGACCGTGTCGACCTGTGTAAGGCCAGCTGAAATAGCTTGGAGTGCCCATACGGCTGCGAATGCTGGCGCCAACGACGCTCCAATAGCTTCATAGATGGATTTTAACCAGAGCTCCATCTGTCTGTCAGTGGCATCTTTAAGTGCCGCCCCATCTTCCACTGCAACTAGAGATCTGGCTGCAAGCCTGGAGATTGGAGGGTCCACCTTGGGACACTGTGTCCAGCCCTTGACCACGTCAGGGGGAAAAGGATAGCGCGTATCTTTAAGCCGTTTGGAGAAACGCTTATCTGGATAAGCGTGGTGTTTCTGGATTGCGTCTCTAAAGTCAGAGTGGTCCAGAAAAGTGCTTAATTTACGCTTAGGATACCTGAAATGGAATTTCTCCTGCTGTGAAGCTGCCTCCTCCGCAGGAGGAGCTTGTGGAGAAATATCTAACATCTTATTGATGGACGCTATAAGATCATTCACTATGGCGTCACCATCCGGGGTATCTAGATTGAGAGCGGCCCCAGTATCAGAATCCTGATCAGTTACATCCGCCTCATCACACAGAGAGTCGTCCCGCTGGGACCCTGACCAGTGTGATGAAGTTGAGGGTCGCTCATAACGAGCCCGCTTAGGTTGTCTGGCACTGTCGTCCGAGTCAGAGCCGTCACCCTGGGGTGCATGTGACACCCCCGGAGCTAGGAAGTGTTCCAGCTGAGGGGGACCAGGGGGCAATGAACCAACAGTGCCCATGGTCTGAGTTACTGGTCTAGACTGCAATGTTTCAAGAATTTTAGACATAGTCATAGACAATCTGTCAGCAAAAGCTGCAAACTCCGTCCCTGTCACCTGGACAGCATTCACAGGTGGTTCTCCCTGGGTCACCTCTAGCAGAGGCCCCGGCTGAGCAATTGCCACAGGGGCCGAGCACTGCACACAATGGGGGTCAGTGGAACCTGCCGGTAGAGCAGCCCCACATGCGGTACAGGCAGCATATAAAGTCCGTGCCTTGGCACTTTTGCTTTTTGCGGACGACATGCTGTTGTCTCCTTGAGAAATCTAAGGAGGGTATATAGCAGAAAATCACCAGCGACCGTACAGTGTAAAGTATTGCCAGCACAAAATACAAAGTACACTATGGCACAAGTGGGGGAGAGCCCTTGAGGGCTGCTTACCGCCCGCTGAAAAGCGGGTGTGAGGTCGTAGAATCCCTTGTCTGGGTCTCCCAGCCTCCCCTCTGCAGCTCAGCGTGCAGGCAGGAATGGCTGCCGGCGTCCTGTGAAGAGGGGCGGACCGTGGGCGTGCCACAAACAAAAGTGCGGGAAACTGCGTCCCACTGTGCCTAGTGTGAGGGCTGGAGTATGTAAAACAGACTCCAGCTCTTAGCGCTGCTGGTCTGTACAGCGTCCCGCCCTCCTCCTGACTGGCAGGTCTGGGGGCGGGAACGATACGAACTAGGCCGCAAAAGCCGGGGACTGTAGTAATCTAGCGCGGCCGTCATATATGCACGGCCAGCGCGGAAGTCCCCGGCGCACCACAAATCCCAGCCGCGACGCAGTAAACACTGACCCCAGCGGCCGGATCGGCCGATCGTACTAAGTCTCCTCACTCAGCAGAGCTGTAGTGAGTAACGGCACAAGCGCAGCAGCGCTGTTTACCCCGGCGCACTAACACACCCAGCAATGCTGCAGTGTGCGTGCGGTAAGCACGGGGACACGGAGTACCTTAATAAAGCAGGGTCCTGTCCCTGAGGAAACTCCGCTCCGTATCCAGCAGATCCTCCAGGGGCTGTGGATGGAGCACGGTCTCAGTGCCCGGAGACCGGTCAAGTCCCACTTCACCCAGAGCCCTAATGGGGATGGGGAAGGAATCAGCATGTGGGCTCCAGCCTCCGTACCCGCAATGGGTACCTCAACCTTAACAAACACCGCCGACCGCAAGTGGGGTGAGAAGGGAGCATGCTGGGGGCCCCCGTATGGGCCCTCTTTTCTTCCATCCGACATAGTCAGCAGCTGCTGCTGACTAAACAGTGGAGCTATGCGTGCATGTCTGACCTCCTTCGCACAAAGCATAAAACTGAGGAGCCCGTGATCCCACGGGGGGGTGTATAGCCAGAAGGGGAGGGGCCTTACACTTTTAAGTGTAATACTTTGTGTGGCCTCCGGAGGCAGTAGCTATACACCCAATTGTCTGGGTCTCCCAATTAGGAGCGACAAAGAAAAAGAGAATTTTGTTAACTTACCGTAAATTCTTTTTCTTATAGTTCCGTATTGGGAGACCCAGACATTGGGTGTATAGCTTCTGCCTCCGGAGGACACACAAAGTACTACACTCAAAAGTGTAGCTCCTCCCTCTGAGCTTATACACCTCCTGGAGAACCAGATCTAGCCAGTTTAGTGCAAAAGCTGAAGGAGAATAGCCACCCACAAGTAAAAACAGAGCAAGAACCGGAACAACCGGAGCCTCTCTCTACGACAACAGCCGGTGATAACACATGGAACAAGAAACTTCCAACAGGCAACAGGGAGGGTGCTGGGTCTCCCAATACGGAACTATAAGAAAAAGAATTTACGGTAAGTAAACAAAATTCTCTTTTTCTTTATCGTTCCTATGGGAGACCCAGACATTGGGACGTCTCAAAGCAGTCCATGGGTGGGAATAAACAGAAAAACTGAGAAGTAGGCGGAGCCTAAGACAGAGAGAGGGGCCGAAGCCACCACTGAAGAGAGCTCCTGGTCTGTGGCGACAGAGCCACTAGCCTGTGCAAGGAGGAAGGCCGCTTGTCCCAACAGCGGAGAATGTCCAGCTGCAGAGGACGCAGATGGAACTGGGCAAAGGGAACAGCCTCCATTGACGCCACCATTTGACCCAGCACCTGCATCAGGTGCCTGATGGAATAACGGCGGGGCCTCAGCAGAGAGCGCACCGCCAGTTGGAGGGACTGCTGTTTGACTAAGGGCAGCTTCACAAGTGCCGGCAGAGTCTCGAACTGCATCCCTAGGTACTTGAGCCTCTGGGTCGGAGTCAGAGTGGACTTGGGCAGATTGACAAGCCACCCGAATTGGGCTAGAGTGGCGAGAGTGAGCGAGACACTGCGCTGACAGTCTGTGCTGGATGAAGCCTTGACTAGAAGGTTGTCCAGGTAAGGAATCACAGCCAACCCCTGGAGGTGCAGAACCGCAACCACTGCTGCCATGACCTTGGTGAATACCCGAGGGGCCGTGGCTAACCCGAAGGGGAGAGCCACGAATTGGAAATGTTCCTCTCAGATTGCAAAACGTAGCCAACGCTAGTGTGAAACTGCAATTGGCACGTGCAGATAGGCATCTCTGATGTCGATGGATGCCAGGAAATCCCCTTGGGTCATTGAGGCAATGACTGATCGCAGAGACTCCATGCGAAAATGCCGCACCTGTACATGCTTGTTGAGAAGCTTGAGATCCAGGATGGGCCGGAAGGAACCGTCCTTTTTGGGAACTAGGAAGATATTTGAGTAGAAACCTCTGAACCGTTCCCGGACGGGAACCGGTACAATTACTCCGTTGGCCTGCAAGGATGCCACGGCCTGCGAGAAGGCGGCGGCCTTGGAGCAGGGGGGAGTGGACAGAAAAAATCTGTTTGGCGGGCTGGAAGAGAATTCTATCCTGTAGCCGTGGGAGATGATATCCCGCACCCACTGATCGGAGACGTGTTGAAACCACACATCGCCAAAGTGGGAGAGCCTGCCACCGACCAAGGACGTTGCTGGCGCGGCCAGATAGTCAAGAGGAGGCTGCCTTAGTGGCAGCAGCTCCTGCGGTCTTCTGTGGACGCGCTTTTGTGCGCCAGCTGTATTTTTGGTCCTTGGCTGAGTTAGTGGACGAGGCCGAGGGCTTAGAGGACGACCAGTTGGAGGAACGAAAGGAACGAAACCTCGACTGATTCCTACCCTGGACAGGTTTCCTGGTTTTGGTTTGTGGCATGGAAGTACTCTTCCCGCCAGTAGCTTCCTTAATAATTTCATCCAGCTGTTCACCGAACAGCCTGGACCCAGCAAAAGGGAGTCCAGCAAGGAACTTCTTCGAGGAAGCATCTGCCTTCCACTCTCGAAGCCACAGGATCCTGCGGATAGCGAGGGAATTAGCCGAAGCCACCGCAGTGCGGTGAGAAGCCTCCAGCATGGCAGACATGGCATAGGATGAAAAAGCTGAAGCTTGGGAAGTTAAAGCAACCATTTTGGGCATAGAGTCCCTGGTGAGGGAATGCATCTCCTCTAGAGAAGCAGAGATGGCCTTGAGAGCCCACACTGCTGCAAAAGTTGGGGAGAACGAGGCCCCCGCAGCTTCATACACAGATTTGGCCAGAAGGTCAACCTGGCGGTCAGTGGAATCCTTAAGGGAGGTGCCGTCAGCCACTGATACAACGGTCCGGGCTGATAGCCTAGACACCGGAGGGTCTACCTTTGGTGAATGAGCCCACTCCTTGACCACCTCAGGTGGAAATGGAAACCGGTCATCAGAACCACGCTTTGGGAAGCGTTTGTCAGGACAGGCCCTAGGCTTGGACACAGCGGCCTGAAAATTGGAGTGGTTAAAGAACACACTCTTTGTCCTCTTAGGTGAGGTAAACTGGTGCTTTTCTGCCAGAGAGGGTTGCTCCTCTGATACTGGCGGATTGAGATCCAGTACAGAATTAATGGACGCAATCAAATCACTAACATCTGAGTCACTTTCGGACAGATCAATGGGGCACATGGAGTTAGCCTCTGAGCCCCCTGTAAAGGCATCCTCCTCGTCCTGCGAGTCAGCTCCTGAATCAGAGCCGCGGGACGAGGAAGCCCTACGTCTCCTTTTAGGAGGACGGGGTCTGGGACCAGATGATGAATCCTCTATGAGCTCCGCTGAGAGAGCCCTAGCAGCAGAGGCACCCTGTGAAGGGGGCTGATGCATGTTCAGCAAAGTCCTGGACAGCTGTCCCATGGAGTCGGCAAAAGACTGGGAGATAGACCTAGAAAAGGATTCTACCCAAGCCGGGGGTTCAGCCACAGGGACCGGAGCAGCCTGAGAGACCACTGGGGGGGGCGATTCCAGGCTGAGGCATCGTCAGGTTAGAGCAGGCATCACAATGTGGATAGGTGCTCGGTTCAGGCAGTAGGAGCTTAC
Organism: Anomaloglossus baeobatrachus; assembly: GCF_048569485.1. Classification (NCBI taxonomy): domain Eukaryota; kingdom Metazoa; phylum Chordata; class Amphibia; order Anura; family Aromobatidae; genus Anomaloglossus; species Anomaloglossus baeobatrachus. The sequence goes on along the minus strand of NC_134364.1, from coordinate 68,087,608 downwards.
ATGCAGTGCATACTGAATACAGCTTTGGAGCCTTGCTCCTCGTGTGAGACATGCTGCTGAAGTGGGGGCTCACCAGAATGACCCCCAGAGAGTATATACAGAAGGTCCACAACCGGAGGTTGTGGCTTACCAGACCGCTGGAGTGGTTTGTGTGCCCTCCAGATCCCAAAGCCCGGACTCCCAAGCACCTCAGCAGGGATGCTGCAGCCAGCGCTGATCGCAGGGAAGAACGCTGAGAAAATGGCGCCGGAGTGAAGAGAGGGGGCGGGACTCACTCTGAGAGCGGGATCTGGAGGGCCATAGAGACCTACAGGGGAGGAGACATGAACTCAGTGAGGAGTGTCTCTCCCCTGTGTAGAACGGCCGCTGGGCGGAGCCTCACTGTCCCTCTGCATGAATGACATGCGAGGGCAGTGAAACCGAAAGTAGGCCTCCGGCGAAGCCGGGGCCTAAATTTGAGCGGTGCGGCCGGCATGCAGGCACCATCGGCGCGGTTCTCAGGCGACAGCCAGAGAACCCGCCGGAAATGTCACAAAAAACACTCAGCACACTCTCCCCAACAATAAAGTACAAGGGACCCCCATATATAAACGTCTCAGGTACTTAGCTTGCTGAGACGCAGGGTTCCAAGTCCCTGGGGATGAGTGCTCCGGTCCAGCAGGATCCTGAAGGGCGGCGGATGGAGACCGGTCTCCTGCCAAGCATGGAGAACCGTGCTGGCTCCCACTTCAAGCCAGAGCCAAGAGGGATGGTGAAGGAGCACGGCATGGAAGGCTCCAGCCTTGGAATCAACCTTAACAGCACCGCCGACACAGTGGGGTGAGAAGGGACATGCCGGGGGTCCAGGCTTGGACCCGCTTTTCTTCAAAACTCTATCCAAAAATGAAAAATCAGATGAGAATGCATGTGTGGATGTGTGCCTCCTGAACACAAAGCGATAAACTGGCTAGATCTGGTTCTCCAGGGGGTGTATAAGCTCAGAGGGAGGGGCTACACTTTAGTGTAGTACTTTGTGTGTCCTCCGGAGGCAGAAGCTATACACCCAAGGTCTGGGTCTCCCATAGGAACGATAAAGAAAGGATTAAATCCAATTTCACACATAGCCAAAATTTATTTTAGGTCATTTTTAATAAAAATCATCTAATGTGTATTGGAATTTCCCACCTCTCTCCGATGCCTGAAAATTATGGGGACACAGAAGGTTTGGGTAAGTGGATTTTAACATTTCAGATAATTTTAATGGGAAATTAGCTTCCACCAGAAGTCTTTGTCAGTGGCTTTATCCCCTCTCACCATCAAGCTGTGTGTATGGGAAGAGAGTGAGAAATAGCTGTATGCCGACAGTGATCTGTGCTTAAAGCTGTCCATACATATGCAATAGCTGCCATGTTGACAGCTGTGCCTAACGATTCCACCATACACATGCATGTTCAGCTCAACGAGGAGGAGATAAAGCCATTGCCCCTATCCCTGGCAAGAACAAAAGGATGGGACATGTTGAAATGGAAACGGCCTGATCTCTCTATAGAGATATGCCTTGACGAGGCCTTGGGGCTCAGTTACATTGATCAATGCGATTGCTAAATATCTCCTTTTTCCTAATATTCATGGCAGGTATGCAATTCATTATTCACATGTTCAAATTAGCAAGTAGCATTTTTCATTGTATATTCCAATATTTTTCCATATGCTTGAGGCATTATACCATTATCTAAGTTTGATGTGCAGCCTTATTCTTATATATGGTATGTATTTTTGGCTTGCACTCATATATATATATATTAGTGCTCACTTCAGTTATCCTATTCAGTTATATGTAGTTTTTTTCTGAATGTGAACACAGCTCCGCCCCTTTCGGCCATGTTTTTTCCATCTCCTATATAAGAAAGTCCTTAGTTACCCCTCTCCACCCATAGCAGTTTTTAATTGCAATGAGATGACACACAGTTAGGGTCACAGAGCTAGGGACCCCAATATAGAGATATGCCTTGACGAGGCCTTGGGGCTCAGTTACATTGATCAATGCGATTGCTAAATATCTCCTTTTTCCTAATGTTCATGGCAGGTATGCAATTCATTATTCACATGTTCAAATTAGCAAGTAGCATTTTTCATTGTATATTCCAATATTTTTCCATATGCTTGAGGCATTATACCATTATCTAAGTTTGATGTGCAGCCTTATTCTTATATATGGTATGTATTTTTGGCTTGCACTCATATATATATATATATATATTAGTGCTCACTTCAGTTATCCTATTCAGTTATATGTAGTTTTTTTCTGAATGTGAACACAGCTCCGCCCCTTTCGGCCATGTTTTTTCCATCTCCTATATAAGAAAGTCCTTAGTTACCCCTCTCCACCCATAGCAGTTTTTAATTGCAATGAGATGACACACAGTTAGGGTCACAGAGCTAGGGACCCCAATATAGAGATATGCCTTGACGAGGCCTTGGGGCTCAGTTACATTGATCAATGCGATTGCTAAATATCTCCTTTTTCCTAATGTTCATGGCAGGTATGCAATTCATTATTCACATGTTCAAATTAGCAAGTAGCATTTTTCATTGTATAGTCCAATATTTTTCCATATGCTTGAGGCATTATACCATTATCTAAGTTTGATGTGCAGCCTTATTCTTATATATGGTATGTATTTTTGGCTTGCACTCATATATATATATATTAGTGCTCACTTCAGTTATCCTATTCAGTGATCTCTCTAAAAGGACAGCCTCAAGCCATAAATACCTCACTGATCCCATCTAATGTGAATGGGGCACTTAAAAGTCAAATTGATAGGAAGTCAATAAACTTATGACGTCGTAACAGGCTGGCTAATCAAAGGTAGAGCTGTCACCCGTTAAGAGGTTGCTCTCACGTCTTGTCCAGCGGTCACGGAATAGTCATCTAGTTGGAGGACCGCGTACGACGGATAAATCTGCACAAATTTTAATACTATTAACACTTAGAACAGTTTGTCGGCGTACATCCATCTAGTGGGCAAAGGTTGGGCACGAGCAGCAAGTTATTTTAATGAATGTGTCTGTAACTGAGGCAATGATCCCTCGTGTCTCTGCAGCTATGGTTTCGGCGCTTGGATCAGTAGCAGAACCTACTTTTCGAACCACAGCGTGAGGTTTGTGGTGTGGCGGATCATCTTCAGCAAGTTAGGAGAATGAATCTCCTTGTCTTCTTTCGTCCACACGCTGCCCACAAGTTCTGACGGCTGCACGGCCCTAAAGACAACAGAAAAGGATGCAGCGAACAGAAGTAGCAGAGACGAGTGACAACTCAGCCGGACATCACCACGCCATATCTAACCTGGGGCTGCCGCGTGACTGACGAGACCGCTGACGAAGCAACCGCCCATTGTCAGGCAGGTAGTAATACTCAGACTATAACGCAGGCAGCATACCTGCCAGGAATCAGATATTTGTCTTGGGCCCCGTCCCGCTCCACGTGCGTCATGGTCTCCCCATGCCAATGTTAAGGGAGAGGTGCTGCAAAACCTTTTAAAGAAACTGCTCCCTCTCGTCATGGACATTTTAGTCAATTGCATTCCCCATAGGGAGAGCAGCTTTTCTTTAACTTTTACATTGTGCTGTTCCTCTGTTATTCTTCCTGGAAAAACTATGAATTAAAGGATAACTGGGTGCTATGATTCCCCCTTGCCAAAAGGGTATTTTTCTCAATAGTTGGACACCACCAGTACGGATTAAATAGCATCAGATTCTGTAGTCACATCTATTGGCAAAGGGAATGATAATATATTCATTTCCAGCATGAACAAGAGAGGAACATGCAGAATTCTAAGACGTCCTCTTTAAAGGGTTTGGGCAGCACTTCTCACTTCTGCCGGAAATTGATAAATCTATATGATCAGTAGAGGAGGACCTCTTTAAAGGGAACCTGTCAGGTGCAATATGCACCCAGACCAACGAGAAGTTCTGGGTGCAAATTGCTAATTCCTGCCTAACCGTCCCTGTATACAATAGCATAGATTAAGAGATATTTAGAAAAAAGAGAATTTTGTTACTTACCGTAAATTCTTTTTCTTATATTTCCGTATTGGGAGACCCAGACCTTGGGTGTTTAGCTTCTACCTCCGGAGGACACACAAAGTACTACACTTAAAAGTGTAGCTCCTCCCTCTGAGCTTATACACCCCCTGGTGAGCCAGTCACAGCCAGTTTAGTGCAAAAGCTGAAGGAGAATAGCCACCCACAAGTAGAACAGAGCAAGAGCCGGAACAACCGGAGACTCTGTCCACGACAACAGCCGGTGATAACACGCGGAACAAGAAATTGCCAACAGGCAACAGGGAGGGTGCTGGGTCTCCCAATACGGAACTATAAGAAAAAAAATTTACGGTAAGTAAACAAAATTCTCTTTTTCTTTATCGTTCCTTTGGGAGACCCAGACCTTGGGACGTTCCAAAGCAGTCCCTGGGTGGGAAATAAACAGAAAAAACTAAGAAGTAGGCAGAATCTAACTTCACAAATGGGCGACAGCCGCCTGAAGGATGCGTCTGCCCAAGCTCGCATCTGCCGAAGAATGAGTATGCACTTGGTAGTGCTTCGAGAAGGTATGCAGGCTAGTCCAAGTGGCAGCCTGACAGACTTGTTGAGCCGTAGCCTGGTGCCTAAAAGCCCAAGAGGCACCGACAGCTCTGGTCGAGCGTGCTTTGATCCCCGGCGGGGGATGCACCTGAGTACTCTGGTAGGCGTCCGAAATGGTCGATCTAATCCAAAGGGCTAAGGTCGGCTTAGAAGCAGGGAGGCCCTTGCGCCGACCTGTGGTTAGCACAAAAAGAGAGGTGCACCGCCTGAGCGCAGCGGTGCGAGACACATAGATCCGGAGAGCACGCACCAGATCTAGAGTATGCAGCGCTTTTTCAAAGCGATGAACAGGGGCCGGACAGAAGGAAGGTAAGGTAATGTCCTGGTTAAGGTGGAAGGGAGAGACCACCTTAGGAAGAAAGTCCGGAGTCGGACGGAGAACCACCTTATCTTGATGAAAAACTAAAAAAGGTGTTGAGGATAAAGAATTGAGTATCCAAAAATACTTAATTCAGCCATTTCATAGACTCAGTTATATAGTTCAGTAGATGTGAACTAACTCACATATTTGTGAATGCTTTTGTTTCTTACTAACATGTATATATGTATATTGCATATTCAGTGTATTTTCCTTAGACTCAGTATATACTATATGTATAGCTTGAAAATGGCCACCATTTCCTGTTCTACACCCAACACAGATGGACAAAGGAAAATTCCTGGAGCCTGGACTGTCCAATCCAAGGAGAATATGCAGATCTCTCTACGTCATGAAGCCCTGACCTACGATACTTGATTGGACTAAAACTTTTGTTCACACCCCTTACTGTTTGGTCTAGAGTTTCTTTCAAACAATAAAGAACCACTTGGTGAAGAGCCAGTCATGGAGATAGACATAACTGACTTGCTGTGCAGTTATTTATTCTCGTGTGCACACATGACATTTTTAATTAGAAGCAGCAGCCGGATATCGAGAGATCCTTTGAGTCTCATCATCATCATCGTCATTCTGACCTTGACAAAGGTGACTCCGAGGAGAGCACAGCCAAATCAGAGACTCTCCTGAGAGACGTTATGGCAACCAGAAAGGCCACTTTCTGAGAAAGACGATACAAAGAAACCTCCCTAAGAGGCTCAAAAGGGGGTTTCTGCAAGACCGTGAGGACCAAGTTAAGGTCCCAGGGATCCAAGGGCCGCCGATAAGGCGGAATGATGTGAGACGCGCCTTGCATGAAGGTGCAGACCTGAGCCAGCCGAGCGAGACGCCGCTGGAACAGTACTGATAGAGCTGAGACTTGTCCTTTGAGAGAGTTGAGGGACAGTCCTAGCTGCAGACCGGACTGTAGAAAAGACAGAAGGGTCGGCAAGGAAAATGGCCAAGGAGGATGGCCGGTAGAGCGACACCAGGACAGGAAAACTTTCCAAGTCCTGTGATAGATCTTAGCGGAGGAAGACTTACGGGCCAGAGTCATAGTGGAGATGACTTCAGGAGGAATACCAGAAGCCGTCAAAATCCAGGACTCAAGAGCCACAACGTCAATTTGAGGGCCACAGAATTCGGGCAGAAAAACGGACCTTGCGAGAGTAGGTCTGGACGGTCCGGGAGATGCCACGGCATCTCTACGGACAGTTGGAGCAGGTCCGGATACCAAGCTCGCCTGGGCCAGTCCGGTGCAATGAGGATGACTCGACGGCCCTCCATTCTGATCTTGCGCAGGACTCTGGGCAAGAGAGCTAGAGGGGGAAACACGTAGGACAGATGAAACTGGGACCAGTCCTGAACCAGAGCGTCCGCGGCGAAGGCCTGAGGATCGTGGGAGCGAGCCACGTAAACCGGAACTTTGTTGTTGTGACGGGATGCCATTAGGTCCACGTCCGGAGTGCCCCATTTGCGGCAGATTGACTGAAACACTGCCGGGTGCAGGGACCACTCGCCAGCGTCCGCGCTTTGACGGCTGAGATAATCTGCCTCCCAGTTTTCCACGCCTGGGATGTGGACTGCGGATATGGTGGACTTGGAATCCTCCGCCCATTGAAGAATGCGTTGTACCTCCATCATTGCCATCCGGCTGCGTGTCCCCCCTTGGTGATTGATGTAGGCAACCGCTGTCGCGTTGTCTGACTGGACTCGAATGTGCCTGCCCGCCAACAGGTAATGAAATGCTAGGAGAGCTAGAAGCACAGCTCTGGTTTCCAGCACATTGATTGAAAGGGCTGACTCGGACGGAGTCCAAGTGCCCTGCGCTCTGTGGTGGAGACATACCGCTCCCCAGCCGGATAGACTGGCATCAGTGGTGAGAATCACCCAGGACGGGGCCAGGAAGGAGCGCCCTTGGGACAGGGAGAGGGGCCGAAGCCACCACTGAAGAGCGCTCCTGGTCCGTGGCGACAGAGCCACTAACCTGTGTAAGGAGGAAGGCCGCTTGTCCCAACAGCGGAGAATGACCAGCTGCAGAGAGCGCAGATGGAACTGGGCAAAGGGAACAGCCTCCATGGACGCCACCATTTGACCCAGCACCTGCATCAGACGCCTGAGGGTATAACGGCGGGGCCTCAGCAGAGAGCGCACCGCTAGCTGGAGTGACTGCTGTTTGACTAAGGGCAACTTCACAAGTGCCGGCAAAGTCTCGAACTGCATCCCTAGGTACGTTAGACTCTGGGTCGGAGTCAGAGTGGATTTGGGAAGATTGACAAGCCACCCGAATTGGGCTAGAGTGGCGAGAGTGAGCGAGACACTCCGCTGACAGTCTGCGCTGGATGGAGCCTTGACTAGAAGGTCGTCCAGGTAAGGGAGCACTGCCAACCCCTGGAGGTGCAGAACCGCAATCACTGCTGCCATGACCTTGGTGAATACCCGAGGGGCCGTGGCTAACCCGAAGGGGAGAGCCACGAATTGGAAATGATCCTCTCCTATTGCAAAACGTAACCAACGCTGGTGTGAAACTGCAATTGGCACATGTAGATAGGCATCTCTGATGTCGATGGATGCCAGGAAATCCCCTTGGGTCATTGAGGCAATGACCGATCGCAGAGACTCCATGCGAAAGTGCCGCACCTGTACATGCTTGTTGAGAAGCTTGAGATCCAGGATGGGCCGGAAGGTACCGTTCTTTTTGGGAACTAGGAAGAGGTTTGAGTAAAAACCTCTGAACCGTTCCCGAGCGGGAACTGGTACAATTACTCCGTTTGCCTGCAAGGATGCCACGGCCTGTGAGAAGGCGGCGGCCTTGGAGCAGGGGGGAGTTGAGAGAAAAAAAATCTGTTTGGCGGGCTGGAAGAGAATTCTATCCTGTAGCCGTGAGATATGATATCTCTCACCCGCTGATCGGAGACTTGTTGAAACCAAGCGTCGCCAAAGTGGGAGAGCCTGCCACCGACTAAGGACGCTGCTGGAGCGGGCAGAGAGTCACGAGGAGGCTGCCTTAGTGGCAGAACCTCCTGCGGTCTTCTGTGGATGCGCTTTTGGGCACCAGTTGGATTTCTGGTCCTTAGCTGAGTTAGCGGACGAGGTGGAGGGCTTAGAGGACGACCAGTTGGAGGAACGAAAGGAACGAAACCTCGACTGATTCCTACCCTGGGCGGGTTTCCTGGTCTTGGTTTGTGGCATGGAAGTACTCTTCCCGCCAGTAGCTTCTTTAATAATTTCATCCAGCTGTTCACCGAACAGCCGGGAACCAGCAAAAGGGGAGCCCAGCAAGGTTCTTCTTTGAAGAAGCATCTGCCTTCTACTCTCGAAGCCACAAGATCCTGCGGATAACGAGGGAATTAGCCGAAGCCACCGCAGTGCGGTGAGAAGCCTCTAGCATGGCAGACATGGCATAAGATGAAAAGGCTGAAGCTTGAGAAGTTAAGGCAACCATCTCAGGCATAGATTCCTTGGTGAGGGAATGCATCTCCTCTAGAGAAGCAGAGATGGCTTTGAGAGCCCACACTGCTGCAAAAGTCGGTGAAAACGCGGCCCCCGCCGCTTCATACACAGATTTGGCCAGAAGGTCAATCTGACGGTCAGTGGAATCCTTAAGTGAGGTGCCGTCAGCCACCGACACAACGGTCCGGGCTGAGAGCCTAGACACTGGGGGGTCTACCTTTGGGGAGTTAGACCACTCCTTGACCACCTCCGGTGGAAAGGGAAAACGGTCATCAGAATCACGCTTTGGGAAGCGTTTGTCAGGACAGGCCCTGGGTTTGGTCACAGCGGCCTGAAAACTGGAGTGGTTAAAGAACACACTCTTTGCTCTCTTAGGCGACGTAAACTGGTGCTTTTCTGCCAGAGAGGGTTGCTCCTCTGATACTGGCGGATTGAGATCCAGTACAGAATTAATGGAAGCAATCAAGTCACTAAGATCTAAGTCACCCTCGGAAAGATCAATGGGGTACATGGAGTTAGCCTCCAAGCCCCCCGTAAGGGCATCCTCCTCGTCTTGCGAGTCAGCTCTTTTATCAGAGCCGCGGGATGAGGAGGGAGAGGAAACCCTGCGCCTTCACTTAGGAGGACGGGTCTGGGCCCTGATGATGAATCCTCTGTGAGCTCCGATTGACGGAGGTCAGAGGATAGGGATCCTAAAGGACCCCTAGCAAGAGCATTAGAGGCACCCTGTGAGGGGGGCTGATGCATATTCATCAAAGTCCTGGACAAAAGTCCCATGGACTCAGCAAATGACTGGGATATAGACCTAGAGAAGGACTCTACCCAGGCCGGGGGTTCAGCCACAGGTGCAGAGGCAGCCGGAGAGACCACTGGGGGTGAGACTCCAGGCTGTGGCACCGCCAAGTTAGAGCAGACATCACAATATGGATAGGTGCTCGGCTCAGGCAGCAGGAGCTTACATGCAGCGCATACAGTATAAAGCTTTGGAGCCTTGCTCCTCGTGTGAGACATGCTGCTGGAGTGGGGGCTTTGCAAGAGAATGAACCCCAGGGAGAATATACAGAGGTCCACAACCAGAGACCGGCTGTGGCTTACCAGACCGCTGGAAGCGGTGTTGTGTGCCCTCCAGATCCCGAAGCCCGGACCCCCAATGCACAGCACCTCAGCAGGGATGCAGAGTGCAGAAAGGCCCAGCGCAGAGTGAACTCTGCCTAAGAAAATAGCCGCCGGAGCGAAGAGAGGGGGCGGGACTTGGGGGCGTTCCTGTAGGAGAGCGGGATCTGGAGGGCCATAGAGACCTGCAGGGGAGGAGACACGCCCCAGCAGTGGGGAGTGTCCCTCCCCTGTGCATGACGGCCGCTGGGAGGAGCCGTGCCTGTCCCTCTGCATGAGTGACATGCGAGGGTAGTTAACAGAAACTAGGCCTCCGGCAAAGCCGGGGCCTAAATTTAAGCGGCGAGGCCGACGCGCAGGCACCATCGGCGCGGTTCTCGGGCGAAAGCTAGAGAACCCGCCGGAAATGCCAAAATAAATACATTCAGCACACTCTCCCCATACAATAAAGAACAGGGACCCCCAACATATAAACGTCTCAGGTACTTAGCTGCTGAGACGCAGGGCCCGGTCCCTGGGGATGAGTGCTCCGGTCAAGCAGAATCCTCAAGGGGCTGTGGATGGAGACCGGTCTCCTGCCAGGCATGGAGACCGTGCTGGCTCCCACTTCAAGCCAGAGCCCAGGAGGGATGGTGAAGGAGCACGGCATGTGAGGCTCCAGCCTTGGAAATCAACCTTACAACACCGCCGACACAGTGGGGTGAGAAGGGACATGCCGGGGGTCCAGACGTGGACCCGCACTGCTTCAATCTCTTCCAAAAAAAGAAAAAAAATCATGAGAATGCAAGTGTGGATGTATGCCTCCTGAACACAAAGCGATAAACTGGCTGTGACTGGCTCACCAGGGGGTGTATAAGCTCAGAGGGAGGAGCTACACTTTAGTGTAGTACTTTGTGTGTCTTCCGGAGGCAGAAGCTAAACACCCAAGGTCTGGGTCTCCCAAAGGAACGATAAAGAAAACTATTTCTAAAGATCTTTTATCGTATGCTAATGAGCGAGTGGACTAGTTTCAAGGGCGTTCCGTCCCTTGCCAGTCAGCCCTATTAGCATGTTAGTACGTCCCTGTGGGTGTGCTATCGTGCTAGTGAATGCGCAGTGTCAGAGGATTATCTCACTCACCTCTCCGATGCCATTGCCGCCCGACACTAGATTTCGACTCAGTGCGCATGATCCCGGACTTTAGGTCATGTGCACTACTTCAGTTTGAAGACGGGATGCGTATACCCGGCTTCAGAGTGAACCTCCAGGGTCATGCACTGTGCACTGAGCTGAAATCCAGCGTGGGGCGCCGATGGCAGCGGCGAGGTGAGTGAGATCATCTTCTGACGCCGCGCATTCATTAGCATGATAGCACGTCCACAGGGGCCAACTGGGGTGTACTAACATGCTAAGAGCGCGGACTAGTTGGCGAACTAACGCCCTTGGGACTAGTCCCCTCGCTCATTAGCATATGATAAAAGATCTTTAGAAATACTTTTTCTAGAGATCTCTTAATATAGGTTAGTGTATACAGGGACAGTTAGGCAGGGATTAGCAATATGCACCCAGAAATGCTCGTGGTTCTGGGTGCATATTGGACCTGACAGGTTCCCTTTAAATGAACCATCAATGTATGTAAAGGCGTTTCTTGTTATTAACATGAGATACTGACATTTCTTACCTGTACAGATCAGACTCTATAAGAGTCAGCTGACGAGCGATCTCTATAGGGTGCAGGGTCATCAGGTCAAATGTCTCACACTGACCGCAACGGCTAATGTGCCACTCAATAGGAGGAGGGGGGCTCTCAAACGTAATGTTGTGGCTGACGCCATTCGCCTGAGCTTGCTTCTTGCGTCTGATGATTTTGGCGATGGACTCCACCCACTTCTTCATGGATTTTCCTAAATAAAAGATAAAAATATCAGAATTTGACAAAGAACAGAATGCCCCCTTGGGTAGATTCTCTGACTTTTATGAGGACTTACCTTTAACACTGGTAATGAAGGTTTCTAATCGCTCCAGAAGCTCTGGGTCTCTTTCAAAATCATAGAAATGATGTTCAACCCAGTGCCGAAATACATTTAATACCCTGCGAAACATAAAGTCAGTGCACCCTGTGTGTAATATACGGGCCAGCGTCACATGCAGGACTGGATACCCACCTGAGCTGCACAGGCTGAACATATTCTTTCCGAAATCTTTTAAGGTTTGCGCTGATCGGCTGCTCCCCCTTCTCGATCGCGATTCTGTCGGCTTCTGTAGGTTCTGGATCTGGGATTTCGAATCTACAGAAGAGCCGGCAATAAATTGTTTGATACACAGCAAAATAAAGCGTGCCATAGAGAAGAATGGGAATATCCGAAGACCTTAAAGGGGTATTCCACAAAATAGAGGCTCATGTTTAAAGGGAACTTGTCACCAGATTTTTCCCTATGCAACTAAAACTACCACCTTCTGCAGCTCCTCGGCTGCATTCTATGAAGGTGTGCCTTGTATCTGGTCCCCTTTTCAGATCGCAAAAACAACTTAATAAATATTACCTTTTCGTATGTACATTTTACAGTAGGGCCAAAAGGGCGTGCTCTCTTTCTCCTTTGTTCCCCCCCTCCTGCCACTGTACGCCGTCCCCTGTGTTGATTTGAATTGATGACGATGGTCCAGTCATCCTCCACGCTGGGCCAAAGTCTTGCGCATGCGCCATTATCGTAGGCCACTATCGCAGGCATGTACACAAACTATCCCTCTCGCGCGCCCGGGATGTATTTGCTGAGGCACGAGATTATGGATGGGTACTAGTATGACGCTGGTGAGGTCATGCACGGCGCCGCCCATAATCTTGTGCCTGAGCAAATACATCCCGGGAGCACGAAGGATAGTTTGTGCACAGGCCCGCGATAGTGGCCTACGATAATGGCGCATGCCCGTGACTTTGGCCCAGCGTGGAGGATGACGGGACCGTCGTCATCAATTCAAATAAACACAGGGGATGGCGTACAGCGGCAGGAGGGGGGAACGAAGGAGGAAGAGAGCCCACCCTTTAGGCCCTACTAAAAAATTTACATACAAAAAGGTAATATTTATAAAGTTGTTTTTGTGGTCTGAAAAGGGGGCCAGATACAAGGCACACCTTCATAGATGCAGCCGAGGAGCTGCAGAAGGTGGTAGTTTTAGTTGCATAGGGGAAATCTGGTGACAGGTTCCCTTTAAATCCACAAATTTGCAACATTTTCTGCCATGAACTGCAAAAAAAAAAAAATATAAAAACCTAAATGCACCAAATACATTAAGAGGTGCACACAATTTAACAATTTGGTGCAATCCACTGTGTGTATGGGACTTAAAGGGGAATCATCAGTTCTGAGAAAAACACAAGTAGTGACAGTAGATGAAATAATAACACTTCTCTCAAATACAGGTCATTAGCAAATCCGTTAATTTCCCTCAGTATTACAGAGATGCAATTTTTAGTTTCAGTTTTGAGGTAAACATCTGGCGAGGTTGGGATGTACCAACAACTGTGAGGGGGGGGGGTATGCTTCTGTACAGCATCTAAATGGTGATTTGCTTACATCTGCAGGATTTAGGGTAAACTCATTAATTCACCTGTTTTGTCCAGTCTATTCTCTAGTGAATAGAATGGGAAAATCAATTATTTTAATTTTCTCGGAAATTCTCCCAAACAGATTCACAAACATGGTAAATCACTTAACAAATGCACCTCATTAAATTGAACAGGTGAGACGCGATCAGGGGAACATTTCTCTTCCTGCCACCAGGAGCCTGAACTTTATTTGATACTTACTCCTGCTATCATACATGTAATATGTCCTTAGTATTCTGCAGTATAGCTAAAGAGAACAGCGATGTTTATAAAGGGTTAATCTGCTAAAAAGAGGACACAGCTGCCTGTAAAGGGTCAAGGTTAATATGACTTTCCTACAGATGAAGCAGCAGTCAAAGCTCTCAGAGGAGACCTTAAGATTTACCTCTGCTGCTGCTTCTCTCCTTTGGTGGGGAATAACTTGTTACAACTATTGTTATCTGATAGATGGGTTACTGATTTGGAACTCTATGAGAAAAAGAGCTTTGATAGCTATAAAGTTTAGAGTTTGTGTAAATCGACTCGCATGACCCAGTTCATTGCCAAAGTCAGTAATCTGTGATTGTAAAACGGGAGTCCTGAGAATCACCCCTACCATCCACAGTTCTTCTTTTGATTAGCCAGCCAATTAGGAGAAGGTTCTCACGGATCCTGACCGATGGCCAATTATCACTGATATGGATCGGGTCCTGTGAATGGATTTGCAGATATGCTGCAGAGCGAGCTGTCAATCAAACAATCATACAGCCGCCGCTCACAGCATACCTGTGATTAAGCAGGGGTGCCCGGTAATGTGATTAATGCAGGGTTATTGGGGGGGGTTCGCTGATCGGTCTTGTTGCACTGGATGAATATATACTTGCCTTTCGATCAGTAGACTCAGTAACTCCTGTGGCTTACAAAACGAGCGATACGTGGTCAGAAAAGTGCGTACAAAGTTAGGATCTGGGAAAAGCAAAATAAAAAAAGTTTAATAAAATGATGCAAATTCTTAAATAGATAACTCGTATTCGTCAGGGAGGAGACCGTACCTGCATACATGTGATATGTCAACCTCTCAATGAGCTTCACCACCGTCCCCCCCTTAATAATGGGAATTCCTCCCCTGCTTTGCACATTGTCCTCAAAAACGATGTTCTCCTCCGAATCCTCCTCGCCGAAGCGATAAACGTCCGGACTGGGCAGGCGCAGGGGCTGCTCGTTCTCCTCCTGAATGAGCACAGAGTCCAGCATCCGGTCCAGCGTGCTGCGGTACTGCAGCGAGATCAAAGCTGCCATCCAGTTGTTCTTCTCTTCAGCGGTCTTGGCGGCAAAGACAATATTGTTCTCATCCTTCGAGAGCAACTCAAAGGCATGCTTGCAATCACACGTGTCCTCGCGGTCGATGACTTGCACCTTCCTCATAATGAATTTCTCCTTAAGGCGATACTCGGCGGTGTTGTATCCGGGGATTCGGGACTGGCCGTGGTTCGTTTTGCAGCTGATCATCAGGCCATCGAAAAGGAAGATGTGCCGCTCGTGCTTGGCTCCCACCCTGGTCAGGGAGCCCTCCATAATAAACTCATTGCAACACTGCCCGATGTCTTTGCCCTCCCAACCATCAATGTTTTTCTGGATTTCGTTCATTTTCTTAATAGCCAGATGCTTGCTGCGCATTTGACCATTGTACAGCCGCCATATTGTCTCCCTGAAAAACATGAGCAACGCACGTGATCGCAGATTTATAGAAAGTTTTTCTCTATATCTGTTTTTGAAAAAGCTGGGAGACCACTATGGCTTCACTTACATCTTCTAACATTCATGGCATCTCAGGATATGTGAGGGGTTGTAACAACATTGGCTTAGATCACATGCAAGTAAGCAACTTATACACTGTGCCGAAATACCCCTTTTAGGCTATGTGCCCAGAAGACAACGTACCCCACAGATATTGCCGCAGGTTTACCGCAGCTGCTCCCTGGAATTCACAGCTATCCACTGCTGTGGGTTCTGAGCATTTTTGCTGCGGTAAACCTGCGGCACAAGTGCGGAAATAACTGCGGAATTCCCGTCCTGTATCTCCATAGTGGAGGAGCGGGAATTCCCCAGATATTTCCGCATGAGTAATTGACATGCAGTTATGTGCGGCTGCAGGACATCCGCAGCATATTCCGCAGCCGCACATACCGCACCATTGATAGGCTATGTACCCAAGGAACAATGTACCCACGAATTTTGACGTGGAAAACCGGTGGATTTATCTGGATTTTCCAGATAAATCTGCAGGTTTGCGCAAGTATAGACACTCCCCATGTTATCCTGTGGGATTTGGGGAGTGCTGTATCAATGGTGTGGTATGTGCAACTGCGGAAAATGCTGCGGATGTCCCACAGCCGGACATAACTGCATGTCAATTATTCATGTGGAAATATCTGCAGAATTCCCGCTCCTCCACTATGGAGATACAGGACGGGAATTCCGCAGGAATTCTGCACGAAATCGGCGCTTTTTCCACAGGTTTGCCAGAACAACTCCGCAAGAAATACCGCAGCAATGGATAGCTGTGGATTCCGGGGAGAAACTGTGGTAAACCTGTGGACAAGTCCGTGTGTACAAAGTCCTGTGGGCACATGGACATACAGCACTCCCCAAATCCCATAGGATAACATGGGGAGTGTCTGTACTTGCTAGAACCTGCGGATTTATCTAGAAAATCCAGATAAATCTGCAAGTTTTCCGCGGCAAAATCGGCGGGTACGTTGTCCCTGTAGCCTTACACTGTTGTGATACTACAACTCCCAACATGCACAGAAAATCCTGTGGCTATCAGGAATTGCTGGGAGAAGTAGTTTCACAAGAGCTGGAATACTACCATCTTATAGGAATGACCCCCTTTATGTAGATCTCCGAGCAGAAGACAAAACTGTTTTATCATTTACTCAATTGCCCTTTAATGATGAGAAGACTCTGCTAATTCTGTCTAAGTCTGCTCAGCAAAGCAAAAAAGGGATCTATAGAAAACAGAAAATTTATAGGCTTATGTTTTAGATTTTTTTTCTGGCTCTGAACCTTTTTAGTTTCATTAGCCAGAAAAGTAGAACACAAAAAATGCATCTGTCTTACCCTGGGCGACGCCGCGGCGAATGCTTATTGTAGATACGTTCCATGCTACATCGTAGGTTGAGCAGAGCGGTGATGGCTTGTTTTAGACATTCTCTGTCTTCTTGGTCTTCACTCCGTTCTTGTAACAGCTAAATATTAAGGAAAATGACAGCAAACCTAATTAATTATCCCAACACCTTAAGATTATACAGACTTCCAAAAACAAACATTTGGCTAATGATCATCTACTAATGTAAAGAAGGGAATTTTGTTACTTACCGTAAATTCCTTTTCTTCTAGCTCTTATTGGGAGACCCAGACGATTGGGGTATAGCTACTGCCCTCCGGAGGCCACACAAAGCACTACACTAAAAAGTGCAAGGCCCCTCCCCTTCTGGCTATACCCCCCCGTGATATCACGGGTTCTCCAGTTTTAGTGCCAAAGCAAGAAGGAGGAAAGCCAATAACTGGTTTAAACAAATTAACTCCGAGTAACATCGGAGAACTGAAAAACCGTTCAACATGAACAACATGTGTACCCGCAAACAACAAAAAAATCCCGAAGGACAACAGGGCGGGTGCTGGGTCTCCCAATAAGAGCTAGAAGAAAAGGAATTTACGGTAAGTAACAAAATTCCCTTCTTCAGCGCTCTATTGGGAGACCCAGACGATTGGGACGTCCAAAAGCTGTCCCTGGGTGGGTAAAGAAATACCTCATGTTAGAGCTGCAAGACAGCCCTCCCCTATGGGGAAGCCACTGCCACCTGCAGGGCTCTTCTACCTAGGCTGGCGTCCGCCGAAGCATAGGTATGCACCTGATAATGTTTGGTGAAAAAATGTGCAGGCTCGACCAGGTAGCTGCCTGGCACACCTGTTGAGCCGTAGCCTGGTGTCGTAATGCCCAAAACGCACCTACGGCTCTGGTAGAATGGACCTTCAGCCCTGAAGGAACCGGAAGCCCCGCAGAACGGTAGTCTTCAAGAATTGGTTCTTTGATCCATCGAGCCATGGTGGCTTTAGAAACCTGCAACCCCTTGCGCGTACCAGCGACAAGGACAAAAAATGCATCAGAGCGGCGCATGGGCGCCGTGCGGGAAATGTAGATTCTGAGTGCTCTCACCAGAACTAACAACTGTAAATCCTTTTCATACCGGAGAACCGGATGAGAACAAAAGGAAGGAAAGGGTATATCCCGATTAAGAAGAAACGCGGATACAACCTTAGGGAGAAACTCCTGAATAGGGCGCAGCACTACCTTGTCCTGGTGGAACACTAGGAAGGGAGCCTTGAATGACAGAGCCGCCAGCTTAGACACTCGCCGAAGCGACGTGATCGCAACCAGAAAGGCCACTTTCTGTGACAGGCGCGAAAGGGAAACTTCCCTCAGAGGCTCGAAATGCGGCTTCTGGAGAGCAACTAGTACCCTGTTCAGATCCCATGGATCTAACGGCCGCTTGTACGGGGGCACAATATGACAAACCCCCTGTAGTAACGTGCGCACCTTAGGAAGACGTGCTAGACGCTTCTGAAAAGAACACGGATAGTGCCGAGACTTGCCCTTAAAGGGAGCCGAGCGACCAACCTCTTTCCCAACCAGATTGCAGGAGGGAAGGCAAAGTAGGCAATGCCGATGGCCAGGGAGACCCTCCCTGAGCAGAACACTAAGATAAGAATATCTTCCACGAGTTGTGGTAGATCTTGGCAGACCGCGGCTGGCTAGCCCGTCTCATGGTGGCAATGACGTCGTGCTCACGGTCGACCGACGGTGAGATGCCACAGATCACGGTACCACGACCTCCCCGGCCAGTCTGGGGCGACGAGGATGGTGTGGCAGCAATCGGTAGCTGGAACTGTGACCAATCCTGAGCCAAGGCGCCTGTCGCCAGAGCTCTTTGATCGTAAGACCGCGTCATGAAAATCGGGACCTTGTTGTTGCCGAGAAGCCATGACGTCGACGTCCGTCTTCATCCTGCGTCTACAGAATTCTTGCAAACAAACGGGTGCAGAGCCCATTCCCCTGCGTCCACGCCCTGGCGACTGAGGAAGTCTGCTTCCTAGTGTCGTACGCCCGGGATGTGAACAGCTGATATGGTGTATGCTCTGTCTTCTACCCCTAGCAGAATCCGCCGGACCTCTTGGGAGTCTTGTCGACTGCGTAGTCCGCCTTGGTGGTTGGTGTATGCCACCGCTGTGGATAGTCCGACTGAATTCGGATCTATTTGCATTCCAGCCACTGCAGGAAGGCTTGCAGTGCAAGATACACTGCCCAGAGCTCCAGACCACTGAGTTGAAGAGTGGACTCCTCTGAAGATGGTCTTTGACCGTCTGGAAAAGCTAAAACTCGCCTCTGGATGAGGCGCCTCCTTGAAGGAGAGACTGTCCCCTCGTCTGTAGTGAACGCTGTTTGTCCAGCGGAAGCTTCACTATCGCTGAGAGAGTGTGAAAACTCTCCAGGAGATGCCAGCGATTGGGTTCAACCTTGACAAGTTGAAGACCCACCCGAAACTCTGGGAAGGGTCCAGCGCCATGTTCAGGTTGTGTTGGCATGCTTGTAAAGGAGAGTGCCTTGACCAGTAGATTGCCCAAGTAAAGGATCACAGAGTGACCGTGAGAGCGCGGGACTGCTCCCTCTGCTGCCACGAACTTGGTGAACACCCGTGGGGCTGTCGCCAGCCAAAGGGTATGGCTACGAAACGAAATATTCTCGTCTTTAATAACGAATCGTAGCCAACGCCGGTGCCTCGGAGCAATCGGCACGTGTAGATAAGCATCCTGATGTCTATTGAAGCTAGGAAAACTCCTTGAGACAGAGAGGCAATGACGGAGCGGAGTGATGCCATCCGGAACCGCCTGGTTTTCACGTGCTCGTTAAGCAGTATAAAGTCCAGAACGGGACGGAAGGAGCCGTCCTATTTTGGCACCACGACCAGGTCGGGGCAAAATGCGTATCTGGTTCCTGAAGAGGAACAGGGATTACCGCTCTTTCCGCCTGCAGAAGAGCCTCGGCTCGGTCGGTGCGGTAGTTTGAAAACAAACTGACTCTCACTCACAGGCCCTCAACCTGCGGTAGGTAAATGCCGCTAAAGCGGGGGAGTCTGCCCCCCCGCGGTTGCGGAGTGAGAGGGCTGAAAATTATGAGGAAAACGCTTTGGTAGCGGATCCTCCGGCTGCCTTCCCCGGGCGTGAATTGAGCCCGCTAGGAATCTATGCCCTTCTGGGCTTTTTGAGTCGTCTTGGATAGTTGAATGATTTCATTCAACCCTTACCAACAGACTATCACTAGATAAAGGCAACCTGGTTAAGCACTTCGTTGGAAGCAGCCTCTGTTCCAATCTCTCAACTACTAGCCTCTGCGTAAAAACACGGAGTTGGCGGATGCCACTGACGTCCGGCTCGTAGAGTCTCGGACAGCAATAACAGCATGATTCGCCATGCCGACATTGCGAGTTAAAGACGCTGCTGGGACCGAGAGTACCTGTGACAGCGACCCTCTGCGCAATACTAGCTGGAATAGCTTGGAGTGCCTTCACGGCTGCGACTGCCGGAGCAGCCGACCTGCCGATAGCTTCATAGACAGATTGCAACCAGAGGCCAATCTGCCTGTCAATGGCCTTTTGTGAAGTCCTATCCACCACTACAACTATAGATCTAGCTGCAAGCATGGAGATTGGGGGATCCACATTTGGATACTGGGTCTAGCGCTTGACCACGTCAGGGGGAGCGACACGTGTCTCATTAATACGGTCGGAGAAACGCTTATCGTGATAAGCGTGTCGTTTCTGGACTGCGTCTCTGGAGTCAGAGTGCTAAACAAGTACTCATGAAGCTGACCCCTCCACTGGAGGAGTTGAGGGAGAAATACCCAACCTTTCGTTGATGGACGCAATAAGATTATTCACTATAGCGTCACCATCCGGTGTATCCGGATTGAGAGCGGTCTCAGGAACAGAGTCCTGAACAGCTACGTCTGCCTCATCGTACAGAGAGTACTCCAGCTGGGACCTTGCCCAGTGATGTAGTCGAGGGCTAATGCCAGCGAGCCCGCTTAGGCCATCTGGGACTGTCGACCGTGTCGGATGCCTGCTCTCTGGGATGCCTGGAATCACTCTGGCGCCTTGAGATGCTCCAGATCAGGGCGGCCAGGGTCATTGCAACCATATTGCCCACGGTCTGCTTGGGGTGCAAAGTCTGTAAGATGTCAGTCATAGTCACAGACAATATATCAGCGGAAAAACTGCAACTTCGTCCCTGTCTCTGGACAGAGATCACAGGTGGTTCCTTTGGCCACATATAGCAGAGACCCCGGTTGAGCAATTGCACGCACTGGGGGTCCTGAAACCGTATGACATGCAGTACAAGCAGCATAGAAAGCCCGTGCATTGGCAACTTGTCTTTTTCTGCTGTTGTTGTCTAGCTATCTAAGAGCCTAGCCGAGGATAGCGACCGTACAGTGAATAGTCATACAAGCATGAAGTACAAATAAACACTTCAGCACATGTAGTACACGCAGCATTGAAAACTTGTGGCTTGGCACATTTGCTCTTCTGCTGCTGTTGTCTATTTATCTAGGAGCATGAGACAAGGATAGCGACATACAGTGAATGTATAGCATACAGCATGACAGTAAACACTGCAGCCCATGCAATCCAAGCAGCATTGAAAGCTTGCGCGTTAGCACCCTAGCCTTTCTGCTGCTGTTGTCTATTTATCTAGGAACATTAGCCAAGGATAGCGACATACAGTGAATGTATAGCATACAAGCATGACAGTAAACACTGCAGCCAATGCAAGTCAAGCAGCATTGAAAACTTGTGCCGTAGCACCATTGCTCTACTGCTGCTTTTGTCTGTTTATCTGGGCGCATTAGCCAAGAATAGCGACATACAGTGAATGTATATCATAACAATAAACCGTGCAGCACATGCAAGCGAAGCAGCATTGAAAGCTTGTGCCTTAGCACAAATTGCTCTACTGCTGCTGTTGCCCAATCTGACAGTAAACACTGCAGCACATGCAAACGAAGAAGCATTGAAAGCTTGTGCCTCAGCAGCATTGCTTATTTGCTGCTGTTGCCCAGAATAGCGACAGTACAGTACAGTGCATAGCATATCAGCACACAGCCCAAAAGCCCACTTCAGCATTAGTGGTGTCAGTTGCTTACCGCCCGCACAAGAGCGGGTGCGAGGTCGCCCAAAAACCTGTGACTGGTTCCGTTCTCCCAGAGTGGAAACCATAATGGCTGCCGGCTTCTCTTCCCCGTCCTGTGCAGAGGGGCGGGCCGTGGGCGAGCCCCAGCCAAGAGCGGGAACCCGGCGTCTCACTGTGTTCAGTGAGAGGGGGCTGGAGAATGCAAAGCAGACTCCAGCTCCCTGCGCTGAGCTACTGTACAGCGTCCCGCCCCTCCTCTGACTGGCAGGGCTGGGGCGGGAACGAAACGAAAACTAGGCCGCAAAGCCGGGGACTCTAGTAATAAGCGCGGCCGTCCCATGTGCACGGCCGACGCCGAAGTCCCCCGGCGCACCACAAGTCCCAGCCGCGCCACAATGTAAAAAACAACCAGCAGCGGCCGGCGCGGCCGTTTTCAATACATAAATTCACTCAGCAAAGCTGCAGTGAATAATAGCACCAGCGCTCCGCGCTGTTGTCCCCGGCGCACTAACACTCCCAGCAATGCTGGTGTGTGTGGGCGCGATGTGCATGGGAACACAGAGTACCTTGATGTAGCAGGGCCCTGTCCCTGACGATACTCAGCTCCATATCCAGCAGGTTCTTTTGGGTCTGTGGATGGAGCTCGGTCTCTGTGCCTGGAGACCGGTAAGATCCCACTTCACCCAGAGCCCCTCATGGGGATGGGGAAGGAAAACAGCATGTGGGCTCCGGCCTCTGTACTAGCAATAAGTACCTCAACCTTACAACACCATCCACGGGTGAGAAGGGAGCATGCTGGGGGCCCTACATGGGCCCTCTTTTCTTCCATCCGACATAGTCAGCAGCTGCTGCTGACTAAAATCTGTGGAGCTATGCATGGATGTCTGACCTCCTTCGCACACAAAGCTAAAACTGGAGAACCCGTGATATCACGGGGGGGTATAGCCAGAAGGGGAGGGGCCTTGCACTTTTTAGTGTAGTGCTTTGTGTGGCCTCCGGAGGGCAGTAGCTATACCCCAATCGTCTGGGTCTCCCAATAGAGCGCTGAAGAAAAAATAATGCACCAACAACTTTCAGATATATTTGGCTTGTCGACCGCAAATTTAAACATTCTGGTTCACATTGAAAAGCTAAAAAACAATTGAACAGGAATTGAGAAATGCTAAACAAATTATTTCAGGAGACGGCGCAAGAAATAATCTGCGTCTTACCTCCAATATCTCAAAATAGTGCAAACAGTGGTAAACAGGGACCAGCATCAGACGAGGGAGGACGTATCTCACCGCTTCTTTAAAGCCTTCCGAAATGGACTGTGGGGAAAAATTACACATGAGAGATTGGAGAAGGGAGGGCTTCAGGGGATAATTAAGATGGCAGCGATGAGGGGGGTCCTTAAGTAGGCTCCAGGCTGCCATGTCCCTACATCGGTATTAATGGATGGCCCTACTAAGATGGCGCAGCTGCTGACAAAGATTGACAGTGGCATTTAAGTGGTTAAACAGCAGCGAATGGAGCTCAGCTCCTGTTACTGCTGTTAGATACGGCTGTAACAGTAAAGGAGTTAAAAGCCGTAGATGCCATGGGTTGCTAATGACTGTGGCATCTAAGGGAGGGGTTACGTGGCTGGGATAGGAGGTAACTCTGATCCCAGTATATGTAGTGGTTGAACCAGATACTAATGGCTTAGAGGGGGGACCATTGGATGCCGACAGAGTGAGGGGCATGAGCAGAATTTTTGGATGGAGATCCATGTGAACAAAGCTCAAAACAAAACAAACAGAGTTACCTGAAAGTGGAAGGCGACTGCCGGCTTAGCCATGAGGTTGATAAAATGTTCATGGAATTGGGCAGCCAGGATGTCCTGGGATAACGTTTCATAAGGGTCGAAGGCCTGCTCCTGAGGGAAAAGCAGGGGAGAAGTTTTGTGATTGGGGTCCAATGGTGAAGTGTAAAACAGATCAATGGCACAGCGAGGAGAAGAACCACCCATCACGTACGGCCGCCATAAAACACGATGCACAAATGCAACAAGATCCTGTACATCACCTCCTCTCCAGATCACACACAGGCCGAAGACAATCATCAGTGCAATTACAATAAACCCCGCACAGAGCCCCCTCCTCACCTCGGCCAGATCTTCAAAGCAGCTTCCAACCAGCGGATGGGGACTACTTTCATCCGTCATCTCTACCGTGTCCTCGATCAGACCCAGAAGCTTCACGGTTAATTCATGAATGTCCAGAATGTTACTGAAGATAATCTCTATGTCCTGCAAGAAGACAACATGGAGATCAGCTCTGCGAGGGGCCTATAATGCAGCTACACTACATACTATACAATTCTGCGCTCTTCAGAGCTGGAATCTCTCACTATATCAATACCTGCAAAGATAGGTTATCTACTTTTGGGGAAATTTGGTGTCCCTCAGCAGAATAGTGAATGCAGCTCTGGAGTGTACTACAGAAGGTAACTCGGGATCAGTAATGTATGTACACAGTGACTGCACCAGCAGAATAGTGAGTGCAGCTCTGGAGTATAATACAGGAGGTAACTCAGGATCAGTAATGTATGTACACAGTGACTGCACCAGCAGAATAGTGAGTGCAGCTCTGAAGTATAAAACAGGAGTTAACTCAGGATAGGTCCTTCATATGTAATGTAAAGAAAGTGAAGTGAGTACACCCCTCATTTTTGTAAATATTTTATCACCATATATCTTCATGGGATATCATTGCAGAGCTGACCCTGTGATACAATGTACAGTGTCAGTGCGCAGCTTGTATAACAGGGTAAATTTGGTGTCTTCTAAATAACTCTGCACAGAGCCATAAATTTCTAACCCGCTGGCAACAAACTGGAGTACAACCCTAAGTGAAAATTACCAAATTGTGCCCAATTAGCCATTTTTCCTACATAGTGTCATGTGACTCATTAGTGTTACAAGGTCTCAGGTGTGAATGGGGGGCAAGTGTGTTATATTTGGTGTCATCTCTCACACACGCTCACACTGGTCACTGAAAGATTATGGTAAAAAATTCGCTGAGGGTCTGAAAAAAATTGTGGCTGTACATAAAGATGGCCGAGGCTCTAAGAAGATTGTCCCCACCCTGACACTGAGTTACAGCACGGTGGCCAAGACCATACAGCGGTATTATAACAAGACAGGATCCACTCAGAATAGGTCTCATCATGGCCGACCACAGAAGCTGAGTACATGTGCTAAGCATCATATCCAGAGGATATCTTTTCAGAATATATGAGTGCTGCCAGTATTGCTGCAGAGGTCACAGGGGTGGGGGGTCCACCTGTCAGTGCTCACACCATACACTGCAGAGGTTACAGGGGTGGGGGGGGTCCACCTGTCAGTGCTCAGACCATACACCGCACACTGCATCACATTGCTCTGCAAGGCTGTCATCTCAGAAGGAAGCCTCTTCTAAAGATGATGCACAATAAATCCGCAGTTTGCTGAAGATAAGGACATGGATTACTTGAACCGGTCTGTGGTCTGATGAGACCAAGATAAATTTATTTTGTTCAGATGATGTCAAGCGTGTGGCAGAAACCAGGTGAGGAGGACAAAGACAAGTGTGTCCTACCTACAGTCAGGCATGGTGGTGGAGGGTCATGGTTTGGTGCTGTATGAGTGCTGCCGGCTGTGGAAGCTACAGGTCATTGAGGGAACCATGAATGCCAACATATACTGTGACAAACTGAAGCAGAGCAAAATTCCCTTCCTTCATATTCCAACATAACGACCCCAAACACCTCCAAGACCACTGTGTCGCTAAAGAAACTGAGGGTAAAGGTGCTGGACCGGCTGAGAGTCTTCAGACCTAAACCCTATGGAGCATCTGTGGGGCTTCCCCAAATGGAAATCGGAGGAGTGCAAGGTCTGTAACATCCACCGCCTCTGTGATGTCGTCATGGAGGATGGAAGAGGATTCAGCGGCTCCTGTGAAGCTCCAGTGATCTTCAGGCCCAAGAGAGGTAAGGCCGTGCTGGAAAACAATGGTGGCCTCATAATATTGACACCAAGGGCACAATTTGGGCATTTTCACTTAGGGGTGTACTAACTTTTGCTGCCAGAGGTTTAAAGATTAATTTGTGTATTACACAGGAGTATGATATTATACTTTTGTAGTGGGATCCATCCTAGGCCGCAGCCCTCCCAGGGATACTATACTTCTGGTGCCAGTACAAGGTGTTATCTGAACCTTGGGGCTGCTGATGTCACTTGGTGACATTGAAATCCACTTTATACATCTTAAGCAAACACTTCTCAGCTTTTCTTACAGCTCCTTAGAAGTAAAGTGAAGATAGGAGCAGCAGAAAGTGACTGGAGTAGGAAGCTAAAACACTGGAGGTCGGGGGCGTCATTTACTTTACAGCCATCGCTGGGCCTCATTTATCAAAACAGTTTACCGATCCTTGCTACTCACATCAGCCAATCAGAGCTCAGCTTACATTTTACCAGAGCAGCTTATGTGATAAAAGCAGAGCTGTGATTGGTTGCTAAGGGAAACAACGAGGCTCAGAAAAGAGGAGGGGTTATCCGTAGCAACCAACAGAGAACACATGGGTTAGGCAAGTTTCACACATCCGTGGCTCGTGGTCTGCAACGTGAGAGCTGCTCATGAGATTCCTGACCTCGGCGCGGCAGACTCATCAACAAATGTCAGATAACAGAACAATAGGCCCGAGGTCCAGACAAATCCCTGATGTGATATGGCCAGCGGCTATATCTCTGGGGTCCATAAGTTAGGGGCGGCGATGCCG
Source organism: Anomaloglossus baeobatrachus (assembly GCF_048569485.1). Taxonomy (NCBI): domain Eukaryota; kingdom Metazoa; phylum Chordata; class Amphibia; order Anura; family Aromobatidae; genus Anomaloglossus; species Anomaloglossus baeobatrachus. Next base: position 68,061,470 of record NC_134364.1, on the reverse strand, counting down.
AATGGTCTCAGATCCTGACTGGATACATATTTGTAGGATTTGTAAACTCTCAGCCCCTTTAAATTAAGCTTCACACAAACTGTGTCATTGAAATAAAGAACAAAAAGAAAGGTTTTCCCTTTTACAAAACAGCCGCGTCTTATTGGTTGCAGCAATGCGGTAACTAAAGCAGGAAGGCCATGGAGACCGGTAAATACACAGCGCTGGATACATAATATCAGCAGGCACACGGCGCTCATCAAGGCACGGCCGCACGACATATAGCCGGCGTTAGGGAGGAAGAAGGGAATTTTGTTACTTACCGTAAATTCCTTTTCTTCTAGCTCTTATTGGGAGACCCAGACGATTGGGGTATAGCTACTGCCCTCTGGAGGCCACACAAAGCACTACACTAAAAGTGCAAGGCCCCTCCCTCTCTGGCTATACCCCCCCGTGGTATCACGGGTAGTCCAGTTTTAGTGCCAAAGCAAGAAGGAGGAAGCCAACAACTGGTTTAAACAAATTAACTCCGAGTAACATCGGAGAACTGAAAAACCGTTCAACATGAACAACATGTGTACCCGCAAACAGCAAAAACAATCCCGAAGGACAACAGGGCGGGTGCTGGGTCTCCCAATAAGAGCTAGAAGAAAAGGAATTTACGGTAAGTAACAAAATTCCCTTCTTCTTCAGCGCTCTATTGGGAGACCCAGACGATTGGGACGTCCAAAAGCTGTCCCTGGGTGGGTAAAGAAATACCTCATGTTAGAGCTGCAAAACAGCCCCCCCCTACGGGGATGTCACTGCCGCCTGCAGGACTCTTCTACCTAAGCTGGCATCCGCCGAAGCATAGGTATGCACCTGATAATGCTTGGTGAACGTGTGCAGACTCGACCAGGTAGCCGCCTGACACACCTGTTGAGCCGAAGCCTGGTGCCGTAATGCCCAGGACGCACCTACGGCTCTGGTTGAGTGGGCTTTTAGCCCTGAAGGAACCGGAAGCCCAGCAGAACGGTAGGCCTCTATAATTGGTTCTTTGATCCATCGAGCCAAGGTGGCTTTAGAAGCCTGCAACCCCTTGCGCTGACCGGCGACAAGGACAAAAAGTGCATCGGAACGGCGCATGGGCGCCGTGCGGGAAATGTAGATCCTGAGTGCTCTCACCAGATCTAGCAAACGCAAGTCCCTTTCATACCGGTGAACCGGATGAGGATAAAAGGAAGGCAATGATATATCCTGATTAAGATGAAACGAGGATACGACCTTAGGGAGAAACTCCGGAATGGGGCGCAGCACAACCTTGTCCTGGTGGAACACCAAGAAGGGAGCCTTGGATGACAGAGCTGCCAGCTCAGACACTCGCCGAAGCGATGTGATCGCAACAAGAAACGCCACTTTCTGTGACAGGCGAGAAAAAGAAACTTCTTTGAGAGGCTCGAAGGGCGGCTTCTGGAGAGCCACTAGTACCCTGTTCAGATCCCATGGATCCAACGGCCGCTTGTACGGGGGCACAATATGACAGACCCCCTGCAGGAACGTGCGCACCTTAGGAAGACGTGCTAGACGCTTCTGAAAAAACACGGATAGTGCCGAGACTTGCCCTTTAAGGGAGCCGAGCGACAAGCCCTTTTCCAACCCTGATTGCAGGAAAGATAGAAAAGTGGGCAATGCAAATGGCCAGGGAGACACTCCCTGAGCAGAGCACCAGGTTAAGAAAATCTTCCACGTTCTGTGGTAGATCTTAGCAGAAGTTGACTTCCTAGCTTGTCTCATTGTGGCTACCACTCCCTGGGATAATCCTGTTGACGATAGGATCCAGGACTCAATGGCCACACAGTCAGGTTCAGGGCCGCAGAATTCTGATGGAAAAACGGCCCTTGAGACAGCAGGTCTGGACGGTCTGGAAGCGACCACGGTCGGCCGACCGTGAGATGCCACAGATCCGGATACCACGATCTCCTCGGCCAGTCTGGGGCGACGAGTATGATGCGGCTGCAATCGGATCTGATCTTGCGTAGTACTCTGGGCAAGAGTGCCAGAGGCGGGAATACATATGGGAGGCGGAAGTGCGACCAATCTTGCACCAAGGCGTCTGCCGCCAGCGCTCTTTGATCTCGCGACCGCGCCATGAATGCCGGGACCTTGTTGTTGTGCCGAGACGCCATTAGGTCGACGTCCGGCACTCCCCATCGGCGACAGATTTCCTGAAACACGTCCGGGTGAAGGGACCATTCCCCCGCGTCCATGCCCTGGCGACTGAGGAAGTCTGCTTCCCAGTTTTCTACGCCCGGGATGTGAACTGCGGATATGGTGGATGCTCTTTCCTCCACCCACATCAGAATGCGCCGGACTTCCTGAAAGGCTTGCCGGCTGCGCGTCCCTCCTTGGTGGTTGATGTATGCCACCGCTGTGGAGTTGTCCGATTGGATTCGGATCTGCTTTCCTTCCAGCCACTGTTGGAAGGCCAGTAGGGCAAGATACACTGCCCTGATTTCCAGAACATTGATCTGAAGGGTGGACTCCTGCTGAGTCCACGTCCCCTGAGCCCTGTGGTGTAGAAACACTGCTCCCCACCCCGACAGACTCGCATCTGTCGTGACTACTGCCCAGGATGGGGGCAGGAAGGATCTTCCCTGAGACAATGAGGTGGGAAGGAGCCACCATTGCAGAGAGTCCTTGGCCGTCTGGGAAAGAGAGACTTTCCTGTCTAGGGAAGTCGTCTTCCCGTCCCATTGGCGGAGAATGTCCCATTGAAGTGGACGCAGATGAAACTGCGCAAAGGGAACTGCTTCCATGGCTGCCACCATCTTCCCTAGGAAGTGCATGAGGCGCCGTAAGGGGTGCGACTGGCCCTGAAGGAGCGATTGCACCCCTGTCTGTAGGGACCGCTGCTTGTTTAGCGGAAGCTTCACTCTCGCTGCTCGAGTATGAAACTCCATGCCAAGATACGTTAGTGACTGTGTCGGTGACAGATTTGACTTTGGAAAGTTGATGATCCATCCAAAAGTCTGGAGAGTCTCCAGCGTAGCCTGTAGACTGAGTTGGCATGCCTCTTGAGAGGGTGCCTTGACAAGTAGATCGTCTAGGTAAGGGATCACCGAGTGTCCCTGAGAGTGCAAGACTGCTACCACCGCCGCCATGACCTTGGTGAAGACCCGTGGGGCTGTCGCCAGACCAAATGGCAGAGCTACGAACTGAAAATGGTCGTCTCCTATCACAAAACGTAGAAAACGTTGATGTTCTGTAGCAATTGGCACGTGGAGATAAGCATCCTTGATGTCTATTGAGGCAAGGAAGTCTCCTTGAGACATTGAGGCAATGACAGAACGGAGGGTTTCCATCCGGAACCTCCTGGCGTGCACATGTTTGTTGAGCAGTTTTAGGTCCAGAACAGGACGGAATGAGCCGTCCTTTTTTGGCACCACAAAGAGATTGGAGTAAAACCCTCTCCCTTGTTCCTGAAACGGTACAGGAACCACTACTCCCTCCGCTCTTAGGGAGTCCACCGCCTGCCGCAGGACATCTACACGGTCTGGGTGTGGGGAGGTTCTGAAGAACCGAGCTGGAGGACGAGAACTGAACTCGATTCTGTACCCGCGCGACAAAATGTCCGTCACCCACCGGTCTTTGACCTGTGACATCCAAGTGTCGTAAAAGCGGGAGAGCCTGCCCCCGACCGGAGATGCGGAGGGAGGGGACTGGAAGTCATGAGGTAGCCGCTTTGGAAGCGGTTCCTCCATTTGCTTTCTTGGGGCGTGAATGAGCCCTCCAGGAATCTGAGTTTCTTTGCGTCCTCTGAGTCCCTTTGGACGAGGAGAATTGTGTTTTGCCCGAACCTCGAAAGGACTGAAACTTCTGCTGCCACTTTCTCTGCTGAGGTTTGCTTGATCTGGGCTGGGGTAAAGAGGAGTCTTTACCCTTGGACTGTTTAATGATGTCAGCCAGTGGCTCGCCAAACAGTCTTTCTCTAGACAAAGGCAAGCTGGTTAAACATTTTTTGGAACCAGCATCTGCTTTCCAGTCCTTTAACCACAATGCCCTGCGCAAAACTACCGAATTGGCAGACGCCATTGAGGTGCGGCTGGTAGATTCTAGGACCGCATTGATAGCGTAAGACGCAAACGCGGACATCTGCGAGGTAAGGGACGCCACTTGCGGCACCGCTGGATGTAAGATAGCATCCACTTTCGCTAAACCAGCTGAAATAGCTTGTAGCGCCCATACGGCTGCGAATGCTGGAGCAAACGACGCGCCGATAGCTTCATAGACAGATTTTAACCAAAGGTCCATCTGTCTGTCATTGGCATCTTTAAGTGAAGCGCCATCCTCCACTGCAACTATGGATCTAGCTGCAAGCTTGGAAATCGGGGGATCCACCTTTGGACACTGGGTCCAGCGCTTGACCACCTCAGGGGGGAAAAGATAACGTGTATCCTTAGAACGTTTAGAGAAACGCTTTTCTGGATGAGCATCGTGTTTCTGGATTGATTCTCTGAAGTCAGAGTGATCCAACAGAGCACTTAATTTACGCTTGGGATAGAGGAAACGAAATTTCTCCTGCTCTGCCGCTGCCTCTTCTGCTGAAGGGGTTGGGGGAGAAATATCTAACAGCCTATTGATGGCTGAGATAAGATCGTTTACCATGGCGTCCCCATCCGGGGTATCCAGATTGAGAGGGGTTCCAGGATTAGACTCCTGATCACTCTCTTCAGACGCATCACAGGGAGACTGATTGCGCTGAGACCCTGAGCAGTGTGATGACGTTGAGGGTCTTTCCCAGCGAGCCCGCTTGGGGTGGCTGGGGCAATCATCTGAGTCATCATACTCATCCTGAGAGGCCGGGGACCCCCTTGCAGTCTGGATTAAATCCAACTGCGGAGGGTTAGAGGACATAGACCTCGCCGTGTCCATAGACTGAGCCCCAGGCATGGATTGCAAAGTTTCCAGGATTTTTGCCATAGTCACCGACATATTAACCGCAAAAACTGCAAAGTCTGACCCTGACACCGGGGCAGGACTTACAGGCGTCTCAGCCTGGGTCACTATCTCTCCTGACTCCGGCTGGCGAAGCAGCACCGGATCTGAGCATTGCACACAATGGGGGTCTTTGGAACCTGCTGGTAGAGCAGTCCCACAAGCAGCACACACAGTGCACACAGCCCTAGCCTTGGCAGCTTTGCGTCTTGTGGATGACATGCTGCTGCTTCCTCAGAGCGATCTGGGGTATTCAGCCAGGAAGCGACCTCACAGTGCAAGAAATCAATAAATCTCTATGTCCAGTGACACAATACACTAACATACACTGAGGCACTAGAGGGGCCAGCTGAAAAGCCGCTTACCGCCCACTAAAGAGCGGGTGTGTGGTCTTCCAAAGCCCCTCAGTCTAGGTCTCCCAGAGCCTTGCGTCCTTCTTCCAGCCAGCCATGCATGTAATGGCTGCCGGCGTCCTGAGGGAAGAAGGGGGGCGGGCCCTGGGCGTTCCTGACCAAGAGCGGGAAGCCTGCTCCCTCTGTGCCTAGTGTGAGGGCTGGAGCATGTAAATCAGGCTCCAGCCCTCCTCGCTGCCGTGAAACAGCGTCTCTCCCCTACCCTGATTGACAGGGTGGGGGCGGGAACGATCGGAGCTGCCGGCGTCCTAGGCCCAAAAGCCGGGGACTAGAGTTATAAACGCCGCCGCCGTAAAAGCGCGGTCGGCGTATCCCCGGCGCACCACAAGTCACAGCAGCGCCGCCCGGTCCAGTGAGGGTCGGCGCTGCGTTCCCAGAACACAAAGTCCCCCAGATGACTGTAGGAACACCAGCTCAGTGTACGGTCCCCGGCGCACTACAACACCCAGCCAGCCCGGAGTGTGTCTGTGCCTGCCGGGGACACAGAGTACCTGTATGATGCAGGGCCCGGTCCCTGATGGTACTCCTGCTCCGTATCCATCAGGTTCTGATGGGTCTGTGGATGGAGCCCGGCGACAGAGCTTTGAGGCCGGCAGGATCCCACTTCCACAGAACCCCCAAGGGGATGTGGAAGGAAAAACAGCATGTCAGGCTCCAGCCCTGTACCAGCAATAGGTACCTCAACCTTACAACACCATCCAGGGGTGAGAAGGGAGCATGCTGGGAACACTATATGTGTCCTCTTTTCTTCCATCCGAACTAGTCAGCAGCTACTGCTGACTAAAATCTGTGGAGCTATGCATGGAATGTCTGACCTCCTTCGCACACAAAGCTAAAACTGGACTACCCGTGATACCACGGGGGGGTATAGCCAGAGAGGGAGGGGCCTTGCACTTTTAGTGTAGTGCTTTGTGTGGCCTCCAGAGGGCAGTAGCTATACCCCAATCGTCTGGGTCTCCCAATAGAGCGCTGAAGAAAAGAAGTGCAAATCCAACCCTACAGGTCTACACCCCAAGACCCCCCCTCCCCAATTCCTGTTAGAAAACCATTACATAGTCCTTTAAATCCCAGTCAGGATGTGTTGTGGTGCCCTAGACGCCGGCCATACCAAAATAACCTGACTATCACACAAAGATTTTTACAAACCATGCCAACCTGTCATGGCGGTGTCGGGATCTGTTCAGACTACTGATTTTGACACACTGCCCGATAACTTCTCTGGTGTCTAGGATCAGCGCAGGGAGACTTAGGCATCCACCTGCAGAGTGGTAGTTCATAGGCAGGCTAGGAAGAGTTAATCTCTGCTACTCTGCACGTTAAGCTGGTGTCACACATAACGACGACGACAACGACGTCGCTGCTACGTCACCATTTTCTGTGACGTTGCAGCGACGTCCCGTCGCTGTCGCTGTGTGTGACATCCAGCAACGACCTGGCCCCTGCTGTGAGGTCGCCGGTCGTTGCTGAATGTCCAGCTTCATTTTTTGGTCGTCACTCTCCCGCTGTGACACACACATCGCTGTGTGTGACAGCGAGAGAGCGACGAAATGAAGCGATCAGGAGCCGGCACTGGCAGCTGCGGTAAGCTGTAACCAGCGTAAACATCGGGTAACCAAGGGAAGACCTTTCCCTGGTTACCCGATGTTTACGCTGGTTACCAGCCTCCGCTCTTGCTGCCAGTGCCGGCTCCTGCTCTGTGCACATGTGGCTGCAGTACACATCGGGTAATTAACCCGATGTATACTGTAGCAAGGAGAGCAAGGAGCCAGCGCTAAGCAGTGCGCGCGGCTCCCTGCTCTCTGCACTGACATGTAGCTGCAGCACACATCGGGTTAATTAACCCGATGTGTACTGTACCTAGGAGAGCAAGGAGCCAGCGCTAAGCGCGGCTCCCTGCTCTCTGCACATGTAGCACAGCGACGTTATGATCGCTGCTTCTGCTGTGTTTGACAGCTAAGCAGCGATCATAACAGCGACTTACAAGGTCGCTGTTACGTCACCGAAAATGGTGACGTAACAGCGACGTCGTTGTCGCTGTCGCTTAGTGTGACACCAGCTTTAGTCTCCTTTGATCATATGTTATAGGGGAGCCAATCACAGCTCCTCCCCTCCTATATATGCTAGCTGGACACTTCCTTCTATGCCAGCTATAGTTTATTTTAGCTGATCTGGGGAGTGGTTGTGTTCCAGACTATCTGGTGATTGTGATATTTGTTGCAGAGTACGGTTGTGGAGTTAACAGTTTGTTGCTACCTTCCAGCTCTTGCTTTTCACCTCATTCTCTATTCCTGCATATGCAGTCCGTCTTAATCTGTGTTTCCTTCCCAATTCTGTCCCTTCCTTCCCTGGTGGGAGGGATAAATCATATTAGTTCTGGTCAGGAGTATACCCAGCCACGGGACTCCGACATCTCCACCATCAGGAGTAACCCTGAGGTTGGGGATAGCCTTGTGTGAAGGACAGCATAGGAGCCCCTATCCCTCGTTATAATACAGTTAAAGTATGACATTGACTGATCAGGGGCTTCACCAGTCGGGTGGATAACAGGGACCTCTTCACTTAGAGTCCCTGCACATCCCTTGGACAGTTTTATAATGGGGTAGATAATCTCTAAGCCTATAAAGTCTAAATCTGCTCCTGCAGAGCGGTTCACGATCGGCTTCACGGTGGCTTTGTAAACCCGACCGCCCTTTCTCATACAGGTACCTACAGTACCATAAGACGACTGTACAGCCAGCTATCCATAACGCACCATAGGCGGCACATACATATAATGTCCATATAGAAATGCTCGACTTACGTTGGGTGTAAACAGCTTTTTGTTAGCCAGGAATGCCTCGCGAAACACCTTAATGATCAGGTTCAGCTCTCGCAGATATTGCCTTTCTCCAGCAATTTCTGTCCTGACCAGCTCGTAATAGTTCAGCTCCCCTGTAGACGAAGGTTCCTCATCGCAGAGAGCCACTAAGCCGATGTCGTCATCCTGATCGAACATGTCCATCAATACCTTGTGGGGAGCGGGGGGGATGAAGGTGCAGTTAGTAGAATGTAGATTTATCACATGGACTTTTGAAAACCCATCCTGATGAAGCCCCAGGGACATGATCACAAGCGCTGATAACGCGTAACGAGCGTGTGCCTGCAAGGCCTTTCAGATAATGTTAAACAGGAAAGTTCCCATTCACTGACAGCACGCAGAAAAATATTATCCAAAAAAATATGGTATATATAAGACGCACTTTTCCTCCCATAAATTTGGAGGAAAGTGAGGGGTGCATCTTATAATCTGAATGTAGCTTATTGGGGTGGTGGAGAGGGGTCGCAAGGGGCTGGGGCAATGCTGCGGCAGCGGCTGTGCAGGGGCTGTGGTGGCTGGACTGGTGCGGGGTCTGCGAAGGCTGGTGCGGCTGTGCAGCGTCAACAGCTGCTGTGCGGGGTCTTGGTGTGGTCTCCGGTGGCTGGTCCTGGGTCTCTGGAGACTTTACTGGGGCTGCGGGTCGGGTGGTGAGGAGCTCTCGGCTCAAGCTCTCATCTGCGCAGGCGCCTGCTCTCCCTCCAGCGGACTTCAGGAAAATGGCGCCTGGAGGAGGCGCTTGCGCAGATGAGATCTCGACTTTTCATTGAGCCTAGAGCTCAAACTGCACTGACTCCGGGTGCCATTTCTTTGAAGCCCTCACCATCCAAAGCAGCAGCCGCCGCAGCCCAAGCCCCAGCACCACCAGCCTCACCACAGCCTCAGCCTCCAGCCCCCTCCAGTAAGACACCGCCTGATTACAAGACGGACCCCATTTTTTTCACCTTTTCTTGCTCTGAATTTGGGGTGCATCTTATAAAATTAAAAATATGGTAATTTGGGATGCTCATCATCCAACACCACCATTTTCTAAAGGCCCCCCCCCATAAAAAGAGAGCTATGATCAATTCCAACTCCCCCATACACAAAGACGCTCATCCGAGAATGCTGATCGGCGGGGTCACTAGGAGTCGGCCCCCACTAATCTGATATTTGTGCATTGCCCTTGGTGTCTGGATTCCCGGTTCTCACCTTGTCAGCGCACATAGACACCTTAATGTCCTGCTGAGAGATCTCATAGTGTCGAATGTTAAATACGTAGTTTCCTGCGAGCTTTAGGATGTCAGCGGAGATGTATTCCAGGACGGCCACAATGTAGAGGGACACATGGTAGTCCACCTTGTAGCCGAGCACTTCCTGCAAAGGGAAAGAATCACGTTGAGATAGTAAACTGCACATTTATTTAGAAGAATTAAGAAAAAAATCAATGTCTTATTCTTCATTTTGTATCTGGGAAACAACTGAACTATAGTAATGTTATTTAATAAGGATATCTGACCCAAAATCAAGTTATTAAAGGGAACCTGTCACTTGCAGAAACGCTATATACCTGCAGATTAATGGCACGTAAACCATGTATGGCTGTAACCACTTATTGACAGCCTGCTCTGCAGTGTGTGCGCGCATCAGGCTGCCAATGTCATGGACTGCTCAAAGCACACTCCTTGTATAGTGATTGAAACTGCTCCAGATGACTGCAAATCAGCAGCTGCAGGGAAGATATAACTTCATTTTCTCCCTGTAGCTGCTGCTCCAGTAAGGCCGCCAAGCATGGCTTAAACGCTATTTATTGCAGAATAACCCAATATCTGCAAGTACATAGCGGTGTGAAGGTGACAGGCTTGCTTAACCCCCTCACGACCAATGACGGATTTAGCAGTCATGAAGCGTGTGAGGTTAAGCCCCGCCCCCTGCCATGGGCAGGCGGAGGCGATCCGCTCACATACCAGCTGTTTTCAACAGCTGACGTGTGCCTGCATGTTACGAGTGGAATCGCTTCCACTTGCAACATTTAACCACTTACATCTCGCTGCCAAAGCCTGGCAGCGAGATGTATATGTGCGCAGCCATTACTTTTACTTACCGCCGCCCCTACCGGAAGTCACGTGCGTGATCACGTTACTTTCGCTGGTTGCCATGGTAGCACAGGGTCATGTGATGACGCCTGGAGCTAACATGAGTCACTTCCTGTCAATGCCGGCATAATGCCAGCACTGAGAGTAAAGCACCATATCTGCAGTTCTCAGCTCTGTAGCTGAGATCTACAGATAGGGCAGAGCGATCGGATTGGTGATTGCTATAGCCCCCTAGCGGGACTAGTAAAATAAAATAAAAAAAAAAAGTAAAAAAAAAATTTTTTAAAAATAAACAAAAAACCTAAAAGTTCAAATCACCCCCTTTCGCCCCATTGAAAATTAAAGGGTAAAAAAATCTAAAATCAATTAATCTGATCAGTAAACGGCGTAGCAGCAAAAAAATTCCAAACGCCAAAATTACGATTTTTTTTGTGTCGCCGCAAGTTATGCGCAAAATGCAATAACAGGCGATCAAAACGTAGCATCTGTGCAAAAATGGTACAGGTAAAAACGTCAGCTCGAGACGCAAAAAATAAGGGTACTTTCACACTTGCGTTGAACGGTATCCGTTGCATTGCGTTGTGTAACGGATGCAACGGATGTGTTGCATATAGTGGCACAACGGATGCTGCAAAACAACGCAATTCGTTTTGATTTTTTTTTTTTTTTTTTACAGTTTTACCAGCGGCAGACTATTGTAAACGATCAGCTGATCGCTCCCTGCAGCCGGCCGCCGGGTGATCAGCTGAGCGCTGTCACTTGCCGGCGGCCGGGCATGCCAGCGGGCGGGCGCTCAGCTGGGCGCTGTCACTTGCCGGCGCCCGGGCATGCCGGCGGGCGGGCGCTCAGCTGAGCGCTGTCACTTGCCGGCGGCCGGGCATGCCGGTGGCCGGTCGCTCAGCTGAGCGCTGTCGCTTGCCGACGGCCGAGCGCTCAGCTGAACGTTCGGCCACCGCGAGCCAAAGAAGGGAATTTTGTTTACTTACCGTAAATTCCTTTTCTTCTAGCTCCAATTGGGAGACCCAGACAATTGGGTGTATAGCTTCTGCCTCCGGAGGCCGCACAAAGTATTACACTAAAAGTGTAAAGCCCCTCCCCTTCTGCCTATACACCCCCCGTGCTCCCACGGGCTCCTCAGTTTTGGTGCAAAAGCAAGAAGGAGGAAAAAAATTATAAACAGGGGCGGGTGCTGGGTCTCCCAATTGGAGCTAGAAGAAAAGGAATTTACGGTAAGTAAACAAAATTCCCTTCTTTGTCGCTCCATTGGGAGACCCAGACAATTGGGACGTCCAAAAGCAGTCCCTGGGTGGGTAAATAATACCTCATAATAGAGCCGGAACGGCTCCGTCCTACAGGTGGGCAACCGCCGCCTGAAGGACTCGCCTACCTAGGCTGGCATCTGCCGAAGCATAGGTATGCACCTGATAGTGTTTCGTGAAAGTGTGCAGGCTCGACCAGGTAGCCGCCTGACACACCTGCTGAGCCGTAGCCTGGTGCCTCAAAGCCCAGGACGCACCCACGGCTCTGTTAGAATGGGCCTTCAGCCCTGAGGGAACCGGAAGCCCAGCAGAACGGTAAGCTTCGAGAATTGGTTCCTTGATCCACCGAGCCAGGGTTGATTTGGAAGCCTGTGACCCTTTACGCTGGCCAGCGACAAGGACAAAGAGTGCATCCGAGCGGCGCAGGGGCGCCGTACGAGAAATGTAGAGTCTGAGTGCTCTCACCAGATCTAACAAGTGCAAATCCTTTTCACATTGGTGAACTGGATGAGGACAAAAAGAGGGTAAGGAGATATCCCCCTTTCATCTCAATCAGGATACCACCTTAGGGAGAAATTCCGGAACCGGACGCAGAACCACCTTGTCCTGGTGAAACACCAGGAAGGGGGCTTTGCATGACAGAGCTGCTAACTCAGACACTCTCCGAAGTGAAGTGACTGCTACTAGGAAAACCACTTTCTGCGAAAGGCGTGCGAGACAAATATCCCTCATTGGCTCGAACGGTGGTTTCTGAAGAACCATCAGCACCCTGTTCAGATCCCAGGGTTCCAACGGACGTTTGTAAGGAGGGACGATGTGACAAACCCCCTGCAGGAACGTGCGTACCTGTGGAAGTCTGGCCAGGCGCTTCTGAAAAAACACAGAGCGCAGAGACTTGTCCCTTAAGGGAGCCGAGTGACAAACCCTTTTCCAATCCGGACTGAAGAAAGGACAGAAAAGTGGGCAATGCAAATGGCCAGGGAGAAAACCCCCCAGCAGAGCACCACGACAGGAATATTTTCCACGTCCTGTGGTAGATCTTGGCGGACGTTGGTTTCCTGGCCTGTCTCATAGTGGCAATGACCTCTTGAGATAATCCTGAAGACGCTAGGATCCAGGACTCAATGGCCACACAGTCAGGTTGAGGGCCGCAGAATTCAGATGGAAAAACGGCCCTTGAGACAGCAAGTCTGGTCGGTCTGGTAGTGCCCACGGTTGGCCGACCGTGAGATGCCACAGATCCGGGTACCACGACCTCCTCGGCCAGTCTGGAGCGACGAGGATGGCGCGGCGGCAGTGTTGTTGTGCCGGGACGCCATTAGGTCGACGTCCGGCATTCCCCAGCGGCAACAGATCTCCTGAAACACGTCCGGGTGAAGGGACCATTCCCCTGCGTCCATGCCCTGGCGACTGAGAAAATCTGCTTCCCAGTTTTCCACGCCTGGGATGTGAACTGCGGAGATGGTGGAGGCCGTGGCTTCCACCCACATCAAAATCCGCCGGACTTCCTGGAAGGCTTGCAGACTGCGTGTTCCCCCTTGGTGGTTGATGTAAGCCACCGCTGCGGAGTTGTCCGATTGAATTCGGATCTGCTTGCCTTCCAGCCACTGCTGGAACGCTTTCAGGGCAAGATACACTGCCCTGATCTCCAGAACATTGATCTGAAGTGAGGACTCTTGCTGGGTCCACGTACCCTGAGCCCTGTGGTGGAGAAAGACTGCTCCCCACCCTGACAGACTCGCGTCCGTCGTGACCACCGCCCAGGATGGGGGTAGGAAGGATTTCCCCTTCGACAATGAAGTGGGAAGAAGCCACCACTGAAGGGAAGCTTTGGTCGCCTGAGAGAGGGAGACGTTCCTGTCGAGGGACGTCGGCTTCCTGTCCCATTTGCGTAGGATGTCCCATTGAAGAGGACGCAGGTGAAACTGCGCGAAAGGGACTGCCTCCATTGCTGCCACCATCTTCCCCAGGAAGTGCATGAGGCGCCTCAAGGGGTGTGACTGACCTTGAAGGAGAGATTGCACCCCCGTCTGTAGTGAGCGCTGCTTGTTCAGCGGAAGCTTCACTATCGCTGAGAGGTTATGAAACTCCATGCCAAGATATGTCAGCGATTGGGCCGGTGTCAGATTTGACTTTGGAAAATTGATGATCCACCCGAAACTCTGGAGAGTCTCCAGAGTAGCGGTGAGCCTGTGCTGGCATGCCTCTTGAGAGGGAGCCTTGACCAGCAGATCGTCTAAGTAAGGGATCACCGAGTGACCCTGAGAGTGGAGGACCGTGACTACTGTAGCCATGACCTTGGTGAAAACCCGTGGGGCTGTTGCCAGGCCGAACGGCAGTGCCACGAACTGCAGGTGTTCGTCTCCTATGGCGAAGCGCAGAAAGCGCTGATGCTCTGGAGCAATCGGAACGTGGAGATAGGCATCTTTGATATCGATCGATGCAAGGAAATCTCCTTGAGACATTGAGGCGATGACGGAGCGGAGGGATTCCATCCGAAACCGCCTGGTCTTTACGTGTTTGTTGAGCAGTTTTAGGTCCAGGACAGGACGGAAAGACCCGTCCTTCTTTGGAACCACAAACAGGTTGGAGTAAAAACCGTGACCCTGTTGCTGAAGAGGAACAGGGATCACCACTCCTTCCGCCTTCAGAGTGCCCACCGCCTGCATAAGAGCCTCGGCTCTGTCGGGGGGTGGAGATGTTCTGAAGAAACGAGTCGGAGGACGAGAGTTGAACTCTATCCTGTAACCGTGAGATAGAATGTCTCTCACCCATCGGTCTTTTACTTGTGGCAGCCAGGTGTCGCAAAAGCGGGAGAGCCTGCCACCGACCGAGGATACGGTTCGAGGGGGCCGAAAGTCATGAGGAGGCCGCTTTAGGAGCGGTTCCTCCGGCGGTCTTTTTAGGACGTGACTTAGACCGCCATGCATCGGAGTTCCTCTGATCTTTCTGAGGCCTTTTGGACGAGGAAAATTGAGATCTGCCCGCGGTCCGAAAGGACCGAAACCTCGATTGTACCTTCCGTGGTTGAGGTCTGTTTGGTTTGGACTGGGGTAAGGATGAATCCTTTCCCTTGGATTGTTTAATGATTTCATCCAATCGCTCACCAAACAAGCGGTCGCCAGCCAATGGCAAACCGGTTAAGAACTTTTTGGAAGCAGAGTCTGCCTTCCATTCACGTAGCCACATGGCCCTGCGGAGTACCACCGAGTTGGCGGATGCCACCGCCGTACGGCTCGCAGAGTCCAGGATAGCATTAATGGCGTAGGACGCAAACGCCGACGCCTGATTGGTGAAGGACACCACTTGCGGGGCAGATGTACGTGTTACAGCATTAATCTGCGCCTGACAAGCTGAGATAGCTTGGAGTGCCCATACAGCTGCGAATGCTGGTGCAAAAGACGCTCCTATAGCTTCATAGATGGATTTCAACCATAGTTCCATCTGTCTGTCAGTGGCATCTTTGAGTGAAGCCCCATCTTCCACTGCAACTATGGATCTAGCCGCCAGTCTGGAGATTGGAGAATCCACCTTAGGACACTGAGTCCAGCCCTTGACAACCTCGGGGGGGGAAGGGATAACGTGTGTCCTTAAGGCGCTTGGAAAAACGCTTGTCTGGACAGTCTCGGTTTTTCTGGATTGCCTCTCTGAAGTCAGAGTGATCCAGAAACATATTTAATGTACGCTTTGGAAACCTGAAACGGAATTTCTCCTGAGAAGCAGACTCCTCAATTGGAGGAGCTGGGGGAGAAATATCCAACACCTGATTGATGGTCGCTATAAGGTCATTCACTACTGCGTCACCTTCAGGTGTATCTAGGTTGAGAGCGGCTTCAGGATCAGAATCCTGATCTGTTACCTCCGCTTCATCCTCCAGAGAGTCCTCCTGCTGGGACCCTGAACAGTGTGATGAAGTGGAGGGAATTTCCCAGCGACCCCGCTTGGGCGGCCGGGGACTGCGGTCCGTGTCAGAAACCTCACCCTGGGACCTGTGGGTTACCCCCGGGGCACATTGCTGTTCCAATTGAGGGGGACCTGGGGTCAAGGATTGGACAGTGTCTGGGGCCTGAATCACCGGTCTGGACTGCAATGCTTCCAGTATTTTAGCAGACCATTTATCCATAGTCTCAGACAGTTTGTCAGCAAAGGCTGCAAACTCCGTCCCTGTCACCTGGACAGTGGTAGCAGGTGGATCCACCTGGGCCACCTGCAGCAGAGGCTCCGGCTGAGTAAGTGCCACAGGGGCCGAGCATTGCACACAATGAGGGTCAGTGGAACCTGCCGGTAGTACAGCTGTACATGAGGTACAGGTTGCAAAGTACGCCTGTGCTTTGGCACCCTTGCTTTTTGCAGATGACATGTTGTCTCCTCTGAGAACAACAGGAGGGTATATAGCCAAAAATCAAGCAGAGCGACCGTACAGTGCAATGTATAGCCTATAAGCATATATATATATATATATATATATATATATATATATATATATATATATATATATATATATATATATACACACACACACTTCGGTACTCAGTGGGGCCAGCACCACAGGTGCTGCTTACCGACCGCTCAGAGCGGTTGTGTGGTCACCAGATTCCCTGCCTGGGTCTCCCTGTGTTGTCTCTCCTCTCCAGCGTCTGAATCGCCGACAGGAATGGCTGCCAGCGTTCTGTGGGGAGGCGGGGACCGTGGGCGTGCCCAAGAAAAGTGCGGGAATCCAGTGCCCCACTGTACTGATTGAAGAGGGCGGAGGATACTAATGTATGCTCCAGCCCTCCTCTGACGATCCATGCAGCGTCCCGCCCCTCCCCTGACTGGCAGGCCTGTGGGCGGGAAAGAACGAAACTAGGCCGCAGAAGCCGGGGACTAAAGTTATAAGCGCGGCCGGCAATAAGCGCGGCCGCGCGGTGGTCCCCCGGCGCTAACACCTGCAGCAGTGCAGGAAAGTGTCTGGCACTAACGCTCCATGTCCGGCGCACTAACACACCCAGCCGTGCTGGAAAGTGTCTGGCCCAAGCGCTCCATGCCCGGCGCACTAACACACCCAGCAGTGCTGGAAAGTGTCTGGCACTAACACTCCATGTCCGGCGCACTAACACACCCAGCAGAACTGGAAAGTGTCTGGCACAAGCACTCAATGTCCGGCGCACTAACACACCCAGCAGAGCTGGAAGTGTCTGGCACAAACGCTCCATGTCCGGCGCACTAACACACCCAGCAGAGCTGGAAAGTGCCTGGCACAAGCGCGGTCCCCACGGGGACACAGAGTACCTCAAAGTAGCAGGGCCTTGTCCCTGACGATACTCGGCTCCTATCCAGCAGAGTCCTCAGGAGCTGTGGATGGAGCACGGTCTCAGTGCCTGGAGACCGATTAGGATCCCACTTCACCCAGAGCCCTAAAGGGGATGGGGAAGGAAAACAGCATGTGGGCTCCAGCCTCCGTACCCGCAATGGATACCTCAACCTTAACAACACCGCCGACAAGAGTGGGGTGAGAAGGGAGCATGCTGGGGGCCCTGTTATGGGCCCTCTTTTCTTCCATCCGACATAGTCAGCAGCTGCTGCTGACTAAGCTGTGGAGCTTATGCGTGGATGTCAGCCTCCTTCGCACAAAGCAATGAAACTGAGGAGCCCGTGAGCACGGGGGGTGTATAGGCAGAAGGGGAGGGGCTTTACACTTTTAGTGTAATGCTTTGTGTGGCCTCCGGAGGCATAGCCATACAACCCAATTGTCTGGGTCTCCCAATGGAGCGACAAAGAAATAAACGCAAGTGTGAAAGTACCCTAAGCCATCACTGACCCATAGATCCCGAAAAATGAGAACCCTATGGGTTTTGGAAAATGTCGCAAAACGTGCGCCACTTTTATTGGACAAACTTGTGATTTTTTTTTAACCCCTTAGGTATAAGCAAACCTACAACTGTTTGGTGTCTACAAATTCGCAACGACCTCGGGCATCACAATGACACATGGGTTTTACTATATAGTGAACACTGTTAATAAAATATCCCAAAAACTATTGTGCGATCACACTTTTTCTGCAGTTTTTCCACTCTTGGAATTTTTTTGCTGTTTCCCAGTACACTATATGTTAAAACTTATGGTTTCATTTAAAAGTACAACGCGTCCCGCAAAAAACAAGCCCTCATATGGCAAGATTGACAGAAAAATAAAAAAACGTTACGGCTCTCGGAAGAAGGAGCAAAAAACAAAACCGCAAAAACGGAAAACGCTCTGGGGCAGAAGGGGTTAAATTGTAATCATTCTCCAAATGATAAAACAATATTTAGTTACTCATGTTCTCCTACCTGGCCGTGTAACAAAATCGTTGTTACCATTTTAACAAACTTTGCATAAAACAATGGTACAGGCAAATATCAGAAACTCTGTAGTATATATATGATCAGAGAATTTTGGCTTTCTCCACTTATGAGACATCTCCACACCCTTCTTAATTTATAAATCACTGTGAAAAATGCTAAAATCTAAACTACCAGCTCACTGAAGGCTCACATTGTAACCACCCATTGAAGCATTGAGAGAGGGAGACACAGACGGTGCTGCTGCTTTCTAGTAAGTGGGGTGTCTTCTCTCACCCCAGTAGTGATATCACAGCTACACTGCTCAGTACTGATGTGTAATATAGAGAAAGCAGAGCCGGTCGCCCTCACCTCTGTGTGTGCTGTGTAAGGGAGATATAGCAGCTAGTCTATACCCACTAGCTCAGAGACAACTGAAAAATGCAGATAGATCCTGTGCGGAACCTGGAGAAAACTGCAAAATACAAGTCACAGAACTGCCAGAAATAATGTTATTCCTCATGCGCAGACGACAGCTTGTTCTGAATGGTCACCTGGATTGACAGGCACGCTGCTTAAAGGGAATTTTTAGCTTTCTAGTTCAAAAAGTTGTGACAGTCCTCAGGAACCAGAGAGGTAGTCACCAAGCTTTCTAAGCATTCAATATTAGGACAGAACCTGCATGAAGGGGATTTGGAGAAGATATTGTATAAGGATTGGTTACCTTCAGTGATGGGTGGATTTTATCAACCGGGAGCAGCAGGGGATTTCTCCGCTTCCGTTTTTCAATGGCGGACTGAGCATCGGCGATTGCCCACTTGTCAATGGGATGAGGAAAGGTTTTCTGCACTCGCTCCTAAGCAGGATTACAATAATACAGGTCTCAAATAATTGCTTAATATTATAAACGAAGCGGAGAAGGGGCAGAGGCGCCCGTCACACACTTAATACTTCCTTCCATACACACACACAGGTCATTTCTTAGAGGCTGTATGTCCAATGACCGGAAGACGGATATAACACGAGTACACCACAAACAAGAAGAGAAAAGGGGGCGCTAATGAAGACAGAGCACCTGCCAACACTAAAATGCAAGTCTTGGCTAACAACCAGCAACCTGTGCCAGCCCGGACCACAATGCGGGAAGATGGTGGATCCTGCAGACCATGCGCGTCAACTGAGGAGTAACAGTAATCCTCCTGTGCCAAATGGGACCACAGTGCAGGAAGATGATGGATGGATGGCTATAATATATATATATATATATATATATATATATATATATATATATATATATATATATATATATATATATATATATATATATATATATATATATATATATATATATATATATATACACACACACACACACACACACACACACACACATACACATGCACACTGTACATACATGCACACTGTACATCAGGGGTGGGGAACCTTTTTTCTGCCGGGGGCCATTTGGAAATTTCTACCAACCTTCGGGGGCCGCACAGAATTATCAACTTAAAAATTACCCTAATATATTTGGTCAAACAATTAACTCACTGTGGCGGCTGGAGCTTGTACTCTTTGGTGCAGCTGTAATATTAGGCGATATTGATCTTTTTGCTTTTCACAACTGCTTTTCCAGGTTTGAGTTGGCTGGGACTGCTGTATATACATCACAGGGGAGGGTTGGGAGGAATATAGATCACTGGGGAGGCTGGGGGCATAGACATCACTGGGGGGATACATACATCATTGATGGGGAGCACAAACATAGCTGGGGGGGCATAAACATTGCTGGGGAGGGCTGGGAGGAATATACATCACTAGGGAAGCAGCAGGGCATAGACGTCACTGGGGGGTACATACATCACTGGGCGGCACAGACTTCACTGGGGGTATATACACATCACTGGGATAAACAGACATAGCTGGGGGGCACAAACATTGCTGCGGTTATATAAATAGCCGGGGGCAAAGAGCCCTGGGGGATGCCGGAGAGACACAGACAGCCCTGGGGGCACAGAGAATGATGGGAGAGGCTGGAGGCACAGACAAATCAGGGGGACGCTGGGGGCACAGATGGCACAGAAAAGGATGGGAGAGGCTGAAGGCACAGACAGAACTGGGAGAGGCTCGGGGCACAGAGATCACTGGGGGGGCACAAATCACTGGGGAGACTGGGGGGGCACAGATCCCTGGGGAGACTGGGGGGGGGCACAGATCACTGGGGAGACTAGGGGGGCACAGATCACTGGGGAGACTAGGGGGGCACAGATCACTGGGGGGACGGGGGGGCACAGATCACTAGGGGGACGGGGGGGCACAGATCACTAGGGGGGCATAGATCACTGGGGAGACTGGGGGGGCACAGATCACTGGGGAGACTGGGGGGCACAGATCACTGGGGAGACTGGGGGGCACAGATCACTGGGGAGACTGGGGGGCACAGATCACTGGGGAGACTGGGGGGGGAGGCACAGAACATTGAGGGGCACAGATCACTGGGGAGACTGGGGGGGCACAGATCACTGGGGGGAAAGAGGGGCACAGAGCACTGGAGGTACAGAACGCTGGGGGCACAGGCAGACTCGGATGAGCTTGGAAGTAGTTAGAGAACTGAGGGAGGCTGGGATCACAGAGCGCTGGAGGTGGCTGCGGGCACAGAGAGCTCTGCCACCGGGCACAGAGAGGAGCAGCCGCCTTTGCCGCCGGGCACAGGGAGCCGCCGGGCACAGAGAGGAGCAGCCACTGCCGGGCACAGGTAGCCGCCGGGCACAGGGAGCCGCCGCCGGGCACAGGGAGCCACCGCCACAACCGCCGGGCACAGGGAGCCGCCGGGCACAGGGAGCCACCGGGCACAGGGAGCCGCCGGGCACAGGGAGCCGCCGCCGAGCACAGGGAGCCGCCGCCACAACCGCCGGGCACAGGGAGCCGCCGCCGCAACCGCCAGGCACAGGGAGCTGCAAACGGGCATAGGGATCCGCCGCCACAACCGCCGGGCATGGAGCCGCCGGGCACAGGGAGCCACCGCCGCAACCGCCGGGCACAGGGAGCCGCCACCACAACCGCCGGGCACAGGGAGCCGCCGCCGCAACCGCCGGGCACGGAGCCGCCGGGCACAGGGAGCCGCCGCCGCAACTGCCGGGCACAGGGAGCCGCCGCCGGGCACAGGGAGCCGCCGCCACAACCGCCGGGCACAGGGAGCCGCCGCCGCAACCGCCGGGCACAGGGAGCTGCAACCGGGCATAGGGATCCGCCGCCACAACCGCCGGGCACGGAGCCGCCGGGCACAGGGAGCCGCCGCCGCAACCACCTGGCACAGGGAGCCACCGCCGGGCACAGGGAGCCGCCGCTGGGCAAAGAGCGCTGCCCGGCACAGTAAGACCTGGGGGATGATTGGCAGTCAATCCTCTCCTTTTTGATTTTAGCGCTCCTCACGCTGACCCCACCTACAAAGTACATCCTCACGTAGGCAGTGCCAGCGTGGGAACGTAGTCTTTCAGGTATAGGAAATGCAGCGTTCAGCATTGAACGCGCTGTGTGTGGATTTAAAGGGCCAGCAGCCAGTAAGATGCGGCTGCCGCCCCAGCACTGCAGTCCCCGGGAATCAGCCCGGGGGCCGCATAAAAAGTCGTCGCGGGCCGCATACGGCCCGCGGGCCGGAGGTTCCCCACCCCTGCTGTACATACACACTGTGCCACAGACTGTGCCCATCACCTAAGGAGGTAACGGTAATCCTTCTGTACCAGACTGGGCAACTGTGCAAAGAAATGATATATATGTTACAGGCAATGTATGAAAACCCAGTCAAAAAACTAATGAAAGAAGAAATCCTAAATGAACAACAGGATATCTTTACTGGGAAAAACACACAAACAGAGGTGTCATTCCTGACTATTAGTCTTTAGTAACAGTCAAAAAAATGACAGAAGAAATGCAAAATGAACAACAGGATATCTTTGCAGGGAAAAAAAAAGGAATCAGAAGTGTCATTCCTGACTATTTGTTGCAGCATGGGAGGCTAGAATGGCATTTTGAATTGCACTTCATTTTATTTTTTTTTTTTTACACAAAGGCATTTGTTAGTTTGGCACTTCCACTTTTCAGCCCTTAGCAACCAATCAGATTCCACTTTTCATTCCTCACAGACTCTTTGGAAAATGAAAGGTGGAATCTGATTGGTTGGTTGCTAAGGGCAACTGAGCCAGTGTCACAGATCTGCTGCTGCCTGACTTTTGGACGGACCGCCCCTGCAGTATTCTACACTCCGCCTGTTTGTCATTTAGGTATTCTATAGAATGACTAGGAAATGTATGAACATCTGATGTATTTCATACTTTGACGACCCATTTCCGGCATTGTATACATTGCCTAGGTATTCTATAGAATGTCTGTTTTTTCACATTGCCGATAACATATACACATACATATACACACACCATATCGCAGTTCCCGGGTTACAAACCACATAAGCACAATAGTTTTGTTCATAACCTGACTTAGTATGAAAGATTGAACATTGCCAGCAAAAAAACAAACAAACATGAATCCCTCATTGCTCACCGCTCCGCCCCCCTTGCGTCGCACTGTCTGGTTGTCTTCTTTCCACCTTGCCGGCCTTTTCAATATAGGCCATGACTTCCGGCTGCATCCAGGCCATTGAGGTCACTGCAGAATTCGATGTCACATCCTTTCACCAAGCAGTGACCTCTATTGCTGGATGTGGCCGGGTGTTGTGGCCTATAGTGAAGGCACCACGGCTGCAGTGCGCAACGGCAGAAGTAAAAAGACTGGACAGTGGCAGCCGGAGGGTTATGTGGCATAGGGTCCAGTAGAAAGCCAATGACCCCACTTTTTTTAGGCCAATTTAATGGGGCTGTCAAATTTAGGGGCATTTAGAGGAAACTGAAAACACAAAGAAACCAGAGAGGGATTAAAATAAAAAGACAACCCGAAATAGTGCCCCTCTCCTCCATGGACTGTGTGTGATGTTGCATTTCACTTCTATTCTAGGTGCATGGATGTACCAGACATTGCCATGGACATGACGGGCGCTATAGCTACAGAAACAAGCAGATCCTTTATTCTGATCCTACGCGACTCTTGGTCAGAGCTTTCAATCGTGTGCGCTCTTTTCCACTAAGTAAACAATTAACTGGGTTGTGTCAAATTCATTGTTCAGGAGCGCGCCGCTCCTCGGCCTCCCGATTGCCAGGGGAAGCAGATTGCTACTGAATGATTGACAGCTAGACAAACTGTCCGCTCTCCCATGCCGCCTGTAGAGAGAGCTTTGGCCATATTGTGCGGGTAAAGAAGGGAATTTTGTTTACTTACCGTAAATTCCTTTTCTTCTAGCTCCTATTGGGAGACCCAGACAATTGTGTGTATAGCTTCTGCCTCCAGAGGCCACACAAAGTATTACACTTTAAAAAGTGTAACCCCTCCCCTCTGCCTATACACCCTCCCATGCCTCACGGGCCCATCAGTTTTGGTGCCAAAGCAGGAAGGAGGAAACTTATAAATTGGTCTAAGGTAAATTCAATCCGAAGGATGTTCGGAGAACTGAAAACCATGAACCAAAAGAACAATTCAACATGAACAACATGTGTACACAAAAGAACAACCAGCCCGAAGGGCACAGGGGCGGGTGCTGGGTCTCCCAATAGGAGCTAGAAGAAAAGGAATTTACGGTAAGTAAACAAAATTCCCTTCTTCTTTGTCGCTCCATTGGGAGACCCAGACAATTGGGACGTCCAAAAGCAGTCCCTGGGTGGGTAAAAGAATACCTCGATAAAAAGAGCCGTAAAACGGCCCCTTCCTACAGGTGGGCAACCGCCGCCTGAAGGACTCGCCTACCTAGGCTGGCATCTGCCGAAGCATAGGTATGCACCGGATAGTGTTTCGTGAAAGTGTGCAGGCTCGACCAGGTAGCCGCCTGACACACCTGCTGAGCCGTAGCCTGGTGCCGCAATGCCCAGGACGCACCCACGGCTCTGGTAGAATGGGCATTCAGCCCTGACGGGACCGGAAGCCCAGAAGAACGGTAGGCTTCAAGAATCGGTTCCTTGATCCACCGAGCCAAGGTTGACTTGGAAGCCTGCGACCCTTTACGCTGGCCAGCGACAAGGACAAAGAGCGCATCAGAATGGCGCAGGGGCGCCGTACGAGACACGTAGAGCCGGAGTGCTCTCACTAGATCTAACAAGTGCAAATCCTTTTCACATTGGTGAACTGGATTGGGACAAAAAGAAGGTAAGGAGATATCCTGATTGAGATGAAAAGGGGATACCACCTTAGGGAGAAAGTCCGGGACCGGACGCAGAACCACCTTATCCTGGTGAAACACCAGGAAGGGGGCTTTGCATGACAGCGCTGCTAGCTCAGACACTCTCCGAAGTGATGTGACTGCCACTAGGAAGACCACCTTCTGCGAAAGGCGTGAAAGAGAAACATCCCTCATCGGCTCGAAAGGTGATTTCTGAAGAGCCGTTAGCACCCTGTTAAGATCCCAGGGTTCTAGCGGACGCTTGTAAGGAGGGACTATGTGGCAAACCCCCTGCAGGAACGTGCGTACCTGCGGAAGCCTGGCTAGACGCTTTTGAAAAAACACGGAAAGCGCCGAGACTTGTCCCTTGAGAGAGCCGAGAGACAAACCCTTTTCCATTCCGGATTGAAGGAAGGACAGAAAAGTGGGCAAGGCAAACGGCCAGGGAGTAAAACCCTGATCAGAGCACCAGGATAAGAAGATCCTCCACGTCCTGTGGTAGATCTTGGCGGACGTTGGTTTCCTGGCCTGTCTCATAGTGGCAATGACCTCTTGAGATAACCCTGAAGACGCTAGGATCCAGGACTCAATGGCCACACAGTCAGGTTGAGGGCCGCAGAATTCAGATGGAAAAATGGCCCTTGAGACAGCAAATCTGGTCGGTCTGGTAGTGCCCACGGTTGACCCACCGTGAGATGCCACAGATCCGGGTACCACGACCTCCTCGGCCAGTCTGGGGCGATGAGGATGGCGCGGCGGCAGTCAGACCTGATCTTGAGTAACACTCTGGGCAGCAGTGCCAGAGGAGGAAATACATAAGGCAGTCGAAACTGCGACCAATCCTGAACTAATGCGTCTGCCGCCAGAGCTCTGTGATCTTGAGACCGTGCCATGAATGCCGGGACCTTGTTGTTGTGCCGGGACGCCATTAGGTCGACGTCCGGCGTACCCTAGCGGCAACAGATCTCTTGAAACACGTCCGGGTGAAGAGACCATTCCCCTGCGTCCATGCCCTGGCGACTGAGAAAATCTGCTTCCCAGTTTTCTACGCCCGGGATGTGAACTGCGGAGATGGTGGAGGCTGTGGCTTCCACCCACAGCAGAATCCGCCGAACCTCTTGGAAGGCTTGACGACTGCGTGTGCCGCCTTGGTGGTTGATGTACGCCACCGCCGTGGCGTTGTCCGACTGAATTCGGATCTGCCTGCCTTCCAGCCACGGCTGGAACGCCTTTAGGGCTAGATACACTGCCCTTATCTCCAGAACATTGATCTGAAGGGAGGACTCTGGCCGAGTCCAGGTACCCTGAGCCCTGTGGTGGAGGAAGACCGCTCCCCACCCTGACAGACTCGCGTCCGTCGTGACCACAGCCCAGGATGGGGGCAGGAAGGATTTTCCTTTCGACAGAGAAGTGGGAAGAAGCCACCACTGAAGAGAGGCTTTGGCTGCCCGAGAAAGGGAGACGTTCCTGTCGAGGGACGTCGACCTCCTGTCCCATTTGCGGAGAATGTCCCATTGGAGTGGACGCAGATGAAACTGCGCAAATGGAACTGCCTCCATTGCTGCCACCATCTTCCCTAGGAAGTGCATGAGGCGCCTCAAGGGGTGTGACTGGGCTTGAAGGAGAGATTGCACCCCTGTCTGTAGTGAACGCTGTTTGTCCAGCGGAAGCTTCACTATCGCTGAGAGAGTATGAAACTCCATCCCGAGGTAAGTTAGCGATTGGGTCGGTGTCAATTTTGACTTTGGGAAATTGATGATCCACCCGAACCTCTGGAGAGTCTCCAGAGCAGTGTTCAGGCTGTGTTGGCATGCCACCCGGGAGGGTGCCCTGACTAGAAGATCGTCTAAGTAAGGGATCACCGAGTGTCCCTGAGAGTGTAGGACTGCCACCACTGTTGCCATGACCTTGGTGATGACCCGTGGGGCTGTCGCCAGGCCGAAAGGCAGTGCCACGAACTGAAGGTGTTCGTCTCCGATGGCGAAACGCAGGAAGCGCTGATGCTCTGGTGCAATCGGCACGTGGAGATAAGCATCCCTGATGTCGATTGATGCTAGGAAGTCTCCTTGGGACATCGAGGCGATGACAGAGCGGAGAGATTCCATCCGGAACCGTCTGGTTTTCACGTGTCTGTTGAGCAGTTTGAGGTCCAGAACGGGACGGAATGATCCGTCCTTTTTTGGCACCATAAACAAGTTGGAGTAAAAACCGCGACCCCATTCTTGAAGGGGAACAGGGATCACCACTCCTTCTGCCTTCAGAGTGCTCACCGCCTGAAAAAGAGCATCGGCTCGCTCGGGGGGCAGAGATGTTCTGAAGAAACGAGTTGGAGGACGAGAGCTGAGCTCTATCCTGTGAGACAGAATGTCTCTCACCCATCGGTCTTGGACATGTGGCAACCAGGCGTCGCAAAAGCGGGAGAGCCTGCCACCGACCGAGGATGCGGTTTGGGGAGGCCGAAAGTCATGAGGAGGCCGCTTTGGGGGCGGTTCCTCCGGGGGTCTTTTTAGGACGTGACTTAGACCGCCATGAATCAGAGTTCCTCTGGCCCTTCTGTGGCCTGTTGGACGTGGAGAATTGAGACCTGGCTGAGGGCCGAAAGGACCGAAACCTCGATTGTATCTTCCGTTGCTGAGGTCTGTTTGGTTTGGACTGGGGTAAGGACGAGTCCTTTCCCTTGGATTGTTTAATGATTTCATCCAATTGCTCGCCAAACAGACGGTAGCCAGAAAATGGCAAACCGGTTAAGAACTTCTTGGAAGCAGAGTCTGCCTTCCATTCGCGTAGCCACATGGCCCTGCGGACTGCCACTGAATTGGCGGATGCTACCGCTGTACGGCTCGCAGAGTCCAGGACGGCGTTCATGGCGTAGGACGAAAAAGCCGACGCCTGAGAGGTTAAAGACACAACCTGCGGAGTAGAGGCACGTGTGACTGCATTAATCTCAGACAGACAAGCTGAGATAGCTTGGAGTGCCCATACGGCTGCGAATGCCGGAGCAAAAGACGCGCCTATGGCTTCCTAGATGGATTTCATCAGGAGCTCTATTTGCCTGTCAGTGGCATCCTTGAGCGATGAACCATCTGCCACTGCTACTATGGATCTAGCCGCCAGTCTAGAGACTGGAGGATCCACCTTGGGACACTGAGCCCAACCCTTAACTACGTCAGTGGGGAAGGGGTAACGTGTGTCATTAAGGCGCTTAGTAAAGCGCTTGTCCGGAAAAGCTCGGTGTTTCTGGACTGTATCTCTGAAGTTGGAGTGATCAAGAAACGCACTCGGTGTACGTTTGGGAAACCTAAATTGGAATTTCTCCTGCTGAGAAGCTGACTCCTCAATCGGAGGAGCTGGGGGAGAAAGGTCTAACACCTGATTGATGGATGCTATAAGGTCATTTACTATGGCGTCCCCTTCAGGTGTATCAAGATTGAGAGTAGTGCCAGGATCAGAGCCCTGATCTGCCACATCCGCTTCATCCTCTAGAGAGTCCTCCTGCTGAGACCCTGAGCAGTGTGATGAAGTCGAGGGAAGCTCCCAGCGAGCCCGCTTAGTCGGTCTGGGACTGCGGTCCGTGTCGGAGTCCTCACCGTGGGACCTAGGAGTCACCCCAGGAGCACTTTGCTGCGCTGACCGAGGGGGGCCTGGGGGCAATGATTCAACAGTGCCCGGGGCCTGTGTTACCGGTCTGGACTGCAAAGCTTCTAGTATCTTAGCAGACCATCTGTCCATAGACTGAGCCATGGATTGAGAAAGTGACTCAGAAAGTTTCTCAGCCAACACTGCAAACTCTGTCCCTGCCACCTGGACACTGGTAGCCGGTGGTTCTATCTGGGCCAAGGGTCCCACCAGTGGCTGAGGCTCCGGCTGAGTGAGTGTCACAGGGGCCGAGCATTGCACACAATGAGGGTAGGTGGAACCTGCAGGTAACATAGCCGCACAAGAGGTACAGGTTGCAAAATAAGCCTGCGCCTTGGTACCCTTGCTTTTTGCGGACGACATGCTGTTGTCTCCTCTAAGAGCAATCAGTGAGGGTATATAGCCAAAAGCAAATAGTGCGGCCGAACAGAGTAAATGTATACAATATAAGGATATAAATATACACTTCGGCACCCAGGGGGGCCAGCACCTAGTAACAGGTGCGGCTTACCGACCGCCCTCAGCGGTTGTGTGACCACCAGATTCCCTGCCTGGGCCTCCCAGAGCTGTGGAGCTCGGTCTGAAGTTCTCCACCGGCAGAAGTGCTGATAGCAATGGCTGCCAGCGTTCTGAGGGGAGGAGCGAGCCGTGGGCGTGCCTCAGAAAGTGCGGGAATCCAGTGCCCCACAGTGCTCAGTGAGGGGGGCGGAGGATACCTAAGTATGCTCCAGCCCTCACCGCTGACGTCCAGTCCAGCGTCCCGCCCTTGCCCCTGACTGGCAGGCCCGGGGGCGGGAGTATGCGGTACTAGGCCGCAAAAGCCGGGGACTAAAGTTAGTAACGCGGCCGGCAAACAAGCGCGGTCGGCGCGGTAGTCCCGGCAACACCAAACACCCAGCAGCTGCTGCAGCGTCCGTTACACAGGCGCTGTATGCGCCGTCCCCAAGGGGACACAGAGTACCTCAGAGGAGCAGGGCCTGTCCCTGATGATACCCGGTCTCCTGTCCGTCAGATTCCCCCAGGGGCTGCGGAGGGAGCCCGGTCCCATTGCATGGTGACCGGTTAGGATCCCACTTTACCCAGAGCCCCTAAGGGATGGGGAAGGATAACGGCATGTGGCTCCAGCCTTTGTACCCGCAATGGGTACCTCAACCTTAACAGCACCGCCGACCAGAGTGGGGTGAGAAGGGAGCATGCCGGGAGCCCTGTTAGGGGCCCTCTTTTCTTCCATCCGATAAAGTCAGCAGCTGCTGCTGACTAAAATGTGGAGCTATGCGTGCATGTGTGCCTCCTTCAACACAAAGCAAAAAACTGATGGGCCCGTGATGCACGGGAGGGTGTATAGGCAGAGGGGAGGGGTTACACTTTTTAAAGTGTAATACTTTGTGTGGCCTCCGGAGGCAGAAGCTATACACCCATTTGTCTGGGTCTCCCAATGGAGCGACAAAGAAAGGAAGACATTAAAGGGTTCTTCAGTTACTCGGCCATCAGTACGAGGCTGGGGTGTCCGCTCCTCATGATCACCTGCCTGTACTGCACCTCCTTCAGCGGAGCGGCAGACCTCCACCCATCTGACCCTAGCAGTCAAGCCTTTGATTTTATAGGGCTGGAGACCCCCGTTATCCTCACTAACCTCCACATCCTGGACGGTCCGGGGCTGGGCGATGCATAATTTACTCAGCAGCTGCAGGATCAGCTCCTCTATATAGTACAGCGAGTCTTCTTTTGCGGACAGCGTGGGGTGCACTTGCTGTTGGACCTGGGGGAGGGTAAGAAATAAAATAAAGATGTTATCAATCTGCTTAGAATAGAATACTGTCACAAACCACCGGGGGGGTCACTCAGAAATCCCCCGCGCTGGCTACCAGTACGTCACAATCGGGGGGTAACAAGTGGGGGTCACCCCTCCTTTATACCTCCCGACCGACAGACAGAGCACGTGACGCGCTCTCTAGCGCCCCTCTTATAGTCAGGCCAATTATGGAATTGCCCGACAATAAGCAAGGAGGCCGCTATACTACTTATGCCGATTATTGAAGGGTCCCCGGTGAGAGTAGGGTATATATTCCCCCGACCTCCGCGGGCGGAATATATAAAACCTCCCTGAATCTCACTGGCCTCCCCACAATAATCCTTGGCACAACTCGCTGCCACCAACCGCTTCACGGTAACTATTAGCCGAACACACAGACGTGGGATTCAAGATCGAGATAACAGAACAGCCCAAGATTAATTATATAATTTAATCAGCCTAAAGCACACTAGAAACTACAATATATACAATAGGGAATCTACAGAATATACATATGTCAGAGTA
This sequence comes from Anomaloglossus baeobatrachus, assembly GCF_048569485.1. Lineage (NCBI taxonomy): Eukaryota > Metazoa > Chordata > Amphibia > Anura > Aromobatidae > Anomaloglossus > Anomaloglossus baeobatrachus. Next base: position 68,031,405 of record NC_134364.1, on the reverse strand, counting down.
CAGTTACAATCAAAGCATGGTTTACAAACAGGCATACACAGTTCAATCAGTTACCTTGTGCGTCTGGCCACAGGGGGGCACTGTAGGCCAGGTTTCTAGGATCCTTCCCACAGATGTTTCCTACACGTGCCCCCAGCGAGAAGAACACTGGAAAATGGCCGAAGTAGGGTTATCAACCTGGGCAAATCCAGGTCCCCTCCTACCTTCGTGACCTCAGAGGGAGCACTGCTCCACCCCTGGCTTGAGTTATGGACAATATCCCAACATGGAATATGGGCCATAACTTTGCCTGGGAGCGTCGTAGGCGGACGCCAACGCTCTCATTGTGACAGCTATGAATTTAGCTACAGAACGAGAGGACTCATGACTTGTCTACTAGTTCCACATTGGCTGATATCACGCCTGGGGTATTTCCCAAGCTCCCGCTCCCATAAAAAAGGTGTGCCAGCATCGTCCGCATGCGAAAACACCATTTTTATGGTTGCCGTATTTATCGGAAATATGGCTTGCGAGATATGAACCATTTTTTACTGGAGTCGTTCTGTCTGGCTAGTTCCAGAGCCTTATAATGAGATACAACTCTTGTTACAGGGTGACGGCAGGGAGTCATCCTGTGTCCTTTGTTCCCACATCACCTAATTTCCATATCACAGGAGATGGCCATGGGATGGGTTGCTAAACAAGTTGTGTGAAGGAAAGGGGGGGTGACACCAGGAGAGGGCTTCCTGACATAACTTGAATATCATGATTTATCGTCATATCTCCGGATTTACCTCACACCTCCCCCCTTTTGAGGGCGCTAGGGGGCAGCACACTCCGGTGTTCCCCCGTGCGCCCGTCCGCGACCTCTCCTTGTCGGGACAGCCCGTCTGCGTTACCGTGGTCACGGCCCCTTTTGTGGCGAATGGTGAAGTTGTATTGCTGGAGCGCAAGGCTCCATCGCAACAATCGCCCATTCGTCCCAGAGACGGTGTGCAACCAGCTGAGGGGATTGTGGTCCGTCTCAACGATGAAGTGGCGCCCGTATAGATAGGGTTGCAGACGCTGCAGGGCCCACACTATGGCCAGGCACTCCTCCATTGTGGAATAGGCCACTTCCCTCGGTAACAGCTTCCTGCTCAGGTACAAGACTGGGTGCTCTTGGCTCGCAGAGTCCACCTGGCTGAGCACCGCACCGAGGCCGAAGTCACTGGCGTCGGTCTGTACTACAAACGGCCGCGTGAAGTCGGCTGCCTGTAGCACGGGCGGGCTGGACAGGGCGTCCTTTAGGGCCCGGAAGGCTGTCTCGCAGTCCATTGTCCAATCGACTGCAGAGGGCAGCTTCTTCTTGGTGAGGTCCGTCAAGGGCTTTGCCAGGCTACTATAGCATGGAACAAACCTCCTATAGTACCCCGCGGTCCCCAAGAAGGACATCACCTGCTTCTTGGTCCTGGGGGTGGGCCAGGATGCGATGGCCTCCACTTTCTCAGGCTCGGGCTTCAGTGTTCTCCCGCCTACCCGGTGACCGAGGTACTGGACCTCGCTCATGGCTAGCTGACACTTGCCCGGCTTGATGGTCAAACCTGCCCGGTGGACCCGCCTGAGCACCTGTGCTAGATGCTCTAGGTGATCTTCCCAGGTGGGACTGAAGACGGCAATGTCATCCAGGTACGCGGCCGCGTACCCTTCAAGTCCCTTGAGCAGGGTGTTGACCATCCGCTGGAAAGTGGCAGGGGCATTCCTCATCCCGAATGGCATCACCGTGGACTCGTACAGTCCAAATGGGGTAATAAAGGCAGAGCGTTCCCTGGCCTTGCGAGTCAGGGGGATCTGCCAATATCCCCGGCTCAGGTCCATGATGGTCAGGTACTGAGCCCCGGCCAACTGATCGAGCAGGTCATCGATGCGTGGCATTGGGTACGCATCGGCGACCGTGACAGCATTGAGCCCCCTGTAGTCCACGCAGAACCGCGTGGTTCGGTCCTTCTTAGGGACGAGGACTACAGGCGAGGCCCAAGCGCTGTTGGATGCCTGGATCACCCCCAGCTTCAGCATCTCGTCAATCTCCTGGCGCATGTGTTGCTGCACCTCCAGGGAGACCCGATATGCTGAACGCCGGATCGGGGGATGATCCCCAGTGTCCACGTGATGGACAGCCAAGTCAGTCCTTCCGGGCTGGTTGGTAAACAACCCCCGGAAGGGGAGGAGGGTGGCCCACAGCTGGGACCGTTGGTCCTCCAAGAGCTGGTGGCCAACCTCCACATCCTCAATGGATCCGCCTGCCCTAACCTGGGCTAGCATATCCAAGAGGGTTTCCGCTTCTCCCTCCTCGGGCAGGTTGCACACGGGGAGCGCACATGCCTCCCGCTCATGATGTGCCTTCATCATGTTCACATGGAAGGGCTTCCACCTTCCACGGGCAGGGTCCAGGGTGACCAGGTACGTCACAGGGTTGAGCTGCTGGTACACGAGGTATGGGCCTTCCCAGGCTGCCTGAAGCTTGTCCTGTGGTACGGGGACCAGTACCCACACCTTTTGACCCACTTGGTAGGTCCTCTCACAAGCGTTCTGGTCGTACCAACGCTTCTGATCGGCCTGGGCTTGAGCCATATTGTCGTGTACCAGTTGCGTCAAGGCCTGCATTTTGTCCCGGAAGCGCATGACATACTCGATAACCGACACTCCAGGGGTGGCCAAATCCCCTTCCCAAGCCTCTTTCACCAGAGCCAGGGGGCCCCGCACACGTCGCCCGTACAGGAGCTCAAACGGTGAGAATCCTGTTGAGGCCTGTGGAACCTCCCGGTAAGCAAATAACAGGTGTGGGAGATACCGCTCCCAGTCACGCCCGTGGGAGTCGACCAACATCTTAAGCATCTGCTTTAAGGTGCCATTGAACCGCTCGCACAGGCCATTAGTCTGTGGATGGTACGGGCTGGCCACCAGATGTCGCACCTGGACCTGCTTACAGAGGGCCTCCATCAGCTGGGACATGAATTGGGTCCCCCGGTCAGTGAGCATTTCCTGGGGAAAACCCACTCGGGAGAAAGTCTCCAGCAATGCGGTGGCCACCTTGTCAGCCCGAATGGACGACAAGGCTACTGCTTCTGGGTACCGGGTGGCATAGTCCACTACCGTCAGTATGAAGCGTTTCCCGGAGCTGCTGGGGATGGCCAGCGGGCCGACCAGATCCACAGCCACCCTCCTGAAAGGCTCATCGATGATTGGCAGAGATACTAGTGGGGCTTTGGGGTGTGGCCCCGCCTTCCCCACTCTCTGACAGGTTTCACACGAACGGCAGTAGGCAGCCACATCGGCCCCCATTTTTGGCCAGTAGAAATGCTGGTTTAACCTGGCCTTGGTCTTAGCGATCCCTAGGTGTCCGGCCATCGGAATCTCATGTGCGATCCGCAACAACTCCGTCCGGAACGGATAGGGTACCACCAACTGTCGGTCCCTGGGCCACGCCTCCGGTGAACCCTGCTGGACCGTGGCCCGGTACAGCCGTCCTTGGTCCCAGACCACTCGCTCCGGGTCCGAGTCCGAGGGAGGCTGTGCCGCCTGCTCCTTAAGAGCTTTCAGGCTGTCGTCAGCTTCTAACGCTGCCTGAAACCCCTGACTAGATGTGGCCAGAATCGACGAGACTGTCACATCCTCGGTCAGTACCCCGGGACCTGTGTCCTGGCCTCCACCTGACTCGGCTGCCACTTGGTCAGAAGGGGAAGAGCTATCGGACCTCCGGGAGGCCCCTTGGCTTCCAGCACTCCCACTGCGGGTGACAGCGGCCACAGCCGCTGCGACCGTGGGTCGTGCCTGCTCCTCCTCCGTTCCTGACCAAGTCGCCGGTTCAGGCAGACCTACCTGGCTTCCTGACACCCCGGTTGTGGGGGAACCATGCACCGAGATCTTACCTGGGAGCACTTCCGCTCCTGGACCGGCCCCAATCTCACCTGCCTGTTCCCCTCCTGCAGCAACAGAACCCCGCTGTGAAATCTCTGGGGACCCCACATTTGCTGTGGTAGCCCCCACCCCACACACTGGTCCTCCCCCTGCAGCACCCTGCTCTCTGCTTATCACTGCAGAGGGCAACCTGCAGAGGGCAACAGATCCCAGCTCACAGGCTGATTACTTGTAGAGGCATTGTCACACCTTTCTCTGACCCTCTCCCCTCCTGTCACAGCTGCAGCTGCGTGTGTGTCTATGGTGTCTGTGCAAGCAGAAATATCAGAGTTCACTCCCTCCTCCCTTACATCATTCATAGATAACACATTAACATTGTCAGGAGTCATGTCAGTACTGGCTGAAGGTTCAGCCCTTGGGGGGGGCCCAAACTGGGAGGTTATCTGCCCCAAATCTGTCCCAAGTAGCACGTTTGCAGGGATCCGATCAGTTACCCCCACCTCCCTCACCCCTCGCCCTGCGCCCCAGTCCACATAAATGTCAGCAACAGGCAGCGCCGGGTCAATGCCTCCAATCCCGGAGACAGCGAGGGTTTTTCCAGGGATCAAGTCTTGGGGGGACACCATCTCAGGCCGCACCAGAGTCACCTCCGAGGCGCTGTCTCGCAGTCCTATGGTCACAGACCGGCCGACGGTGACAGGTTGGAAGCTGTCCAGGGACCTACCACCACCCCCACCCACACAATACACCTTGGGCGGCCCTTGGGACGGGGACGGAGCCGGGGCCTTGGGACGCTGTGGGCACATGGCCTTGAAGTGTCCAGGTAGGTTGCACTGGTGGCACCGTCTTGGTTCTGCCACGGGCCTGGAGAGGGGAGTTGAGGGGGACACCCCCTGCAGTCTAGGGGCAGGTGGGGCAGTCGCAGAATTCATCTTACCCCCTCTCCAGGTGCTGCTGGTGGCTGCTCTCCTGGCCTCAGGAGCCCGATTGTTGGTGTAGTCATCGGCCAGGGCAGCTGTAGCCGTGGACCCCTTTGGCTTCTGGTCTCGGATGAACTGGCGGAGATCCTCAGGGCAGTTCCACAAGAGTTGCTCCGTGATGAACAAGTCCAGGATCTCCGGTCCGGTGGAAAGCTGCAGGCCTTGGGTCCAGTGGTCGGCAGCTCGGGCAAGTGCCCGCCTGTGGTCAGCCCAGGAGTCCTTTGGTCCCTTCTGTAGGCTCCGGAACTTCTTGCGGTAGGACTCTGGAGTGAGGTTGTACTGTTGGATCAGGGCCCGCTTGATGGTGTCGTAGCCCTGATCTGCCTCAGCAGGCAAGTCCCCAAGGATTTCCAGGGCCTTACCCCTTAAACGGGGGGTCAGGTATTTGGCCCACTGGTCCTTGTCCAGATGGTGCTGCAAGCAAGTCCGTTCAAAAGCAGTCAAGAAAGAGTCCAAGTCTCCATCCTTCTCCAGCACTGGGAAGTCCTCAACACGGACCTTTGGAAGTTTGGTGTCTTGAAGGTCACGTGTGGCTGATGAGGGCCGGAGCTGAGCTAGCTGCAGCTGGTAGTCACGCTCTGCCTGTTGCTGTCGCTCTTCACGTGCTGCTTGCCGCTCCGCAGCCTCACGCACTGCTTGCCGCTCCGCAGCCTCAGCGTCACGCGCTGCCTGCCGCTCTGCCCTGCGCTCTGCCAGGAGTCCCTTGTAGCCCTCCTGGTCTCCAGCCTGGAGAAGGGCCATAGCCATTTGAAGAAGGCTATCCGAGCCTCCCAGGCTCGGTGGAATGGCACGTGGTGATCTGCGGCCCGCTGCGGAGCCTGGTGATTCACTGTCCATTGCAGAGCGGAGGGCTGGCATCTGGCTCGTTGAGGAACCTTGGGTGAGCTGCTCCTCATCTTGTCCATAATTGCCAGGTTGTGCCATGTCCTCTGCAGAGCTGTTTTCTGGCGTCGAGCTCCTGGAGGACTCGTGGGCAACCTCCTCATTACTGTCCACAGCACCGTCCTCCCTCTCTTCGGCTCCTGCTTTAGCATTGGCCAGTTGCATAGCTCTGCTCCTGGTGCCATCAGCCATTCTTGCAGACTTTTGGTCACTGACACAGAACTGACACCTGATGCCTCCACACACCTTACAGTATCTGCACTCTGACACTCTAGTGTTGAGCTAGTCTGAAGACCCCAGCAGCCACAGCTGCTGCAGGCAGTCTTTAGTGTCTGGGAGTATGGGTCTCACACTCACACACACTATTATCTCGATCCCACCGCTTGCCACCAATATGTCACAAACCACCGGGGGGGTCACTCAGAAATCCCCCGCGCTGGCTACCAGTACGTCACAATCGGGGGGTAACAAGTGGGGGTCACCCCTCCTTTATACCTCCCGACCGACAGACAGAGCACGTGACGCGCTCTCTAGCGCCCCTCTTATAGTCAGGCCAATTATGGAATTGCCCGACAATAAGCAAGGAGGCCGCTATACTACTTATGCCGATTATTGAAGGGTCCCCGGTGAGAGTAGGGTATATATTCCCCCGACCTCCGCGGGCGGAATATATAAAACCTCCCTGAATCTCACTGGCCTCCCCACAATAATCCTTGGCACAACTCGCTGCCACCAACCGCTTCACGGTAACTATTAGCCGAACACACAGACGTGGGATTCAAGATCGAGATAACAGAACAGCCCAAGATTAATTATATAATTTAATCAGCCTAAAGCACACTAGAAACTACAATATATACAATAGGGAATCTACAGAATATACATATGTCAGAGTACAGTTACAATCAAAGCATGGTTTACAAACAGGCATACACAGTTCAATCAGTTACCTTGTGCGTCTGGCCACAGGGGGGCACTGTAGGCCAGGTTTCTAGGATCCTTCCCACAGATGTTTCCTACACGTGCCCCCAGCGAGAAGAACACTGGAAAATGGCCGAAGTAGGGTTATCAACCTGGGCAAATCCAGGTCCCCTCCTACCTTCGTGACCTCAGAGGGAGCACTGCTCCACCCCTGGCTTGAGTTATGGACAATATCCCAACATGGAATATGGGCCATAACTTTGCCTGGGAGCGTCGTAGGCGGACGCCAACGCTCTCATTGTGACAGCTATGAATTTAGCTACAGAACGAGAGGACTCATGACTTGTCTACTAGTTCCACATTGGCTGATATCACGCCTGGGGTATTTCCCAAGCTCCCGCTCCCATAAAAAAGGTGTGCCAGCATCGTCCGCATGCGAAAACACCATTTTTATGGTTGCCGTATTTATCGGAAATATGGCTTGCGAGATATGAACCATTTTTTACTGGAGTCGTTCTGTCTGGCTAGTTCCAGAGCCTTATAATGAGATACAACTCTTGTTACAGGGTGACGGCAGGGAGTCATCCTGTGTCCTTTGTTCCCACATCACCTAATTTCCATATCACAGGAGATGGCCATGGGATGGGTTGCTAAACAAGTTGTGTGAAGGAAAGGGGGGGTGACACCAGGAGAGGGCTTCCTGACATAACTTGAATATCATGATTTATCGTCATATCTCCGGATTTACCTCACAAATACGTCTCCTATTATTTTATTACTGTACAAGCTAAAAACCCTCCTTGTCTGTCCCATAGGGGACGATGACCAATATGGCGGCCAGTATCTCCCAAGCAGTGATCTTTGTTTCTTGGGCAGGGACCCCATCTCCGTTCCTGCCCAAGACACCGGGAGGCCGCACTCTCAGCCATGCTGCCCCCACCAATCAGTATTTTGTCCATTGCAGACCCCCAGTACACGTGACCACAGGAAATGGCGCAGCATTTATCTGACGCCCGAGGCTTTGATAATGCTACGAAAAAAAAAAAAAGAAAGACGGCACGAGTCGATTAACAGGCAAAACCAGTATGTGGGTACATGGCTGCCAGAGCAGGGTGTGTCCGCTCAGAATACAGTCACGACTTACCCACTGATCCGAGGAGGGAATCCTCTACGTACTTACACCGCCGTTACCACAAAGCGCCTGCGCGGTCCCAGCACCAGTCACCCAGCTTTCCCACAGTCCTGAACTGCCCGCTACATGGTATGGCAAACCTGATATTGCAGCTCGGCTGCACTGAAATGAATAGCTGCAATACCACAAGTCACCTGTGCACAAGTGTGGCGCTGTTCCTGGATGTCGTCATGTTTCTCTCAGCCCTTCTAAACTGGATATGTCCTTTTTTTAGTAAATATATGCACCCCTCATAAAATAGCATCCTTATTGTTCCTCTGTTACTCCCCCTGGAAATTTAATAACAGGGTGTTCCAATGACAACCTTTTGCTTTGAAACAGACGTCTGATGAACAGGTATACATTATTTCCAGGAGGAATAGCAGAGGAACAATTTATTTTAAGGATGAAAATAAAAGAAATGACAAGGGGGAGCTGGGGGTCCTATTTAAATGGATTGATGGACATAAGTATAGTGATGTCACTAACGCTCCCTGTGCCTGGCTCCCGACCCCACACGTCACCACGTAGGGTGTAATAAGATCTGGGTTAGTGTGTGTATGGGGGAAACTGGGGAGAATGGCTGTCCAGGCATTGAGCCCTCCGCTGTGTAAGTTGTACAACTACATACGGAAACAGAGGGAAATATTTTCAACATATTTTGTCAAAGAAAAAGTGGGGAAAAAAAGGAATAAAAATAAAAACCGTGAAAATTCCAAAAAAAAAATCTCCCCCCCACCCCCCGATCGATTGAGTGTAAGCAGCAGCAGCGGCCGGCGTGGAGCCGCACACGGCCGTCCTGATCAGTGCTGCTCCGGCTCCACAAGACAAGAATAGTCTGTAACCTGAGCCCCATTTAATGGCTGCAGCTCATTTTCCAAGCACTTTGGGGGTATTAATGGATTCTTGTTTGCCTCGGAGAGAATGACAGCTCGCTCTGATCCGAATAGATCTCAGTGATGGTAACCGGCCGCGCTGGAGCCCTGTGTATACAGCAGAGGAGGGGGCACAGCGCGGGGCACACGGCCAATGTCTGGAATACTGAAGGGAATATACTGCTAATATAGTGGGTACAAGACCACCCCAACCCGGAATATTCACTGCACATACAAAGGGGCCATCCCATAATCACAGACACCAACCCACGGGCGAATGATCACTCAGGGTCTGAAACCCCCCGCCCCAGTGATCAATCCGTAGGTGAGTGATCACTCAGGGTATGACCGCTGGGACCACCCCAATAATCAATCCACGGGCGGTGATCACTCATGGGTCTGACCACTGAGACCCCCCAATAATCAATCCACTGGTGAGAGCTCACTTGGGGTCTGACTGCTCGGACCCCCCCAGTGATCAATCTGCAGATGAGCTATCACTCAGGGTCTGACTGCTGGGACCCCCCCCAATGATTAATCTGTAGGTGAGTGATCACTCGGGGTGTGACTGCTGGGACCCCCCAATGATCAATCCACGGACGATGATCACTGAGGGATTTGACCGCTGGGACCCTCCCAATGATCAATCCACAGGTGAGCAATCACTCAGGGTCTGGCCGCTGGGACCCCCAATGATTGATCCACTGGTGAGAGATCACTCGGGGTCTGGCCGCTGGGACCCCCCCCCCAATGATGAATCCAAAGGTGAGCAATCACTCGGGGTCTGATTGCTGGGACCCCCAAATGATCAATCCACTGGTAAGCTATCACTCGGGGTCTGACCGCTGGGACCCACCAATAAACATACAATTCCTTTTAATATCAGATGGGAAAATAGTCACTCACTGAAAAGGACATAAAACATCACAAAAAAACAGGCAGCCGTATTTACCAGCACCGGGTCCCAATAATGCCCTGCAGGATGTGGCAGCCCCATGATAAAGGCAGAGGTGCAAAAGACAGATGAACAAACCACACACGAGGTTTATACAGTCATCCTGCCATGGATTTCCAAAGTAAGTACATCAGCCTCATCAGGTATAAGAGCCATCTAATAATACATGCAGTTTATAGAGAAAAACGTAACAGATCTGTTTTACAGTAATATCTGGTGACATTAAGCAATAAAAAAATGCAATTCAAGAGGAGAGGAAACTCCGAGGAGATCGCAAATGAATGAACGGATTCTGCCTTTCAGATCCAAAGCTGAAATCGCTAGCTCATGTGATCATGTGTGCAGGGAAAAAGCGATAAAAAAAAATCCCAATCTTGATTTCGTCCTTAGTAAATAGCTCCTGATACGCCGGTCCCCGCACACCGGGGGCCGCACGATTAGAGTTACCGGAGATCCAGGTGACTTCTCGGAAGACTCCCGTGAGGTGGCACGATTCGGGTCACGGAGCTCTGGTGACGGCTTCATCTTCCAGAGATAATTTATGAATAGTATAAGTAATCTTTACACTGCGATGTCAGGACCGTGAAGGCAGCAGAGAGGGGCGCTTGTTCTTCCATGAAGCATTTCACACTCACAAGTGTCAGATTCTTGGAAAAAGCGAACATCACGTGGAGCGAAGGAGCAAAGAACGTGAAAATCTTTCTGGTTCCAGAGATGGACGTTCCCTTTAAGATTCCGTCAGCAGCGGTCGAAAAGGAACATTCCCTTTAATTGCCGAAATTATCAATTTTGCTATTGTTTTTTTTCTCCTAAGTTGCACGTGGATCAATCAGTTGAGGAATTTGGCACGAGGGAGACAAATGAGGGCAATAAAACTGCGCCAGCGAGGTACGAGGCATAAAAGTATAAATAACCTCAAAGCTTCCTGCTCGTACCTGGCAACCGCAGACAGTCAGGATTAGACGTGGTCAGAAGAGAGATAGAGGAATCTACAATTAGAGCTCTGCGGCAGTCTATGGGGTCACCAAAGACTACAAAAACCTTAATGGGGGAACAAAACTCACGGGGTCCCCTCTGTATGGTTACAAAATATCGTCAAATTTCAATCCGTTGGACCAGACGTCCATAGAAAAGAAGATACCGTCAATTGGGTGTCCTGCGGCCAAGGCTCCCGGGGACATGGATTACACCGCAGAGAGAAACCTGGCGTCCTACAATGGTTCCCCAGGAAGAAAAAAAACAAACTTTGGGAATTTATGACATGTAGGTGAAATGTTCACTTTCCCACAAAGTCTGAGCATCAGGGTCTAGAGCGTCATAGCGAGCCCCTGAAAAGCAACGGGAGCAGGAAGTCTTGCACTTCAAAAAGACAGCCTTGTCCTCCAGCCCCAAGTGATCTGGAAAGAGGGGACCTCATGTCTCGGTCTCTGCTCCCCTCCAAATATTACCAGTGGGGGGGGGGGGTGGTCTCTACTTTCTGCTCCAGTGATGTTTCACCACAAGGACACTGGACCGCTGCAGACAATCACTGGCACTAGGGGGTCACCCCTTTGGCCTGTCATTGCCTGCAGCGGTTATATACTAGTCCAGCAGAAAAAGGAAGTATAGAGACTGGCGGCGGAGCCATGAGGCTTGGGAACAGAAGTGATGGGTGATCAGTAAGGGGCGCATACTTTATTTTTAGAATTTGTAAACATTTAGAGTATTTTAAAAAAATCAGTTCGGGGATGGATGACCGGCTACCTGTTTATTTCAGAAATTCTCATTCACATTGAACTTTTCGAAATCAGTTGGGGGTCCAGGCCGTCGGACCACCGCTGATTATACAGATGGAAAGGTGATAAATGGAGCTCACAGGATGACCCAATTGTCAGTTTTAGTAAAAATCTCTTAATAATTTGGAGACTTTATTTTAACCTTTGTGTTGCCACGTTCCTCTATTACTCCTCCTAGAAATGAAGGCATAAATTGACAACTGGGTGTTATCAGTCACCGTGTCAAAGGAGTGTGTGCCTTCACAGTCAGCACTGATTGGACGGGGTGAATACGTAGTGGCACTCCTCCAGCTGGTAACAGCAAGCAATTTATTTCCCGGAAGAGCAACAGAGGAACGGCACAATGCAACGTTACAGGAGAAGATCCTGACTTTTATACGGAATAGAAGTGGTTACTAAAAGCTATGACAGGAGAGTGGGCAGGTCGTCTGATTGTAAGGGAGATTAAGTCACATATGGGGGTCTCTCACGGGCAGTAACGGTTCCGCAGAGCTCCCCCTGTGGCCCGGATTGGCAGATACATACTCCACTGTTCAGCTGAAGACTGTTACAGATCCTGAATGTTTTACCCATTGCCAGTGAATCAGCAAGCTCAGGATGAGCAATGCTATATATCCATCTTATATAGGGGAGTGTATGTAATTTTGGGAGCACATGGGGGGAAACATGTAATTCTAGATGCCACTGATTAGAGTGCTGTGTTGCTCCCCGACGCTTCCTGGGGTATGTAGTTCATCAAATAATGATCAGCGCCCCGATTGAGTGCACGGCTTGTTGAAGGTGAGGTTCTGTGCGGGAACATCTTAAGCAGCGATTCCTATAAACGTCTGTCAGTCCTGATAGCAGCAGACGGTGGCGGATCACTACCATAAATGAGCAAGCAACTCCTTGTAAATCCCCAGCGCTTCGCGACCTGCCAAGAGCCCCCCGGCTCGTCCTGGAGATGCTCATGGTTGTCGGCCAGAATAGGAGGAATAGCGGGTGACAGGTCTGATCCCGCCGCGCCAGACCCCGACTCCGCTGTGATTGGCGGGGTCCGAGCTCTGCAACCCTCACAGATCCGGAGTCAGGACCAATCCCAGAACTGTATAGTGGTGCTGCTCAATCACATGGGTCTATCTGCAAAGCCGCGGGGCAAGAACACACAAAATCAGCGCCGTGACCCCTTCATGACCCGCGGTGGTCCCAGAGGACGTACCTCCTCCAACCATGAAGTGACGGCATCTCTCAATCATCCTCCATGACATATAAGATCCTATGTCCGATACTGCAAAAGTTGTGATGAGCTGCAATACCAGACACAGCCACGTGGACAAAAGTGGCACTGTTTGAGGGAAAACACTACATTCCCATCATCTCACACTGCTCAGAGTCCTGGTTCTCTGGTATCTCCATAACTTAAATCATCATTATATATATATATATATAACATTTCTGAATTATCAAACGTTAGATTACAGGGTTATTTTTACATTTAAACTGTATGTGTCCCAGAAGTTAGTCAAGAGGCCAGCATCGTACGATAGTCTGCAAAGCAGCAGGCGCCAAGTGACCACTGAAATACTACAACCCCCCGCATGCCCGGAGGCCCCCTGACATCAGATAGTGAATCTGCCGCCACTCACTTCCCATCTGCAGATTACTACAGCACAAGAATAAGGGAGGGAAGAACATTCCTCCAATCCAGTATATTTGATAATCCGGCACCCAAGCTCTTTACTATGATGTGCCCCTGCTATACCATCACTGCTGCCCACATGCCAAGCACAGTCTGACAGTTTCTGGATTACTGGGATAACTCCTCCTGACAATACTCTGCCCATGATTAATCGGGAAGCGGCTTTACACCTGCAGGCCAGGACAGGCCCCTGCTTGCTGTCAGTGAATGGAAAGCATCTTCAGATTTCCTGGAGCCCGCTCTCCTGACATGACAGCAAGAAAAGGTCCATGAAGAAGTTGTCCAAAGCCAGTGCTGGACATCTAGTGCCCCAATGTTGGGAGTAGTCGTTCCATTCACTACAAGTGTAAGACTGCCCTGACAGAGGAGGTTCTGCTGGTGCTTGTTGTTCTCCACAAATGTCATCTTCCCCCACATGAAATCTACAGCGAAACTACAATTCCCAGCATGCTCGGTCACTGACATTACAGCCAACGTACGGCAGGGAATTCTGGGAGGTGTAGTCCCCGGGTACGAGGAGGCTATAGAGCCGCTTCCATCCTTCCCTTCCTCCCTCTCACCTTCCTCAGGGCAGGCACGAAGAGCCCCCGCCACTTCAGGCCGTTCTCCTCGCTGAAGAAGTCGTAGGTCTGCGGGGAAGGCTGCATGGTCCCGGCCTCATGGGGCTCCCTCAGCCTGTAGCCCGGGCCGCTCAGTCAGGTCGGGGGTCCCGGGCTGCCCCCATCACGCTGGGCCTCAGGATGCCGCGGCCACTGCTGCTTGTTGTTATGATGGGATCCGGCTTCCTCTGGGAGCCTCCACTGCCTTCCCCCTGCCCGCAGAGACTGCACCGAGCATGCGCGGAAGGCCGAAGGGAGGAGGCGGAGCGAGGCAACCCAGAAAGGGACGGATCCACAGAGAAGGCGGGAGCAACTCGGAAAAGGGCGGATCCATAGAGGAGGTGGGGCAAAGCAATACAGAAAGGGGGAGATTCAGAGGAGGCGGAGCAACCCAGAAAGAAGGCGGATCCAGAGAGGAGGCGGAGCGATTCAACATAGTAAAAGACGGAAGCAGGGCGGAGGAGGGCGAGGCAACTCATAAAGGGGCGGGTCTAGAGAGACGGCAGGGCAACAGAGAAAGGAGCGAATACCTTGGAGGCGGGGCGAGTCATACTAGAAAGGGGCAGGGCAACCGAGAGGGGTGTGTCCAAGAAGACGGGGCAAACCAGAGAAGGGGCGGGGCCAGTCGGGGAGGAGGCGGTGACTGTGACAGGGGCGCTCCACAGCGCAGAGCATGGGGCCGTGGTTAACCCTTTATGGACAATTGTCTGATTTTCTATTTTTCTCTCCCTTCTAATATCCATAAGTTATTAAAAAATGTTTCCATGACACTTGTTCCTTTCCCCGCTCCACGGGGTATGCACAAATACTTTTATAGGGTGGAGTGCACCAATTAAAAAAACCATGAGACTGGTCACTGCTCCTACTGTATATTAGGATGCTATGTGCAAAATGTCTGGACAGTTTTATGGTTGCAATTCCTGACCAAATTTAAAGGGATTGTCCGAGGCTTCTATCCTGAGATGGTGGTGGCCCAGCCTCCATCACTTCTATAGGAGCAGAGCCGTGTTTCCTGCACACAGCCACTGCATGGCTTATGATGCTGTTATGGAGCTTCCCTGCATTTTTTTTTATTTTTTTTAAAACATATAATAACAGTAACAGAAAAACACAACATTTCTAAAATCTCATTGATTGTTGCATTAACCCCCCATCCCTCAAGTGATCTTTAAGACCACATTCACACATTCAGTATTTGGTGAGGATTTTACCTCCGTACTTGTAGCCAAAACCAGGAGTGGGTGATAAATACATGAGTGGTGCCCGCGTTTCTATAAGGCTACTTTCACACATCAGTTTTCTGCATTCAGGCACAATCCTTTTTTTTCCTGATGCAAAGGATCCGGCAAAAACGGATGCAAACCGTATCCACCGGATCCGGTTTTTAACGGATCCGTTATGCCGGATGCGTACAAAACCGGATCCGGTGGATACGGTTTGCATCCGTTTTTGCATCCGGTTTGTCCTTTTTTTTGAAGGATCAGCTTTTTTAATTAATTTGGTGCATGCGCAGTTTACAAAAACGGATCCGGTAGCCGCATCCATTTTTTACCGCATTGCGCCGGATCCGGCGTCCATAGGCTTTCATTGTAAAACACGCCGTATCGCGCCGGATCCGGCGCGATGCGGTTTTTTTGCCGGACAAAAAAACGTTGCAAGATACGTTGCCTCCGGCCGCCGCTTTGATAAATTTTGCCGCATCCGGAAAAAAACGGATGCAACGCAAAGCCATCAGGTACAATCCGGTTACAATGCAAGTCTATGGGGATAAAAAGGATGCGGTACCGGATCCGATTTACCCGTTTTTTTCCGGATTGTACCTGATGGCAAAAACCTGATGTGTGAAAGTAGCCTTATAGTTTCCTCGGATTGTCCCACTCCTGCCTTTGGCCTAAAATACTGGTGTAAAATAAATAAATATACCCTACAGTTCTAAAGTTTTTTGGTCACCCAGACAATTTTGTCTTAACCATGAAAAATCATACTTTTATTTATCAAATGAGTTGCATAATGAATAGAAAATATAGTCCAGACATTGACGAGGTTAGAAATAATGATTTTTTTACTTGAAATAATAATGTTCTTCTTCACACTTTGCTTTCGGCACAGAATGCTCCTTTGCAGTAATTCCAGCTTTGCAGACCTTTGGCATTCTAGCTGTTAATTTGCGGAGGTAATCTGGAGATATTTCACCCCATGCTTCCCCCCTCCACAAGTTGGATTGGCTTGATGGGCACTTCTTGGTACTATACGGTCAAGTCAACCAAGAGAAATGAAAATGGGGTATTACATCTATTAAAACCCAACAAAGAACCCCATAAAATCCAATATTTTATTAATCAAAACCAAAACAAAGTGCAAATTAAAACCAATATCATTCGGATTGCATATTGAGGTCACAGGGATGATTCTGGGCAAATCCCTACTCTCTCCCGGAGGTTCATCAGGGGCTGTCCATAGCGTAATCGCGTGAGACGCCATTATACTCCACACCATTGGCATGCATCCTGCCTGTGAAGACATCTGACTGATTACAGCACGTTATCTGAAGGATCCGTTCTACATTCTGTGACACTAATAAGATGTATACATGTGGACAGTGAAATTTCCGAGTACTGCACCTCATTGGAGGATCAATTTTGTGGCATAATAGTAATTTTTGCCATCGATGCGATTACGCTATGGACAGCCCCTGATGAACCTCCGGTCGATCCATGGTCCGGGAGGAGAAACGCGTCGGGCAGTGAGCTACGCATAGGAGCGAAGCAGTGGTCATCTGGCTACATCATTTTTGATTGACATCTATTAATTCTGATGCATAGGCGACATGGACTGTGTCTCTAGGCTAAAAATCTGATTATGTGCTGTTTATAACAGTGAATTCAAGTATAGATAAGGGTAAAACCTGGAATATCTATCTAACTTAGGGCTCTTAAGAGTGTCTGAATGGATGTATGAGATTCTCACTGAGATAAGATACTGAGGCCCACAGTGTTCAGCAGCACTTTATAAGACTGCCAGGTCAGGGCCTGTAGGGTCAGTCCACGTCGAGCGGGGGCGCCATTGCGTATATTATAATAGGGTGCCAACCCCCGCGGTCAGGAAGGGAGAGAGTAGGGATTTGCCCAGAATCATCCCTGTGACCTCAATATGCAATCTGAATGATATTGGTTTTAATTTGCACTTTGTTTTGGTTTTGATTAATAAAATATTGGATTTTATGGGGTTCTTTGTTGGGTTTTAATACTATACGGTCAAGCTGCTCCCACAACAGCTCAATAGGGTTGAGATCTGGTGACTGGGCTGGCCCCTTCATTACAGATAGAATACCAGCTGCTGCTTCTTCCCTAAATAGTTCATGCATAATTTGGAGGTGTGCTTTGGGTCATTGTCCTGTTGTAGGATGAAACTGGCTCCAATCAAGCACTGTCCAAAGGGTATGGCATGGAGTGATAGCCTTCCTTATTCAAAATCCCTTTTACCTTGTTAAAATCTCCCACTTTACCTGCACCAAAACAACCCCAGACCATTACATTACCTCCACTACGCTTGACAGATGGCGTCAGGTCCTCTTCCAGCATCTTTTCTATTGTTCTGCGTCTCACAAATGTTCTTCTGTGTGGTCCAAACACCTCAAACTTTGATTGCTCTGTCCATAAGGCCCCTTTCACACGTCAGTGATTCTGGTACATTTGTGCTTTTTTTTAAACGTACCAGAATCACTGACATACGCAGACCCATTATAATCAATGGGTCTGCTCACACGTCAGTGATTTTTCACTGCACGTGTCTCCGTGCGGCGTACCCGCGTGTGCGTGATTGCCGCACGGAGACATGTCCATTTTTTTCTGGCATGACTGATGTCCCACGGACCACGCAGTGGTGTGGTCCGTCAAACACGTGCCAGAAAAAAACGTGCTTCTAAAATAATTTTTTTTTTAACTCACCTGGCTTCAGCCGCGCTCTCTGCAGCCCGTTCTCCCTGCTGTTTCTGAGCCGGCTGATTACTGTCGCGCATATTAATGATGCACGACACAGCCGACCCGGAAGCAGCTGCTGCGGGGGTCAGCGCCGGCCGGATGCTGCACCGCGGGAGCGATCAGGACCATGGAGAGCGGAAGCGGGCGCAGGTGAGTTGATCTCTAAGTGCAATCACGGGCCACGGAGAATGGAGCCCGGATTGCACTTAGACAACCCACGTGTGCCGTGATTCACGGCACACGGAGGGACATGTGCGTGTTTTACACCCCAGTGAAAAACGTCTGTTTTTCACTGACGTGTGAAACGGGCCTAAAGGCCACTTTACACACACAGATAAATCTGTGGTTGCAGTGAAATTGTGGACAATCAGTGCCAGGTTTGTGGCTGTGTACAAATGGTACAATATGTCCATGATTTCACTGCAACCACTGATCTGCCAAAGATTTATCTCTGTGTGTAAAGTGGGCTTAAGGCTATGTCCGCACGTTGCTTTTTACCTGCTTTTTTGCTGCTTTTTCAACTGCAGCGTTTAATGCCAAAATGGTTGTGTTCTGCTTTTCAAGCAAAGTCTATGGGAATTTGGGTTTCTTGTCCGCACTATGCAGTTCAAACTGCAGCCTTTTTGTTGCAGAACTTTGGTCAAAAACTCAGCTTTGCACTGCAAAACCCAAATGGCAAAAACAATTCACATGTCAGTTGTTTTTGCCATTTGGGTTTTGCCCTGCAAAGCTGAGTTTTTGACCAAAGTTCTGCAACAAAAAGGAAAAGGCTGCAGTTTGAACTGCATAGTGCGGACAAGAAACCCAAATTCCCATAGACTTTGCTTGAAAAGCAGAACACAACCATTTTGGCATTAAACGCTGCAGTTGAAAAAGCAGCAAAAAAGCAGGTAAAAAGCAACGTGCGGACATAGCCTAACACTTTTTTTCCAATCTTCCTCTGTCCGATATCTGTGTTCTTTTGCCCATATTAATCTTTTCCTTTTATTAGCCAGTCTCAGATATGGCTTTTTCTTTGCCACTCTGCCCTGAAGGCCGGCATCCCGGAGTTCTATAAACAACAATCAGGTCCACACAGCAAATATACGTGTGATCATACTCAATTTATTAAATGTTACAAAAACATACATATAAAATTGTGACAATGCAAATTCATAGATAGAAGCTACACAGATATGGAATAGGGAAAGAGTCGCACTACTCAGGGTGACCACACGGGACCAGTGCACTCCGCAGACACAAATGTATAATGGCAGATTATCTATGGGCTCTGATTAACATTGAGGGTACTGGTGGTATCAATACACACATAGTTAATTAAGGTTCATCATCCCTTGTTAAACCGAGATCCTCAGAATTGCGCTATCACTCAGCCGTCTCTATTAATCATCTATTGTGCCCCTACACTGATACAGGACTATAGTAATAAGTTACCTGCAGCCATGTGTCTATTCGGTATGCACCTGCCCGTGTAGCCACTCCCACCTCGACGCGCGTTTCACCGCTTCCGGTTTCGTCAGGAGGCATGTCAGTGGTGTAGTGTGTGCCTTAGATATACTAAGTGGAATTGCTCCCAGCTGCTGGTCATTTGCCGGACACGGGCGCTCAGAGCGTCATGATGAGCGTCCCATGGGTGAGTCGCACTGCGAGCACGTCAACAGTCCACGTGACCGCGCGTGACGCGGTACGCGTCCCTGTGACGTGGTGTGTCCATGGAGACCGGACCGAAGTCCCGCCCCCTTGTCTCGCTCCGGTGGCGCGTCACCCATGGGATCAGCACAGCGCATGACTGCAGAGCGGCCCCCGGATCACATGGTGAGTGGAGCCCTGGCCACATAGGTGGTACCTTACGGTGTGGAGATGCATAGTGAATTGGGTCAGGGCACGAGGCCCAGATGCTGGGGCGGCGTGCCTCCTGCATGCGCGTAGAGCAGATGAACATGTTACTCTGCACCTCTTCACATACATATAAGGAGACACATTTAAAACATATGCTCATACAGGACGCATGCCGCCAATCATAGGCAAGCGTGTAAAAATATACACAATAATATGTGCGCATGCGTCACGCATTCTCCAGCTCCGCGTGCACATGCCACATGATATTGAATATCTAAAATTCCATGTATGGATGTGTCCAATAGGGCAGGTAATTCCTCACGGATCATTCGGTGTCCATGTATAGGTATCCAATCTTTCGGGTATCAGTAATTTGGATGCACACATACATGGAATATACACAATATGGGGAACATGTCCGTTCGTCCAAGGCCTATCAAATAACAGATGCGCACCGCACGCTGCATGCTCACGCGACCCATCATCTAAACATCATCCTCACCCTATATCCTGTTGATAGTAATGCTTGTCTGAATATATCAAAATAAGATACATATGTACTGTGGTAACATATGTCATACATGAGCACAGAGTGGGTGCAAAAGTTGACATATACTATCTCACATGCATATTAACAAGATAGATCTCAGTTACATGCCCATAACGGACATATTGCACCAATCCCAGACAAACGTACACAGGAATCGGCAGTTATATATGCATATATATCACGCGTTCTACAGCCCAATATGCACATGCCATGCAATGTACAGTTTCAAAACATTCCGTGCATGAATGTGTCCAGTGGGACCGATAATGTCTCACAAATCATCAGATTTCTTTATGTGACTGTCCACTCATCTAGATGCCATTATTTTGGACGCATGCATGCACGGAGCATCCATAATGTGTGGGTCAAGCTAATGTGGAGTATAGCTGATCCGGCTAGCCCATCATGGCCCATCAGGCCCCCAAATCAACACCGCAACATACACACAACACATCGCAGACCAACGTGACCTATCGCCCACATGTCGACACCACCATATGCCCAACCACAAACAGAACCCTTATGATTGCAGAGAATTTCCCCATGTTACTCTGATCTACAACAGAACACATATACTGACGGCCTGTCCAATTGAGTAGACCGCAGAATGTGTCCACCACACACCAACAACACATATGACTTAAGTATATACATACAATATGGATTAATTACTATCGTCTATATTTCTATATGTCATCATCTTGACTGTTGTCAATAAGGAATCCGGATATATTGTCCATCATGCCGATATCCATATTCTTGTGTGGTCCATGTGGTCTCAGGTCAGGTTCCACACCAAACGCTGGAATTCCACAAAAGGCACAAAGAGAGTGTCATGAGATGTTCCCCATATTGTGTATATTCCATGTATGTGTGCATCCAAATTACTGATACCCGAAAGATTGGATACCTATACATGGACACCGAATGATCCGTGAGGAATTACCTGCCCTATTGGACACATCCATACATGGAATTTTAGATATTCAATATCATGTGGCATGTGCACGCAAAGCTGGAGAATGCGTGACGCATGCGCACATATTATTGTGTATATTTTTACACGCTTGCCTATGATTGGCGGCATGCGTCCTGTATGAGCATATGTTTTAAATGTGTCTCCTTATATGTATGTGAAGAGGTGCAGAGTAACATGTTCATCTGCTCTACGCGCATGCAGGAGGCACGCCGCCCCAGCATCTGGGCCTCGTGCCCTGACCCAATTCACTATGCATCTCCACACCGTAAGGTACCACCTATGTGGCCAGGGCTCCACTCACCATGTGATCCGGGGGCCGCTCTGCAGTCATGCGCTGTGCTGATCCCATGGGTGACGCGCCACCGGAGCGAGACAAGGGGGCGGGACTTCGGTCCGGTCTCCATGGACACACCACGTCACAGGGACGCGTACCGCGTCACGCGCGGTCACGTGGACTGTTGACGTGCTCGCAGTGCGACTCACCCATGGGACGCTCATCATGACGCTCTGAGCGCCCGTGTCCGGCAAATGACCAGCAGCTGGGAGCAATTCCACTTAGTATATCTAAGGCACACACTACACCACTGACATGCCTCCTGACGAAACCGGAAGCGGTGAAACGCGCGTCGAGGTGGGAGTGGCTACACGGGCAGGTGCATACCGAATAGACACATGGCTGCAGGTAACTTATTACTATAGTCCTGTATCAGTGTAGGGGCACAATAGATGATTAATAGAGACGGCTGAGTGATAGCGCAATTCTGAGGATCTCGGTTTAACAAGGGATGATGAACCTTAATTAACTATGTGTGTATTGATACCACCAGTACCCTCAATGTTAATCAGAGCCCATAGATAATCTGCCATTATACATTTGTGTCTGCGGAGTGCACTGGTCCCGTGTGGTCACCCTGAGTAGTGCGACTCTTTCCCTATTCCATATCTGTGTAGCTTCTATCTATGAATTTGCATTGTCACAATTTTATATGTATGTTTTTGTAACATTTAATAAATTGAGTATGATCACACGTATATTTGCTGTGTGGACCTGATTGTTGTTTATAGGATATCTTATTCCCAGGGACACGTTGTATGACATATATGAGGCTAATTATAGGTTGCACGGCATCCCGGAGTTGCCTCTTCATTGTAGAGATTGACACTGGCATTTTGCGGGTACTATGTAATGAAACTTCCTATTGAAGACCTGTGAGGCGTTGATTTCTCACACTAGAGACTGTAATGTACCTGTCTTGCTGCTCAGTTGTGCAGCGCGGCCTCCCACTTCTCTTTCTACTCTGGTTAGAGCCTGTTTGTTCTCTCCTCTGAAGGGAGTAGTACACCCCGTTGTAAGAAATCTTCAGTTTCTTGGCAGTTTCTCGCATGGAATATCCCTCATTTCTAAGAGCAAGAATAGACTGTCGAGTTTCACATGAAAGTTCTATTTCTGGCCATTTTGAGAGTTTAATGGAACAAAAAAAAAAAAAAGGAATGATTCTCAACTAGCTCAAAGGCAGGTCAGTTTTATAGCTTCTCTAATGAACAAAACTGTTCTCAGCTGTGCTAACATACTTACACAATGGTTTTCAAGGGATTTCTAAACATCCATTAGCCTTCCAACACAGTCAGCAAACACAATGTACCATTAGAACACTGGAGTGGTGGTTGTTGGATATGGGCCTCTATACAGCTATGTAGACATTAAAACCAGACGTTTGCAGTTAGAATAGTTATTTACCACATTAACAATGTATAAAGTGTATTTCTGTTTAATTTGTTAGCTTCATTGAAAAAGAAAGTGCTTTTCTTTAAAAAATAAGGAAATATCTAAGTGACCCTAAATATATAAATATATATATATATATATATATATATATATATATTATATACAAATAGAAATGTAGGAGAATTAGGATCCAGTAAAAGGATGAAATTTCACCAGAATTTTAAAAACTTCTTTATTATTCCTTTGTCATATAAAAGTATGAGGAACTCCAATCAATAAATAGCACTCCAGCAAGGGACTCCCTTGGTTGGAGTTCCTCATACTTTTATATGACTCAAAGGAATAATAAAGAAGAAGTTTTTAAAATTCTGGTGAAATTTCATCCTTTTGCTGGATCCTAATTCTCCTACATTTCTATTTGTTTATATATAATATATATATATATATATATATATTATATTATATATTATATACACACATATACAAAAAAAAAAAACAAAAAACAACAAACAGAAAATACTCAATGTGTGAACGTGGCCCTACAATGCAAAGAAGCATTGGTGCAGAGCAGAGGGAAAAAAAAAAATAAAAATAAAAAAAGCAGCACAAAACATTAAAAATACAAAATTTAAAGTGTCCATGGCACGGCCTCTGATTTTCCAGAGGGAAACTGATTTTGCTAAAAAAAAAAAAAAAGCTGCAACAATGCAGCATGTGAATGCAACCTTAAGATCAACACAGAATATGTTTTTCATGTATGTTACATCTTTAGTTGAACAACAAACAAACAAAACCTGTAAGAAAACCAGGGAGTAAATGTCCCTTTTATTTTGGGGGTGTTTTCCTGCTCTGGTGACATCACATAATCGTCTTCCGCTAGAAAGTCAGACCTGGGCATTTTTAGTCTGGCAATGCATGGTAAATGTATGAAAAAGGAGCAAAAAAAATTTGTACATGAATTTCTCGGAAAATCAGCGCCCCATTGAAGTCGATAGGGACAAAAAAAACCAAACAAACAGAAAAACACAATAGACACGCTGCGGATTTAAAAAAATCGGCACTGCAGATCAATTTATGGTAAAAAAAATAAATGAAACGTGTCCATGAGATTTTAATGATATAAACATTAACCCTAAAAAGTCTGCATATTGTTAGGTCAGAGGAGGGCGGCCGCTGCTCACTGACGGACATCCCTTCCCACAGACCATTGCTTCCAATGCTGCCTGTCTGCTATATATAGTCCTGTTCCCTGCTATGAGCGAGAAACACTAAACACGACCAAATCTGTTCAGTCCAATTATAAAGTATGCGGAGGGGTCAGACAAAGCCGACGTTCTGGGAAAGTCGCAGAATACAGTCCGGAGATCTGATCCATGGTCAGTGACGGCTCCGTCAGAGGTTAAAGCGATCCTCCACTTCAGAGGCAATCATCTCTGCGATCGCCAGGGAGGAGGTAGCGGCTGGGGATGGGGCGTTCCTCACGTGCAGGATGCGGCTGGCAATAGCTCCAGAACCACCGTCGAAAACAAAATCGTCTACCAGGTTACCGTCCCGATCCAGGGCCTGAGCGCGGACTCCAGAGGGACCCCTGTGAGAAAGGGATATTCCAGACATCAATATCAAATCAGATGACAAAGTGGCTGTGGCCGCATCACTAAGGACAGCACCATACTTCTGGTGGTGGCCATGCCAAGTACTGCATCCCCGGTTCTACATCGGGGAACAGCGCGTACAAACCTCACCTGAGAATATCATTACTGGACAGCTCTGGGATGAATTTCTGCAATTCCTTTAGCTGTGCTTGTAGAAACAACGCTCGATACATCTCCCCCATCCCATAAACCAGATTTTTCAGAACCAATTTACGAAGACCGCTGAAATAGAAAAGACAGAAGAAAGTAGAACACAAGGGGGAAAGAACAAAGTCTGCAAATTATTCCTGCTCGGCTGTTCCCACGAATCCCATAGAGATTAATGGAGAAAGCTGTGCATGGAGGGCTGACTCCAGTCCACCACAGGGCACCACTATAAGCCCCAGAGGTGGGATTCCAACCGATCCTCAAGTTAGGCACATATCTTAATGAGATGGAGCTCCTCATGGTCCCACTGCTGCACCCTTTTAGTTGTCATTCACCCCCTTTCCTCAATGATCTGATCGGGGGGTTCTGATGGGTTGCTAGGATAGCCGGGGACCTTCTGAAGAGCACAGGTTAAAAAAGAAAGAAGAAAAAAAAAAATGGTGCAGTAGTGGGATCACGCGCCTTACATTCCATTTGACAGTGGCATTTAAGGGGTTAACAGCAGCGATCGGCACTTGCTCCGATTACTGCTGTGAGAGGAGAATGTTGGTTGTAAAGTAAAGCAGATATCCGCTGTTGTGGGGTGAGATTGGCTTCGTACACAGACACAAGTCGTCCAGAGGTTAAATGTATTGAGCCGAGCTGCAATACCACACAAGACCTGTGCACAAGAGTGGCGCTGTTTTTGGAGGAAAGCAGTGATATCCAGGTAAGAGGACCAGGAACAATCAGAGCAGAGTGCATTATAAGGGGCCACTCCACCGCTATGGTATAGAAAAAAAAAAGAAAAAATGATCCGCACTTTACCTGTACGTAACGGCTTCCCCAAAATCTCTGGCATTGAAGTCACACAGTCGATAGCCTTCTCTTTTAAAAGCTAACACAGCATTTGGGCCGAGCCAGACGTTCCCGTCCATGCGGGGAGTGAAGTGGACCCCGAGGAAGGGGAAGCGCGGATCGGGAACCTGCAGACCAATATGGAAAAAAACGTGAACATCTTACAGGCATCCACTACAGATACAATATATAAAGCCTGGCTCAGTGACCAAAACAATATGCAGATCAGCTCTGCAGCTTTGGATGTGACTGGAGGAGAAACGATCATACAAGACTAAACAAGAATCATATTCTAAGGGTAAACTGAAGATGGCGATAAAATGTAAGGAGAAACAATGTATCAATCGAGGATGATACCTACTGGGTAAATGTTCCCCTTAACCAGATAGCACTTTTCTGGCTTTAGCACCAAATAATCTCCCCGGAAGGGAACGATGCGAGGTTCTGCGCTACATCCGCTAATCTGGGATACACGGTCCGAGAAGAGGCCGGCACAGGTCAGCACGTACTTACAGGAAAGCTCCGCTCCCTTTAAAGAAGAGACAAGATTACACAAAGATTCCCGGATCCACTCCACAGCATCATGTGCAACAACTGTGGGGATTTTGGTTTTTTTTTAACTTACAAATATGTATTTTTGGTTAAAAATCATTTTTTTTTTGCAATAAGGCTTCATTAAACATTTTGCACCATTTGTATTTCATGCTTTTCCCCTCCCTGCACATTGCTGGTTGAAGAATGAGCTCTCTGAGAATCCATCAGTGAGCACATTCTGATGGGCAGGTTGTAAATCTATTCTGTCTTCTTCTGATCTCCTCAGTGGAAACCCCACCTCAACTTCACCTGAACTTTGATGTGGTCATGAATCAGCAGACAGGCGCACATAAAAAAAAAATATTACAAAATGAGCTCACTGACAGATCCTTAGACAACTCATTTTGCATACAGCAATATGCAGGGAGACAAAGAGCCTTGTAATATAGAAACGGTGCAAATTTTTTTTAACGTCAACATGATTGCTAAAATTATTTTTAGACCAAAATAGAAGCGTTTTTAGTAAAATTAAAGGCTTGCGATGTCTACAACATTTATCACTGAGCTGTACATTTTTAATAACCCTTTTGTAAGTGACCTATAAACAAAAAAAACAGATTGTCTAAATTTTTACTGCAGAAGAATCCAGCTGCGGTCACGGGTGACTTCAGTACTTTACCTTTGTGTTCTTGATCACGATGGGATACTCCAGACCTAGAGAGAAGCAGAAGAGAAGCTTTACATATAATGAGGTCTTCTTCATATAATGATGGACGTTGCAGGGGTAATTTGGCATTACAGGGCTCGGTTTTTAGGGATACGTTGGGGCTCCTGGACAGCCCCAGGTGCTGCAGTCAGCAGATGACCTTAGTAGACAGTGCCTTGCTCCAGAGGCAAAGGCGGTACACATCGAGAAGCAAAGTGATCAGCAGCAAGTTCCGGCCAAACCCCAGAGCGCAAGACCCAAACTGCTCTTGGGCAGGAACTTGTGGCTGAAATACAGCAGTGAAAATATAACCGCTATAATGTGATGTGTGTTAGTGCAAGACACTGTACGGATCCGGCCGTCACTCACCTTCCTCTGACCCAGCTGGGCTCTCATTCACCATTCTTATATCAGACACTTCATATCCCGATAAGACGCTTCCTCCGGCATCGCGGAAATCATCGCTGTACGACTGAGCTACCTGCCGGTAATCTACGATTCCTGTGTGTGGAGAGTCCAGCGCCATTACACCCTGCAATGTAAAGAACAAACCATTCAAGGATCATGTGCGCAAATTAAAAGCCATCTTCACTCCTCGTGGACGGGGATGCAAGACTCACAGGCATTGTTTAGGACAATTCACCAAGGAAGAAGCAGATTTGTCACCAGATTCATACATTAATAGATCTTCAGTAGACCTAATGAGGCTGGTGTACTTACATGGCTGTATAATCTGGATTTTAAAATATATATATTTTTTTTTTAGTCCAGCTCTAGCAGCATTGATATAATCGTTATCTGAGTATCAGGATTATACAGCAATTTTGACACAGCTTTTCAAAGTAAGCACACCAGCATCATCAGATCATCATACACTGTGAATTGTTAATTCATTGGAAAGTCAAATTACTTATGTGAGCTGAGAGGTTCTTATTTAAAAGGTTTAAGGTTCTGAGTTGGAGGCTCAATATAAGGGGAGGGGAACCCCGACAGTCACCATTATAAATGAACTGGGTCCGGTGGGGGCCGCCCATGTCTGGTAATTAATGGATCTGTTGTTGGGTCATGGTTTCCAAATCCAGATACAAGGAGCATTAATGATCCCCCCACTCACCTTACAGTAGGGCTCTTTCTCCCGGATTTGCTTAGCATTGATGATTCGGAGTCCCGGCACATTGTTCTGCAGCCCTCTCTCGTACAGAGCCTGTAGTCTGGCTATCTCCTGGTGCTGTACGGCTACTATGAGCTGCAAAGACCACAACTGGCTGTCACCACAGACACAGGGCTACTGTCTGTCAGCTGCTCTCCACCTCCGTCACATACCTTGCCACACTGCTTGTATGGGATTCCCTTAAGGTCACAGTATTCGTAGAGAAGGGAAGCCCCCCGGACACACAGCCTGGCTTTCAGAGATCCAGGAGTGTAATATATTCCACTGTGAATCACACCGCTGTTATGGCCACTCTGATGGGAAGCTGGAGAATAAAAAGACAACTTATATAGCATCAACATATTCCACAGCGTTGTACAGACGTGAGTTCCAATGGGGACAGCGATTACAATTTATTCCCAGTATCAAGACGTCTTTGGAGTGTTGCAGAACCTGGAGGAAACCCCGGCAGACACTGAGAACATACAAACTGCTTGCAGATTTTCCCTTCGGTGAACCCAGAGCTCAAGGAAAGTTGGTTTTAAATCCGCCCGTGCCCATTATTAACCATTAGTAGACTCACCAATCTCGTTCTCTTTTTCCAAAATGGCAAATCGGAGGTTTGGATGGTTCAGGATGAGCTGGCGAGCAGATGCAAGGCCTACAAGCCCGGCCCCGACTACGACAACATCGTAGGTGCTGAAAGAAATAAAAGATCAGATGGCGCAATATCGATCCCCGAGGTGTAGGGAGCGCAGGATGCGGAGAAGTCTGGCGGGGGTCTATTTTTTTTTTTTTGAATCACCGAATCTCAGCTTGCTGCATCTGCTTAGGTTTCTTTTTGATCCACTCATAATTTATTAAGTTGTTTTATGTTAGAAAATGACCCCAGAAACCTCCATTTTCCAGTCTGACATACTTCTCTACGTGTAAGCAGCAAAGTCACCGTTTAACCCCAGGGGGAATTCCTTAGAAGGGTCGGGTAGCGTCATTCACATCTACAAAAATGTCCTTTGAAGATATCACATTTTTTGCTTCAAGGAACCGATAATGTGGCAATTTCTGCCAACAATACCATTGTGCTTTTAGAAGGTGCGATTTATTTGTTTTACAAAAGTAAAATGTAATATTTGACTTCTGTCATAAGGAAAAAAGTTGAAGAATGTAGCAAAGATTTGTAATAAAAAAAAATTGGGAATGCACAATCGTGCAAATTCACATATGGCGTGCGTCTCTATTCTACATAAGAAGGTGAAGAGCAATTTGTTTGTTTCTTTTTGTTAGTCAGTAACCAGATTTATATCATCGCCAAGTCAGGGGCAAAATCCAGGAGTTATTCCTTAGGTCAAAGGTCGAGGATTAGAGTGAAACTGTGGTTATTAAGCTTTCTTCAGATAAAAAGTCAGCCAAAAAAAGAATACAGGAAAAAAAAGGAAGGAAAAAAAGAGAAAGAAGGAAAAAGAAAGAAAAAAAAATAATAAAAAAAAATGATAAAGAACAAGAAAGAGATTCAGAGAAAAAAAAAACAAAAAAACAGCCCTGCCCCCCCCCCGCCATTAGCCCTGGTGCCTCTGCTAATGAGGCGGTTCGGTGGAACGTCACAGTGGCCGACTAATCTGAAGAGGCGCCTGGGAAGCCACTGGGCACTAGGAGGTGGCACACAGGGATTTGGTTTGGAAGCTACGGACATCTGATGTGGCCAGTGGATCAGGGTCCGGCGGATATTTTTTGCTCAACTCTACACAAACCTTCATTCAGCTATAATCTGGCCGCTGTATATATATATATGAGCAAAACAACAAACAAAAAAACCCAGGAAAAAAAAAAAAAAAAACAACATGGAAAATGCGACAGAAAACACAACCTAGAGATCCACTTAAAAATACAAATATTGATAGGGATGCAGCGCTGGTTGTGCCTGCTCTGTGGCCCCTCAGACCCCCGCTGTGCAGTGAGCTACAGCGCAGCCCAAGGGAGCAGCAGGGATCAGCGCAAGGTTCCCTTCATACTCAGGGTGGATGGGGTCACCCCGGACCTCCGGCAATCAGAGTAAAGGTAACAGCAACATCCATTGCTATAACACAGGAATCACCCTCAGCAGACGCCCGACATTAATATGTGTGCACTGCTTCTCTATCATATCCCTACACCACAGGAGATAATAGCTAATATACACTGCTATACTACACCCCAGGAGGTAATACCGCTATACTACACCACTGGAGATAATACCACTATACTACACCCCAGGAGGTAATACCGCTATACTACACCACAGGAGGTAATACCACTATACTATACCCCAGGAGATAATAGCTAACATACACTGCTATACTACACACCAGGAGGTAATACCACTGTACTACACCCCAGGAGGTAATACCGCTATACTACACCCCAGGAGGTAAAACCGCTATACTACGCCACAGGAGGTAGTACCGCTATACTACGCCCTAGGAGGTATTACCGCTATACTACACCCTAGGAGGTAATGCCGCTATACTACACCCTAGGAGGTAATGCCGCTATACTACACCACAGGAGGTAAAAATCGCTATACTACACTACAGGAGGTAATACCGCTATACTACACCAAAGGAGATAATACCATTATACACTGCTATACTACACCCCAGGAGTTAACGCTACTGTACTACACCACAGGAGATAATACTGCCATACTAAGCCACAGGAGGTAAAAATCACTATACACTGCTATACTACACCACGGGAGATAATACCGCAATTCACTGCTGTACTACACCAAAGGAGGTAATACCGCAATACTACACCACAGGATGTAATACACTGCTATACTACACCAGAGGAGATTACCGCAATACACTGCTATACTACACCAAAGGAGATTACCGCAATACATTGCTATGCTACACCACAGGAGGTAATACCGCTTTACAATGCTATACTATGGTACAGACGATCAAGTGATCACAGTTTCTATTCCCCTAAAGGAAAGAGATCCTGTAATACAGCTATGCACAGGACTAAACTACTTCCCCGTTACCCCAAACATAAGAGAATTTAAAAAACAAACAACAAAAAAAAACAAACATTTGGGACAGTATAAGGCTCCGTTCACACTAGAAAAAGGATTTTTCTCAAGAAATTTCTTGAGTCTGAAAAATTAGCACACTTGCGGTAAAAAAAAACAAACAAAAAAAAACAAAAAACAAATCGCACCAATAACCGCATACATTTTTGATGCGTTTTTCCACCATTCTCTATGGCAAACAAACGCAGGTACCTGCAGAAAAGAAGTGACATGCTCATTCTTTTTCTCAAGAAACTCTGTAGAAAAAATGTTCTTGAGAAAAAAAAAAACAGTGTGCGCACAGGTAATTTTTTTTCCATAGGTTTTGCTGGGGAATGTCTGCAGAAAGGTTACAACCATTTTCTCAAGAAATTTCTGCAGCAAAAAAAAAACGCGGGTAAAAACGCAGTGTGTGTGTGTGAACAAGGCCTAATTGTCTGAACTAATATTAAAATATACAGTGTGATCATTGAAATGAATTAAAAAAACCTTTTTTTATACTTATGCTTTTTATTACTTTGGATTCCTCAAAAATTGGACTAAAGAGAAAAGAACGTTATATGGTCTCTAAAATGGTATAAAAAAATAAAAAACAAAAAACAAAACTACAGCTCAATTGAAAAAAAAAAAGTAATAACTCAGGATAAGGCGACTATGGTGACCCAAGACATGTTTATTTCTTTTTTTAACTTCATGTAGTTAAACACTCCAGGACCGCACTGATCCGCAGCACAAACTTTACAGGTCACTTACACCAGGATGCGAATTGTATAAAACACATCAAAACAATGGCGGACAGGCAGATTCTCTTCCATTTCACCACCGCGGGTTTCTTTTTTTCCTCGCATTCCACAACAGTTTCTATAAATGAACTACAACTTGCCGAGCAGACTATGGGGACGGAAAAATAGAAAAGGGAGGAAAAACATGAAGGGCCAAAACCCCCCCCAAAAAGCTATGCCTGCCAGGGCTGAATGGAAGGTGATTTCTCCAGAAGAACATTCCTAGACAGTCTGTAGCATAAAGAGAATTTTTTCTCACTGACCATAAAAATAAAAAATATAAAAGAAAAATAAAAAAAAACAAAAAAAAAAACAAAACACAAATTTAAAAATAAATAAAAAAATAATCGCACCTGTGATTTCTATTTTTACGCTATTTTTTATAATTATTAATAAATTATAATTATCATAATTATTTTTTATTATATATTAGATTTTTTAGATTATATCATATTATTATTAAATTATTATTAATTAAATAATTCTATTTTTACGCTTTATTTTTACGGATTTTTTAACAAAATCCGCACCAACCTGTAACAATCCCCTTTGTCACTGCGCATATTGCAGGCTGCTCTGCCCAATTGTCATCCTGCCTGGGAATTCTGGGAGTTGTAGTTCTACAACTGCTGACAGGACGTAGTAATAAAGTTGTACAGAGAACACTGCAGCAGCACAGTTACCTGTGAGCACGGAGCCCGTGCCCGTACAGCCTGGAGCCGCCCCGCCCCAGCTGTAAGGCCCCGGCCGCCCTCGCACAGCACCGCCCGGCCATTCCCCGTCTGTATACACCGGAGCCCGTGCCGCCTGCTGATCCCTGGGAGAACCGGAGCGTTCAATATCCAATCACAACGCATCTTTTTACTAACCACGCCCATAGTATCTTCCAGCCAATGGGACACATTTAATATGAACCAATCATTGATAAACAGCGGTTAACCAATAGGAATTGGACTGTGAAGGTTTTCTGGGCAATGGGATGTAACCAGGAAGAAGAGTTTAACCAGCGAGCGCCCTGGTATAGAGGTTAAAGGGCAGTAGGCGTGGCGCTCCGCCGAGTAGTGCTGCTGGAGGTGAAGTTGTCATTGCAACGGCTCCACAGGTAACGACTGTGCCTGTATGGTCTATGTGGGAGGAAGGATTCTCTATGCCATTGGGTGACATTCTAAGTGGGAGGAGCTTCATGAAAACCAGCGCAACCCAATCCAGTAGATGCTTTCATTTTCCAAGTATCTGTAATATTAAGAGCTGGAATCTGATTGGTTGCTATGGTGAACTGCTTGTAAAGATAGCAACCAATCACTGCACAGCTCTCATTTCATATAGTGCTCTTGTAAAATGTAAACTGCGTGGTGATTGGTCTATGAGAAAAACAAAGACTGTATTTCTTTACATTCTTTGGGGAGAGGTGCCGCAACCAACAACATGGCAATGGTGTTTCAAGGTTTATATATATTTATACAATGGTGTGAAAATGTGTTTGCCGCATTCCTGATTTCGTATTCTTTTTCATGTTTGTCACAGTTAAATGTTTCAGAACAACAAACAAATGTAAATATTAGACAAAGATAACACAAGTAACAAAATGCAGCTTATAAATGAAGGTCTTTCAGGGAAAAAGAAATCAAAACCTACAGGGCACAGTGTGAAAAAGTGATTGCCCCCTAAATCTAATAAGTGGTTGGGCCCCTAGTAGCAACAACTGCAATCAAGCGTTTGCAATAACTGGCAATGTGTCTTTTACAATGCTCCACAGGAATTTTGGCCACTCATCCTTGCAAGGCTGTGTGCGCATGTACATGCTGAAATTTCTGCAGCGATTTATCAGCTCATGTGCGCTTCAAATCGCTGCAGAAACCCTACATAATGGATGCAGTGTTTCTGCAGAAAAAATGCCGATTTCATGCGCTCTGGATGCTGCCTCTCCCATAGAGTGGGAGCTGCATCCAAAGCGCACAAAAGAAGTGACATGCTGCTTTTTTGAACGCAGAGATTTTGTCAAATTTTTGACACTCAAATCGCTGCGTTCAAAAAAGCATTGTGCGCACGGATTATGCACAATCTTCTTAGATTGTACAGGGGACGCAGGACGCATGCATTTACGCTGCAGTGCTAGACGCAGCGTAAATGCATGCAATACACACAGCCTTAAGGTCCAGCCACAGCATCTCAGTTGGATTAAGGTCAGGACTATGACCAGGCCACTCCAAAGTCTTAATTTTGTTTTTCTTAAGCCACTCAGAGGTGGACTTGCTGGTGTTTTGGATCATTGTCTTGCTGCATAACCCAAGTGCGCTTTCAGCTTCAGGTCACGAACAGATGGCCAGACATTCTCTTTCAGGATCTTTTGGTAGACAGCAGAATTCATGGTTCCATTTATCACAGCAAATCTTCCAGGTCCTGAAGCAGCAAATCAGGCCCAGACCATCACGCTACCACCACCATATTTTACTGTGGGTATGATGTTCCTTTTCTGAAATGCTGGGTTACTGTCTTCTATGCCAGATGTAATGGGACAAACATCTCTAAAGTTCAACTTTTGTTTCGTTAGTTAACAGAGTATTCTCCCAAAGTCTTAGGAATCATCAAGAGGTTTTCTGGCAAAACTGAGACGAGCCTTTAAGTTCTTTTTGCTTAGCAGTGGTTTTCGTCTTGAAACTCTGCCATGCCGGCCATTTTTGCCCTCTTATAGTAGCGTCATGACCACTGACCTTAACTGAGGCAAGTGGGGCCTGCAGTTATTTGGATGTTGTTATGGTGCCTTTTGTGACCTCTTTAATGAGTTGTCGCTGCGCTCTTGGAGTAATTTTTGGTCGGCTGACCACTCCTGGAAAAGTAGTGTTGCATGTTTTTGCCATTCATGGATAATGGCTCCCACTGCGATTCACTGGAGTCCCAAAGCTTTAGAAATGGCTTTATAACCTTTTCCAGGCTGATAGATCTCAATTACTTTGTTTCTCATTTGTTCCTGAATTTCTTTGGATGTCTAGCTTTTGAGGATCTTTTGGTCTACTTCACTTTGTCAGGCAGGTCCTAATTAAGTGATTTCTTGATTGAGAACAGGTATAGCAGTAATTAGGCCTGGGTGTGGCCAAGGAAATTGAACTCTGCTTCTAAAAGATGTGATAAATCATAGTGAATTTATGTATTAGGGTGGTGAGTGGCTGAAGCACACTTGGGTTATGCAGTAGGACGATGATCCAAAACGCCAGTAAGTCCACCTCTGAATGGCTTAAGAAAAAATAAATTAAGACTTTGGAGTGGCCTAGTCAAAGTCCTGACCTTAATCTGATTGAGATGCTGTGGCATGACCTTTAAAAGGCGGTTCATGCTCGGAAACTCTTCAATGTGGCTGAATTACTTCAATTCTGCAAAATTCCCCAAGAGTGTTGTAAAAGCCTCATTGCCAGTTATTGCAAACGCTTGATAGTAGTTGTTGCTGCTAAGGGTGGCCCAGTCAGTTATTAGGTTTAGGGGGCAATCATTTTTTCACACAGGGCCCTGTAGCTTTGGATTTCTTTTCCCTTAATAATAAAGATTCCCTTGTCTGGTGAAGAATGAGAAAGTAGCAACCACTTTTTCACACCAATGATATGTGTATGTGTGTGTGTGTGTATATATATATATATATATATATATATATATATATATATATATATATATATATATATATATATATATATATATATATATATATATATATATATATATATATAAAGCTGTGTGTGTGTGTCCGCTAAAGGAATCCGCACCGTCGCATTTACAGTCACGAAATTTTGCACAGACACTCCATGTGACTCAGGGAACGTCATAGACTATGTTTGGGCGGGAAAATTTAACCCCGTCCTTCCCAGTTACTCTACAAAAATCCTGCAGCCACTACACTGAATGGAGCTGGGAGCTCCAGGCTGTAAATAGCAACTGTCAGTGGTTGCTATAGGAACAAAATAAACTGTCAGTATAACAAGCTTATGTGTGAGGTAAAAAGATGTCGGTGGTGAGACGGATAGAGACAGACAGAGACAGATGGGCAAAGAGACAGCCCTGGAAAGAGACAGCCCTGGAAAGAGACAGCCCTGGTAAGAGACAGCCGGGCAAAGAGACAGAGAGAGAGAGAGACAGATACAGAGATTGAGACAGATAGACCGATGCAAATACAGACAGGGAGATAGAAACAGACAAGGAAAGAGACAGACAGCGAGACAGACAGACAGCGACACACAGACAGAGACTGGGAGAGAGACAGAGAGACAGTTACTATCCCGGGCAACGCCCGGGTACTACAGCTAGTATATACTGTGTATATGTGTGTGTGTGTGTGTGTGTGTGTGTGTGTGTGTATACAGTTAGGTCCAGAAATATTTGGACAGTGACACAATTTTCGCGAGTTGGGCTCTGCATGCCACCACATTGGATTTGAAATGAAACCTCTACAACAGAATTCAAGTGCAGATTGTAACGTTTAATTTGAAGGTTTGAACAAAAATATCTGATAGAAATTGTAGGAATTGTACACATTTCTTTACAAACACTCCACATTTTAGGAGGTCAAAAGTAATTGGACGAATAAACCAAACCCAAACAAAATATTTTTATTTTCAATATTTTGTTGCGAATCCTTTGGAGGCAATCACTGCCTTAAGTCTGGAACCCATGGACATCACCAAACTCTGGGTTTCCTCCTTCTTAATGCTTTGCCAAGCCTTTACAGCCGCAGCCTTCAGGTCTTGCTTGTTTGTGGGTCTTTCCGTCTTAAGTCTGGATTTGAGCAAGTGAAATGCATGCTCAATTGGGTTAAGATCTGGTGATTGACTTGGCCATTGCAGAATGTTCCACTTTTTTGCACTCATGAACTCCTGGGTAGCTTTGGCTGTATGCTTGCGGTCATTGTCCATCTGTACTATGAAGCGCCGTCCGATCAACTTTGCGGCATTTGGCTGAATCTGGGCTGAAAGTATATCCCGGTACACTTCAGAATTCATCCGGCTACTCTTGTCTGCTGTTATGTCATCAATAAACACAAGTGACCCAGTGCCATTGAAAGCCATGCATGCCCATGCCATCACGTTGCCTCCACCTTGTTTTACAGAGGATGTGGTGTGCCTTGGATCATGTGCCGTTCCCTTTCTTCTCCAAACTTTTTTCTTCCCATCATTCTGGTACAGGTTGATCTTTGTCTCATCTGTCCATAGAATACTTTTCCAGAACTGAGCTGGCTTCATGAGGTGTTTTCCAGCAAATTTAACTCTGGCCTGTCTATTTTTGGAAATGATGAATGGTTTGCATCTAGATGTGAACCCTTTGTATTTACTTTCATGGAGTCTTCTCTTTATTGTTGACTTAGAGACAGATACACCTACTTCACTGAGAGTGTTCTGGACTTCAGTTGATGTTGTGAACGGGTTCTTCTTCACCAA
The DNA here is from genome assembly GCF_048569485.1 of Anomaloglossus baeobatrachus. NCBI lineage: Eukaryota > Metazoa > Chordata > Amphibia > Anura > Aromobatidae > Anomaloglossus > Anomaloglossus baeobatrachus. Next base: position 67,994,342 of record NC_134364.1, on the reverse strand, counting down.
AGAAAGTATGCGGCGATCATCCACCACTGTTGTCATCCGTGGACGCCCAGGCCTTTTTGAGTTCCCAGGCTCACCAGTCAATTCCTTTTTTCTCAGAATGTACCCGACTGTTGATTTTGCTACTCCAAGCATGTCTGCTATCTCTCTGATGGATTTTTTCTTTTTTTTCAGCCTCAGGATGTTCTGCTTCCCCTCAATTGAGAGTTCCTTAGACCGCATGTTGTCTGGTCACAGCAACAGCTTCCAAATGCAAAACCACACACCTGTAATCAACCCCAGACCTTTTAACTACTTCATTGATTACAGGTTAACGAGGGAGACGCCTTCAGAGTTAATTGCAGCCCTTAGAGTCCCTTGTCCAATTACTTTTGGTCCCTTGAAAAAGAGGAGGCTATGCATTACAGAGCTATGATTCCTAAACCCTTTCTCCGATTTGGATGTGAAAACTCTCATATTGCAGCTGGAAGTGTGCACTTTCAGCCCATATTATATATATAATTGTATTTCTGAACATGTTTTTGTAAACAGCTAAAATAACAAAACTTGTGTCACTGTCCAAATATTTCTGGACCTAACTGTATATATATATATATATATATATATATATATATATATATTTATATTACACACACAAACACACACACACACACACACGTCTCATAATGGGAGCACCAGGGTGGCAGTGACAGGAGGCGAAATTAGCCTTACATTAGCGCCCAGGCCCAGCCACAGGCTATCCGTAATAGGAGTACCAAGGTAGTGGTGACAAGAGCCTACATTAACCCCCAGCCAAAAGCTAGCCATAATTGGAGAACCAATATGACAGCGAGAGGGGCCTACATTACCCCCAACTCCCGGATGCCATATTAACCCTTCAGCTCCCCGTGATTGCGTTGCAGGAGCAGGAATGATTTCTTGTCATGTCTGACACCTTTCTGAATTATTGTTTTTGACCACAAGGTGGCGCTGTTTCACTTCCTGTAGGCAGCGTGTAGCTGTATTTTCCATAAATGTCTGCTCCAGGTAAAGGCAGCCCAGGTCTGTACCAGTTACAAAAAATCATTTGTTCCTGCTTTTTAGTTCTACTTGCCAAAAACTGCCAGAATATAGTACTGAATATTCATAAATGGGGTGATTTTCTGCCAGATCTTACATCATCGTAGTTTTGCTGCTTTGTTTGCTATAGAAATGAATAAGCAAAATGTAAAGGGGTTTTTATATAAATGTATACATCATACAATGAAGCCTATATTAGATGAACACCCAAATTGCATTAAATACGAATTTTAAAGGGGCAGTCATCTGACAGGAGCTGGATAGACTGCATAATATATGGTGCAATCGGCATAGGACATCTGGTCTGGGGAAATGGGGGGTCTTCTTACACTGTAATTACTGTATAAAGTCTACTTCTGTGTCTTGTTAGAAGGGGTTTTTCATCTCAGGGTAAACAGTTGACAAGTATCGTAGCTAGACAGACTTAACGTGGGGGTTCCACAACCATTTTACACAGGACTAACAGAGATGGAGTACAGCGCTTGTTTCTATCTCTCTGGTCATCACACATAGGACCCCTGATCTGTGGCGGGCCCATTGGTGGACACAGACTCAGACCCACAGCGAGCATCATGGGTCCTTTATTCTGCGGAGCGATGGGGTCTTACTGGTCTGATCACACCTCGGTGGTCACCTGCAGTTCCGAGTTTTCCTGTACTGGTAAAATATATGTTAGGAGTTGGCGTTTCGAAAGCTGGAGAACTAAAGAATCATACGTTGTTCTTTCTATTCCAGGGTAATCACTAGTATGTTGGCTCGGATTGTGCGGCCGACTCTTAACATTCAGCGGCTTCATTCTCAATCCGGGCGCAGATACTTCTGGGGGTGGCTGAATGCTGTATTTAACAGGTAAGAACCATTATCCACCATTTCCAAGAATTGCAACTTATCACCTATCCACAGACGATGGCTGATCACCCATGGTCCATTCACAGGTCCTGTGCACTCTTGTCTGACCGCAGTGGTGGTCACATATGCACGGTGGGGTGCGTACTTGGATGTCATCATCCAGTACATAGACTTTGGGTTGAGTGGCACTGCACATGTCCCCATACACATTAATATAAAGGGGATGTACCACGATAATAAGTTATCCCTTATCAATAAAATGGGGCAATTTATTGATCATGCGGACCCTCCTTCCCTGATCCTGAGGACCGGGTATGGGGTTAGTGCTGTACTTGACAAGACCCGTTCTCAGGATCAGTGCAAGTCCCCCAGCATTTAATAAGTTATGCTCTTCCATATTGATAAGGGATAACTTATTAATTGAGTATAGGCTCTTTAATATCTTCCAAAGTCACTGATTTCAGCAGAATCGGACGGGCTTTTTCTGTGGGTTTTATTTTTTTAAACTTCCCTGTTGCTACATTGAATTACAATGCTCAGTCTATTTGTTCCATAGGAGATAAGAGGGTGACAGAAGTGCCTGTCAGCTCCTTATTGAATCTGCGCCATTGAAAACACATGCATGCTCAGCTGACGTGAGCATGCATGTGTACAGAGGGTCAGGAGAGAGACCTTTATGCGGAGCCTTTTAAGGAGAGTAAGAAATCTTCCGTAAATGAAAAGGCTTTAGGAGGACAAGAGCGGAAGGATTCTTAATTCAATGATTTACACTTTGTTGCCAAGGTTATCGGACACATCTGTAGTCTTTGAGAGGTGGCCAGTTTTCTAGGTAGAGAGTGTGCGCTAGTGAGCGCTGCTCTGAAGCTGGCTTAATCTTTTTATCCTCAGTGCCCCTGCGCTCGTCTGCTGCTGAAGAGTCAAATCTACGTCTGGTACTGTTCTTGGAGATCGCCCAGTTCAGGCCGGCGGCTCAGCCATTCCGCTGGCCCAGACAATAAGACTGACTGCATTTCCTAACATGCAGTGTGAACAGGTGCATAACTCAACATTACATATAATGACTAAAAGACAGTTGCACTTTCCACTGGCCCAAACTGTCAGTCATCAGGAGGAATATTGAGGAGTGGTGCGCGCCTGAAGACCGGATACTGAAACAACCCATTTAATGAACATTTAAAGCAAACCTACTGCAGGGCTCTGTATGACACAGGCGTTTTCTCTTTGGTCTTTGGTACGCCCTGGTGCCATACTCCGCCCCGCACCCAATATAACATAAGGTATCTTCTTTGCCCGGAGTATCTCTTTTCATTTTGCAGAAACAGTGGGTATGGAAAGTATTCAGACCCCTTTAAATTTTTCACTCTTTGTTTAATTGCAGCCATTTGGTCAATTCAACAAAGTTCATTTTTTTCTCATTAATGTACGCTCTGCACCCCATCCCCCATCTTGACAGAAAAAAAAACCAGAAATGTAGAAATTTTTGAAAATGTATTAAATAAGAAAAACTGAAATATCACATGGTCATACGTATTCAGACCCTTTGCTCAGACACTCATATTTAAGTTCAATGCTGTCCATTTCCTTGTGATCCTTTTTGAGATGGTTCTACTCCTTCATTTGAGTTCAGCCGTGTTTATTTAAACTGATAGGACTTGATTTGGAAAGGCGCACACCTGTCTATATAAGAGCTCACAGCTCACAGTGCATGTCAGAACAAATGACAATCATGAGGTCAAAGGAACTGCCCAAGGAGCTCAGAGACAGAATTGTGGCAAGGCACAGATCTGGCCACGGTTCCAATAGAATTTCTGCAGTACTCAAGATTCCTAAGAGCATAGTGGCCTCCATAATACTTAAATGGAAGAAGTTTGGGACCACCAGAACTATTCCTAGACCTGGCCATGCAGCCAAACTGAGCAATCGTGGGAGAAGAGCCTTGGTGAGAGAGGTAAAGAAGAACCCCAATATCACTGTGGCTGAGCTCCAGAGATCCAGTAGGGAGATGGGAGAAAGTTCTACAAAGTCAGCTATCACTGCAGCGCTCCACCAGTCGGGCCTATATGGCAGAGTGGCCCGACGGAAACCTCTCCTCAGTACAAGACATATGAAAGCCCGCATAGATTTTGCAAAAAAAACAAAACACGAAGTACTCCTCGACTATGAGAAATAAGATTCTCTCGTCTGATGAGACGAAGATAGAACTTTTTGGTGATAAGTCTAAGCAGTATGTGTGGAGAAAACCAGGCACTGCACATCACCTGCCCAAGACAATCCCCACAGTGACACATGGTGGTGGCAGCATCATCATGCTATGGGGATGTTTTTTCAGCTGCAGGGACAGGACGACTGGTTGCAATTGAAGGAAAGATTAATGCGGCTAAGTACAGAGATATCCTGGAAGAAAACCTCTTCCAGAGTGCTTTGTACGTTACACTTGGCCAAAGGTTCACCTTCCAACAAGACAAATGACCCTAAGCACACAGCTAAAATAACAAAGGAGTGGCTTCAGAACAACTCTGTGACCATTCTTGACCGGCCCAGCCAGAGCCCTGACCTAAACCCAATTGAGCATCTCTGGAGAGACCTGAAAATGGCGTCCACCAATGTTCACCATCCAACCTGACTGAACTGGAGAGGATCTGCAAGGAAGAATGGCAGAGGATTCCCAAATCCAGGTGTAAAAAACTTGTTGCATCATTTCCAAGAAGACTCATGGTTGTACTAGCTCAATAGGAGGCTTCTACTCAATACTGAGCAAAGGGTCTGAATACTTATGACCATGTGATATTTCAGTTTTTCTTGTGTAATAAATTTGCAACAATTTCTACATTTCTGGGGGGGGGTTTCTGTCAAGATGGGTGATGGGGGTGCAGAGTGCACATTAATGAGAAAAAAATGAACATTTTTGAATTTACCAAATGGCTGCAATGAAAGAGAGTGAAAAATTTAAAGGGGTGTGAATACGCTCTGTACCCACTGAATATCTCCTATCATATTCCTATTGTACTCTGGATACCTAGGAAATCCTTAAGATGGAATAGTTGGAGGCAGGCAACACTCGGGGCTTTTGTTTGGTCCCGCTGATGCATGGAGGCAGATGGCAGCCTGTCGTCACTGTAATAAACACAAGCCCTAGATGAGTGGTGTGATAAACCCTCCGTCCCCGTCCTCCAGGCCGATATGGAGCGCACGGCCCGATACAATACAATGATTTTGGCAGCGGCTCAGGCATAGGTCACGCCTGCTATCCTTTATCCGGAGTCACTCAGCTCTGGAGACAGCTGTACCTGGTCTGTGTCTTCAGCGGAATAAGACACCGGGGGCCTCTTATCTGGAGCGCACAGGTAATCAAATCTGAGGCTTATTCAGACTATGTCTATAATCACTAAATTTAATCCGGGATACAGAGCAACCGCAGATAAACACCGTTCCAGCCGAGAGCACACCTGGTAATTAGAAATATAGAGGATTATCTATGGGTGAGTATCGCAGGAGCGCCCTACACCTAATCCTCACCAGCGTCTAGGTGGCCATACAGTACACCTTGGTATTACTCCACCATTGGGATGTGTGATAGGAACACTTACCCCAAACCATAGGCCACTATTATCATATTCCAAAACCCTGATGTGGACTGTGTTCACACAGTGTGGCTTGGTGAATATTTGCAGAAAATTCTTATTTTGATAGCAGAGAAATATATACAATTGCAACAAATATCCATTACGTGTTGCCTAGAAAATCTGCAGTGGAAATTTTATACTTTTTATCGTGACGGTTCTTGGTGCAGATTCCAGAGTTGTCACCTTTTTGCAGTTTAACGAATGAAATCTGCAATAAAATCCACATGTAAACCAAGCAAATCCTGCTGCAGATACACTGTGGAAATATCGGCAATGGGTGAACCTACCATTCAATCTGCATTTGGCCAACAGCAATTACCCCTCCCCTTAGATGTCATATCTATGGGGAGGGGGTGATTGGCATTAAGGCCACCATACACACATCCATTTTGCTGTTATTGTAAATTACTGTGGTCTCTCTGTCTGGATTTGCTACGTCTCCCCCCATATACAGTGCCTTGCGAAAGTATTTGGCCCCCTTGAATTTTTCAACCTTTTCCCACATTTCAGGCTTCAAACATAAAGATAAAAAAATGTTAATCTTCTGGTGAAGAATCAACAACAAGTAGGACACAATTGTGAAGTTGAACGAAATTTATTGCTTATTTTAAAACTTTTATAAAAAATAATAAATTAAAAATTGGGGCGTGAAATATTATTCGTCCCCTTTAAGTTAATACTTTGTAGCGCCACCTTTTGCTGTGATTACAGCTGCAAGTCGTCTGGGGTATGTGTCTATCAGTTCTGCACATCGGGAGACTGAAATTCTTGCCCATTCTTCCTTTGCAAACAGCTGGAGCTGAGTGAGGTTGGATGGAGAGCGTTTGTGAATAGCAGTTTTCAGCTCTTTCCACAGATTCTCGATTGGATTCAGGTCTGGACTGTGACCTGGCCATTCTGGACTGTGACTTGGCCATTTTAACACCTGGATACGGTTATTTGTGAACCATTCCATTGTAGATTTTGCTTTGTTTTGGATCATTATCTTGTTGGAAGACAAATCTCCGTCCCAGTCTCAGGTGTTTTGCAGACTCCAACAGGTTTTCTTCAAGAATGGTCCTGTATTTGGCTCCATGCATCTTACCATCAATTTTAACCATCTTCCCTGTTCCTGCTGAAGAGAAGCAGGCCCAAACCATGATGCTGCCACCACCATGTTTGACAGTGGGGATGGTGTGCTCAGGGTGAGAAGCGGTGTTGCTTTTACGCCAAACATATCGTTTTGCATTGTGCCCAAAAAGTTCTATTTTGGTTTCATCTGACCAGAGCGCCTTCTTCCACATGTTTGGTGTGTCTCCCAGGTGGCTTGTGGCAAACTTTAAACAACACGTTTTATGGATATCTTTGAGAAATTGCTTTCTTGTTGCCACTCTTCCATAAAGGCCAGATTTGTGCAGTGTACGACTGATTGTTGTCCTATGGACAGACTCTCCCACCTCAGCTGTAGATCTCTGCAGCTCATCCAGAGTGATCATGGGCCTCTTGGCTGCATCTCTGATCAGTCTTCTCCTTGTTTGAGATGAAAGTTTGGATGGACGGCCGGGTCTTGGTAGATTTGAAGTGGTATGATACTCCTTCCATTTCAATATGATCGATTGCACAGTGCTTCTTGGGATGTTTAAAGTTGTGGAAATCTTTTTGTAACCAAATCCGGCTTTAACTTTCTCCACAACAGTATCACAGACCTGCCTGTTGTGTTCCTTGGTCTTCATGATGCTCTCTGTGCTTTAAACAGAACACTGAGACTATCACAGAGCAGGTGCATTTACACGGAGACTTGATTACACACAGGCGGCTTATTTTTATCATCAGTCATTTAGGACAACATTGGATCATTCAGAGATCCTCAATGAACTTCTGGAGTGAGTTTGCTGCAGTGAAAGTAAAGGGGCCAAATAATATTGCACGCCCCAATTTTCAGTTTATTATTTTTTATAAAAGTTTAAAATAAGCAATACATTTCGTTCATCTTCACAATTGTGTCCCACTTGTTGTTGATTCTTCACCAGAACATTAAAATGTTTTATCTTTATGTTTGAAGCCTGAAATGTGGGAAAAGGTTGAAAAATTCAAGAGGGTTTGGCGGGGCGAAGTGGCCCTCCTGATGGGAGGGTGGTGTGGTGCGACGTCACAGAACCCTACAGAATCTCCCCTTCTCTCTTTCTCGTGTTTTCCTTCTTTCTCTTCTCTTTCTCCCTCTTCTTCTCCTTTCATCCCTTGCTTTTCTTTCTTTCCCCTCTTTTCCTTCTCTTGCTTATCTAATTAGTGTACATAGGTTTACTTGTTGAAATATATGGCAAGATTATACAGAATGATATTGGCATCTACATATTAAATAGAACAAAAGATAAACGATTGATATATACTTGGGATAAGATGTCATTAAGGATGTTATGAAGAATTTTTCTTGTAAGACCTATGATAAAGTTCACTGTAGTATATGCTGTATAAGATTTAAATGCCCAGACCAAACTGCAACTTTTCCATATTCTGTAAAACCGGGCACTACAAAATTATCTATATTCATGCTTTGTTATATAATTTTTCTTGAAAACAATAAAGAAATATTAAACGAAAAATTCAAGGGGGACAAATACTTTCGCAAGGCACTGTACACCCACTTCTACTCTTTACCTAGGATAAGGCATATTTTCTATTCCTGGGCAGATGCCGCCAGCGCTCAGGGATAACCTTACAGCCATGTCATTCTTTTGTCTTGTCAGAGTTGATTATGAGCGTATAAAGGATGTCGGACCGGACCGTGCGGCGTCGGAGTGGCTTTTACGCTGCGGCGCTAAAGTACGATATAAGGGATTTGAGAAGTGGCAGCAGGATTATAACGGACTCCCAACCGGGCCCTTGGGGAAATACAAGATTCAGGGCATAGATGCCACCGACTCCTGCATCATGTACAAGGGCTTTGACTACTTAGGTGAGGACCTAGGTTATTTTTGCAAATAACCAAATATTTTTTTTATTTAAGTTAATGTATTTTGAGCTAAAAATATTTTTTTTTGCAGTTAGGATTCATTAAAACTGTGACTTTTACTGGTACTTTCTTTCCCTGCACATGTCTGGCTATAAAAAGAGCTAACATGGAAAGCTTCAGTGAGCTCGTTTTGACGCCCAAGTTTGTTAGGTTTATTCAGACGTCATCGATTTTTCATCAGTTTTTGATCCCTTTTTTTTTTTTTCTTCTATACAACAATAAACTGATGGAGGTTTCTCAAGCTTCATCAAACAAGCATTAAAAATGGACAGTACATGGCATCCCAGGGCTTCTCCACTGACCCATGAACTTGAGTGAGTTCTGTAAATCGGAACAAAATCAGTCTGAATGCGGCCTTACTCTTTTACAAGGTTAAAAAATTACCCCCCAAACCTCAAACTCATTCTTGTCTTTGTGATTCAACGTATATTATCAGCGAACCTTAAAAATAGTGTATCCTGATGTCAGAACCTGGTAATTGTTCTTTTCAGACGGTCTGGAGCACCTTGAGGAGGTAAAGTTGTGTAAGTGCATATACATTGAGGACGCCTGTCTGGAGAGGATAAGTAAGATTGAGAACCTACAGAAAAGCCTGCAAAGATTGGAGATCATTACCTGCGGCAACGTGAGCGACAAAGGGGTCATATCACTCAACACCTTGAGGTGGGTCACTAGTGTGGCTGGATGCATCACGTCCTATGTATATATGTAGGTTACAATGGGATATGTGTGTGTGTGTTTTGGGAACATACGTATATATGCAGATCATGGGCAATATTCAGCAGCAAGGTGTTTCTAATCCTGGAATACCCTTTTAATATTTATACTTAAAATCTAGCCACTTAAGGCCGCTTTACACGCTGCGACATCGCTAGCGATGTCGCTAGCGATCGCACCCGCCCCCGTCGTTTGTGGGTCACGGGCAAATCGCTGCCCGTGGCAGACAAAATCGGTAGTGCGCGTCACACATACTTACCTGCCTAACGACGTCGCTGTGGCCAGCGAACAACCTCTTTTCTAAGGGGGCGGTTCGTGCGGCGTCACAGCAACGTCACACAGCAGGTAACCAATAGAAGCGGAGGGGCAGAGAGCAGCAGCGTGAAGGTCACTCCCACCTCGTTGCCAAAGGATGCAGGAACGCTGTTCGTCGTTCCCGGGGTGTCACACGTAGCGATGTGTGCTGCCTCAGAAACGACGAACAACCTGTGTCCAGCACGGGCAACAAAATTTGGAAAATGAACGACGTGTCAACGATTTGGTAAGTATTGCTGATCGTTAGCGGTCGCTCGTAGGTGTCACACGCAACGACGTCGCTAACTAGGCTGGATGTGTGTCACGAATTCCGTGACCCCATCGATATCTCGTTAGAGATGTCGTTGCGTGTAAAGCGACTTTTAAACGGGCTTTACATGCTACGATATCGTTAATGAATTATCGTCGGGGTCACGGTGTTAGTGACGCACATCCGGCGTCATTAACGATATCTCAGTGTGTGACACTTATGAGCGACCTTAAACGATCACAAAAGCGGTCAAAATCGTTTGCCGCAGAGAGGTCGTCCTGAAACAAAAAATCGTTTTCTGCTTATTAGCGATGTTTCTCGTTCCTGCGGCATCATACATCGCTATGTGAATACAAAAAGACAAAAGGACTTGTTGTGCAACTAGTGGTCATAGTAAATCAGAGTCACAACCTAAGTTAATGCATATAAAAAATTGATTTTATTATGAAATATATAAAAGACAGGTTGGATTTCCATACTATTCAGTATAAATATACAATATATAAAGATAACACAGGGAATCGAGGACAAGGTTGTAGCACATTCACCCAAACATGTATAGTAAAGAGTAGTTAGAAATAACCCATGAAAAAAGGGATCATACGTCCAGATGGTAAACCATGGGGATAACAGGGCAGGCTTAGATGGCTGAATATGCACAGATTTAGATGATTGTGATCACCACTCTCACAATGTAAAGGCAAAAAAGACTCCTTATATCTGTTAGGTATAAATGGCTGTATATATAAATGCCACAAAAATACATATATGGGACAGGACGTCTTTAAGCAAAGGAGAGTTTCAAGCAGTCACAATCACCTCACTCAGGATGTAAGAAATCCTGAGTTTAGTTTAACACATGGGTAAGCATTTGGCTGAATCTTTCTCTTACTAAAAAACGGTCTGCCTAAATTTTGAATGGCATGTATATGTGCAGCCAGGCATATTTAATGGACAAATGGAGTTTCTTTTTCTTACATCCTGAGTGAGGTGATTGTGACTGCTTGAAACTCTCCTTTGCTTAAAGACGTCCTGTCCCATATATGTATTTTTGTGGCATTTATATATACAGCCATTTATACCTAACAGATATAAGGAGTCTTTTTTGCCTTTACATTGTGAGAGTGGTGATCACAATCATCTAAATCTGTGCATATTCAGCCATCTAAGCCTGCCCTGTTATCCCCATGGTTTACCATCTGGACGTATGATCCCTTTTTTCATGGGTTATTTCTAACTACTCTTTACTATACATGTTTGGGTGAATGTGCTACAACCTTGTCCTCGATTCCCTGTGTTATCTTTATATATTGTATATTTATACTGAATAGTATGGAAATCCAACCTGTCTTTTATATATTTCATAATAAAATCAATTTTTTATATGCATTAACTTAGGTTGTGACTCTGATTTACTATGACCACTAGTTGCACAACAAGTCCTTTTGTCTTTTTGTATTCATTGTATGTATCAAGGACGTGCTTCAGCGGCCTTATGATAGCCGCCTATGTGTTTCCACGACAGCGGTCATATTTGTTTATACATCGCTATGTGTGACACCGCAGGAGCGACGAACATCTCCTTACCTGCCTCCACCGGCAATGCGGAAGGAAGGAGGTAGGCGGGATGTTACGTCCCGCTCATCTCCGCCCCTCCGCTTCTATTGGACGCCTGCCGTGTGACGTCGCTGTGACGCCGCACGAACCGCCCTTAGAAAGGAGGCGGATCGCCGGCCAGAGCGACGTCGCAGGGCAGGTAAGTCCGTGTGACAGGGGTAAGCGAGGTTGTGCGGCACGGGCAGCGATTTGCCCGTGTCGCACAACCGACGGGGGCGGGTACGATCGCTTGCAATCTTGCTAGCGATTTCGAAGCGTGTAAAGCCCACTTTAGTGTTTGTCATGACAAGGGTGATGATATCATGACTTCTATGTAAATTCATTGAGTTATCATTGTCTCTCTGATTTCCAGGAATTTGCAGTATTTATATCTGTGTGATCTGCCAGCGATCAAGCAAAGAGACCTGACGGTGGATCTCCTGCAGAAATCCAACGCTGCACTGCACATCAAATTAGATCTGCTGTAGGAGGGTTTTTTTGTTTTTTTTTTTTTATTGCCAGTCAATTTAAGTATTGTGCTTGGGACATTGCTGTTGGATTTTCATTTTTTTTACTATACATTTGTAAATACTTCCGAGGATTCAGTGCTGCGCTGTAATAGTCATTATTAGCATGGATGGCGGGCAATATGTCAGGTGACATTGTAACGGAACTTTCATGATTCGCTATAGTTTATATATTTTATACAGGTCAATTGGTAAGCTTCTTACAGAGACTTGTTCTTCTCATTGCACTCTCCTGAACAGACACATGGATTAAAGAGGTTTCCAGTTTCAGAAAACCACTTTTTCCCGACTGTGTTTTTTGTTTGTTTTTATTTAAAAACAAAACAAAAAAACAAAGTGCTTTACACATCCTCCCTCGGTCCAGTGCAGTCTCTGCCACTGATCCCAGTGTGTTACTGTATGCAGCCAGTCAGTGAGTGCAAAGGCATTGAGCGACTTGTGCCGACGTGACATCAGACACCAGGAGCAGAGGCCAAAATTGAGTGCACGACCCATAAAAACTAAGGAAAGGAAAGTGTGTTTTGGGGTTTTTTTTGTCTTTTTTGTTCATTGAATACTCTCACTAGGGGTTTCCAATATCAGAACCCCCCTTTCATGTGATTTTTCAGAACTGAGCATATCAATAATCACTTCTCAAAGTTGGCTTTGGAAACATGTGGCAGTTATTTTGCTTGTGAGGATCAGGAACAGTTTCCATGATGAATCGATAATAAACACAATCATGGTCTGGGATATTTAATACGGCCATCACCAAATTAATACCAATCACACATCGGTGACGGCTGTACAGAACTCTGTGTAGAAACACAATGCATGTTATGATTGAATAAAAATAAAAAAACTATAAAATTATTTTGTTTTATTCATGCCGAGTGGTTCGCATGACCTCCTCCAGGAGTGCAGAAATCTACAACATAGACAAAAAGAGAATTGGGTATGTGCTGCCCCCAACACATACCATGTTTTTCCAAAAATAAGACAATGTCTTATATTTTTTTTGCCCCCCTTCAAAAAGCACTAGGGCTTACTTTTGGAGACTCCCAGGAGACTCATACTCACCAGACCAGGACGTCTGCGTGGTTCCCAGGTCCTCCTGTGATCTCCGGTCGGTGCTGCACGCCGTCCTACCCTGCTGCTAGCTGACACACACAGCAGATCGCAGGTGCACACAACAGATCACACGCGCACACACACACAGCAGATACACACACACACAGCAGATCACACACACACACAGCAGATCACACACACACACACAGCAGATCACACACACACACACAGATCACACACACACACACACACACAGCAGATCACACACACACACACCAGATCTCACACACACACCAGATCTCACACACACACCAGATCTCACACACACAGCAGATCTCACACACACAGCAGATCACACAGATCACACACACACAGCAGATCTCTCACACACACACACACACACACAGCAGCTCACACACATACAGCAGATCGCAGATATACACAGCCGATCGCAGGCACACACAGCCGATCGCAGGCACACACAGCAAATCACACACAGCCGATAACAGACACACACACAGCCGATCATAGATACACACATCCGATCGCAGGCACACACAGCCGATCACAGATACACACAGCCGATCACAGACACACACAGCAAATCACACACACAGCCGATATCAGACACACACAGCCGATCACAGATACATCCGATCGCAGGCACACACAGCTGATCACAGATACACACAGCCGATCGCAGGCACACACAGCCGATCGCAGGCACACACAGCCGATCGCAGGCACACACAGCCGATCACAGATACACACAGCCGATCACAGATACACACAGCCGATCACAGATACACACAGCCGATCACAGATACACACAGCCGAACACAGACACACACAGCAGATCTCACACACACACACACACACACATCACATCCAGCACTTACGGCCGCAGGGAATGAGAGCAAGTCACGTGTCCGGCTGCAGGCCCTGTTCGTTGGGCTTCACTGCACTGCCTCTCAGGATTCTGCCGGGGAGAAGAGATCGGTGTCGCTGGATGAGGTGAGTGTGTATGCGATCCGATGTGTGTGCGATCCGATGTTTGTGTGTGTGATTTGATGTTTGCGTATGATCCGATGTTTGTGTGTGCGATCTGATTATGTGTGCGATCTACTGTGTATGCGATCCAATGTTTGTGTGTGAGATCTGGTGTGTGTGTGTGAGATCTGATTTTGTGTGTGTGTGTGTGTGTGTGTGTGTGAGATCTGATGTGTGCGGGTGTGTGATCACTGCAGGTCCTGCCGCTCAGCATCGGGTGAGTGTAATTGCCGGGTGCCGCTGTCTATAATGAAGTGTCCTGCAGTATCTGTATCTTTTTTAGCTGCACGGACACTTCATTATAGATCCGCGACTAGGGCTTATTTTCGGGGGAGGGCTTATATTTAAGCCTTTCTTTGAAAATCCCTGCTAGGGCTTATTTTTGGGGGAGGTCTTATTTTTGGAAAAACACGGTAGTAAGTGCAAATACCCCAATCCAGCACTTATTAGGCTTCTAATGTAGTTTTGATCACTGAACATTCATTTTCTGCTGCAGCTCTGCTAGTGTTCGCTATGATAAGCTTCAGAGTCCGTTATATTTACGAGCTCTGGCTATTCCGGCCCCACCATTGACTGGCAGATTTCTGCTTTCTGTACACTGCAGGAAACCTGTCATTCAAAAGTGCAGGCAGGGTTAGACAACAGTTAAGGGTACTTTACACGCTGCGATATCGGTAACGATATATCGTCGGGGTCACGTTGGTAGTGACGCAGATCCGGCGCCGTTACCGACATCGCAGCGTGTAACACAAATGAGCGACGATCAACGAGCACAAAAACGTGAAAAATCGTTGCTCGTTGACACATCGCTCATTTCCTTAATATCGTTGCAGCGACAGGTACGATGTTGTTTGTTGTTCCTGCGGCATCATACATCGCTGTGTGTGACGCCGCTGGAACGACAAACATCTCCTTACCTGCCTCCACCAGAAAAGGAGGAAGGAAGGAGGTGGGCGGGCTGTTACGGCCGCTCATCTCCTCCCCTCCTTTTCTATTGGGCGGCGGTTCAGTGACGCTGCTGTGATGTCGCTGTGACGCTGAACGAACCGCCCCCTTAGAAAGGAGGCGGTTCGCCGGTCACAGCGACGTCGCAGAGCAGGTATGTGCGTGTGACGCTGCCGTAGCGATAATGTTCGCTACGGCAGCGATCACCACATATCGGCCGTACGATGGGGGTGGGTGCTATCGCGCTCGGCATCACTAGCATCAGCTAGCAATGTTGCAGCGTGTAAAGTACCCTTAAGTGAGAAAACTAGCAGAGCTGAAGCAGATAAAACTACAGCTAGCAGCCCAGTAAGTGACTCATCCATGGAAGCCGGGTCTCTGCCTCTACTTCATGCTGCCCTCAGATTTGGAAGCATAAACTTGGAACAGTCACAATAGTTAAAAAGGAAGAGATTGTGACAAAGTGATATGCCATACCATCATCATACCATTATACGGCTGAGATCACACTTCTTGTTATAAGAGTAACCATGGCGGCCGATGCAAGGGCTGCCGCTGTCAGGCCTTCAGCGGCTGTCGTCATTGGCATGAGCCGCTTGCCTCTGATTGGCCAGCGTGCTGCCTTTGGGAAGCACTGACAGCGGCAGCTTCTGGATCGGTTGCGATGGTTACCAGATCCATATACTGGCGGACTACAAGAACCAGGTATGAGGCCGGCGAGGGAACGGAGGATATGTGAACATATCATGTGTGTTTGTTTGTGCGTACGGAACCGGAAGTGTGTGCAGTGAGTATTTGCTCGTACAGCAAAGCTTGCTCGTAAACAGAGTTACAAATTTACAGCAATCTTTGCTCGTATAGTGAAATACTCGCACACCGGGTTACTCGTAAACCGAGGTTCCATTGTACTAAGATCCCAGCAAGGGTAACTTATGTGCTGGGATCGTCCAAAGAGTTCCAACGCGTTTCCCCCTTTTTTTGGGGGTTTATCAGGGGAGGTTCAGTGGACTAGTTGTAGGTCCAGAAACCATAAAGGCCATCTTGCAATATATATTCTGGCATCTAGTACTGTAGTATCAGTGGCCCAGTATATGATACCCAACTCAGAGCTGCATTTCTGCAGCACAATGACGGGATACCTCGCTGATGGAGGTATGAACCCCCCACGTATCGGTTGCTCAGAGAGTGGAGCGGGAAGCTGAAAAGTGCTATTACTTGCTTGAAGGTTCCTTTGGCTGATCCGAGGGTGTCCTGCTTCTGGGACCTAGCTGTCATCTGTAATCTACAGAGGAACCCAACAAGGTTTAATAAAACAAAAATGTATGCCGGATGCTGTATGGATCAAATAGTTTAATAAACACAATCGTCCAAGTAAAAATATACCAAGTTTGTGTATACAGCGTTCACATTTACATATATGTATATCTCATCTCCCCAATGTGTGGGCTGTCGTCATTATTCTAGTAATATACAGAACTAAAAAACAATTACTATACAGCCCTATGCGCGTCCAAAATTTTTATTTTTTGCATGTGTAACTCGGTCAGATGTAATTCCAACAGCGGATTAATGAATGATCAGAATCGCCTCTGGATAACATAATGCCGACAAGCGAAGGTCAGATCATGGCAGATTAAAGCGGATTTTCAGAAAGCTGGCGGATCAGACATGTTGGTTGTGCTTTATCTGCACAGGTAATCTTGCGCTCAGTACGGCTGTATTAACCCCATAGTCACCATCTCAGTTACAGGGCGAGCACCGTTGTCATAGGTGGTGGAACGTTAGAGGACTGTCCCAAAAAATATCCAACACAATCAATCCTCTATTGGACAGATTTGCAATTTATACCTTTGTTATATTAACTGCCCCATATAATGAGCACAGGATAAAAATATTTATCACTAATATAAAAATGATCATACATAGAAGAAGTGTATCCTTCCACTTGTCAAAAGGGTATTCCCATCTTGCAAAACATTGCTAAAACATGCCATCACTATATTATCAATGAGGGTCTGATCACTGGGACCACCAGCAATTGTGAGAAAAATGAGCGCAACACTGGTTTGGAGCAGTTTTGTTTTCCTAGCTCGGCCCCAGGCCTGCCCGCTGCGTAGAGGACAGCTGGGTCCCCCCCGAGGTCAGACCCCCATGGATCATGAAGTGATGGCTTATTTTAGTGATGCACAGTGAATAATCATTTCATTGTAAACAGAAAATGATCACTACATGGAAATTGATCTTTAGAGATCGCTTTTTGTAAGGCCAGTTTCAGACGTCCGTATATAATCAGGTACAAGCCACACGCATGGTTAAGGTAATACGTGTGTCACGCGTGTGACATCTGTGTTTGCATACGTGTGACATCAGTGTGACACAGACCAGAGAAAACATGTCTTTTAAATAAAAAGATTTTCTATATTCACCTGTATCCAGCGCTGTTTTCTCCGGCTCTGCTGTCTTTTGTTTCTGACCACCGCTCATTATATTCATTGATTATTCACTGCACTGAGGAGCTGGAAGGTGGAGCATCGCGGGGACAGCACTGGGTACAGTATCGCCGAGGACAGCATCGCAGGGACAGGTGAACATTCACAAAGCAAGCCGTGTGTGCGCAGTGACATCTAGGTGGTCATGGGAGTTCCCAATGAACTCTGATGACATCCTGATGACACCCCCGCGACATCCACGCTACAGCGGGTGTCATCATGGTGACTTGGTGAACTCCAATGACATCCTGGACGTCACTGCACACACACTGCTTGCTGAATACTCACCTGTCCCCGCGTGATGCTGTCCCCGGAGATGCTATCCTCAGTAATGCTGTCCCTGGCGATGCCGTCTTCAGCGGTGCTGTCCCTGCGATGCTCCAGCTTCCAGCTCCAAGGTGCAGTGAATAATCAATGAATATAATGAGCGGCGGTCAGATGCGGGAGGCAGCAGAGCTGAAGAAAACAGCACTGGATACAGCAGGTGAATAAAGAAAATCTTTTTATTTAAAAGACACGTGTTTTCTCCGGTATGTGTCACACTGACATCCCATCACTGTGTGATCCATGTGACACCTGTGCTGCTGGAGAAAAAAACGGACATGTCTCCTTGTGTGTGTGCGCGTGCGGAGCCATGAGGGGGTCACTCTGTCCGTGTGAAAACACGGCCGTGTGAGTTACAGCATAGAATAACATGGGTACGTGTGGCATCTGTGTTAAAATCGGATGGCACCGTACCTCAAACACGGACGTCTGAAACCGGCCTAAAAGGGACTGTGGTGTCTTTATCTGGGCGAGCAATGTGACATTTTGAAGAAATGCAGAGTCTCCTAATCTTTCAATTTCATAGGTCTGACATTTACGGACTGAGTTCTGACCGGCCTCGAGTTTCCGAACTTGAACTCAACAGCCCCATATGAGGCTACAGAGTTCGGGTACGGAGGCCCGTGGCTAGCCCAAATAGAGAGACCCTCACTATGAACGCAAGCCATGTAAAACCGGCCTAATGAGCAGATGCATCATGGCCTGTGCCATCCTCATTCCCACACTGCCGTTTTTATGGTCGCCTATCCAGCCCAATAGGCACTGTATAATTGCCCGTTTTTCCTGCAGAAGCCTGTGATCAAAGAAAATCTATCAGTTAGATAGAGGAGTCAATTCCTAGGAGTAGACACATATTAAGGCATCCTGGTTGATAAGTTGTGCCCGTCTGGTGGGTACAGATGAGTGGGTATAGTAAATTCAACAAACTTGGGACACAGGAAAACTGGTTGCTTATGAGCTGCATCCTGCTGTGACTGAAGAAACAGCTGCCACGTACATGATTCACTATTGGTATATGATGCTACAAATACTGAAGTATGCAGTGGAGCTGAGTGCTGCCTGATATTGTGAATTTGTCCATGGGTGAGATCCCATCAGCCATGCCCTCTGCTGCAGGCACACTCTGCCAACGCGCAGTTTATTAGCATTTTAACGGCCGACTCCTATGAATAGCTGAGAGGCCGTGCCTGCTGGTTACCGGAATACGTGCCGCATCTGATTTTTCCCCCACAAATTCCTCATGCTTTGTTCCAGGAATAATAAATATTTAACGAGTCTCTTTCCTCTGATTATATGTTGGGGAAGCGGTAGTTGAACTTTCTGGTGTTGTAGTATTTCTTGCTATCCAGCGCAGGCAGGAGATTACTGTTGGTGAGCTGCGGCAGGTGCTGGAGCTGTAAAGAAAAAGGAAAGAGATCCAGGACCGGCAGCATAAGGCAGGGGTTCAGAGGTCCCGTCCAGAGACCACGTATTAGTGATGTGGCCAATAGACAAGGTCCTGAATCGACTCGCAGCAACTCTATTTTTTTTGTCTAGCTGCAGTCTAGATATTATTAGAAGTTAAAGTCTGGTCACAAGAGCTTACAATCTAGAGCGGTATCCATGATGATGTACATACCCCCGGGAAATACTTTCTGTGGAGTCTGGTCTGTTTTCTGCTGACTCTTTCTGGATCTTTTGCAGCGTCGGCCTCCTCTCTAAGGCTTTCAAAGTAGGGGTGCTCTAAAAGTTGCTGACAGGTGAGCCTCTCGGAGGGGTCCATGTGCAGGCAGCCCTGTGTGTGTAGATACGGGTGAAGAGACGGCGCCACATATAATTGCTTATAACAAACATTATCCCAGAAAAGCGTAGGATCCATCATAGCTTATAGGGGATGCCCAGCTTTTATTTGCCCAGTGATGGACAACACATCACCCCCGGCCAGTGCGTGGCTGCAGGCATTAATGCAGCACTCTTCCTTGTTTTTTTGGAGGATGGCTGGAGTCATGCAGATGAATCATTTTCCCATAAGTATATTTATAACTGCTGGTTCATTACACAGATAAAGCCTTTAATTCACTATATCAGGGATCTGTGGTTTTTACCTTCATTAGTCGTAATGCGTGAGATGAGATATTTGGAAATCTCTGTTCCAGGGGCTCCTGCAAATAAAAATGAGGGACTGAAGTCATAAGCATCTCTATTTAGGAATGAGAAAATAAATTGTACACCATTAGTACAGTACTGGACTGCTCACAGTTTAGTTCTATAGACCCGATAGAAGGGTCTATATAGTCAGCCATGGAGGATTAGAAGGGACGGTGGTTTTCCCTTTTAAGTACATGTATATAGCATTTTTGTAATAGGATTCCTATTAATGATTCTACAGCCTCCATGTATCAAGATTTACTAGTGACTTCTGACCACATTATATACAGTATGACCATATTAATTTATACAGGGTTGGACCCTATCCAAGCAGTGAAACATTTTATGAGCGCCGTATTCGCAAGTGTGTCTGACCACATTAATGTTTGAAAATTATCATCACTTTGTGATTTTATACATTTACTTACCATGTTTTCAGGATCCGGTATACTGACTCCACTGAAGAACTGGTTTGTGCTAAAAACTTGTTGATGTCGAGGAATCAGGTCACCTAACCAATGAGAAAGACGGTGATACGAGCACATCGGCCCAGGACATAGAACTATAGCTGGTCATTTGTAATGAGAGCAACTTACCTAAACTTTTCCTGATCAAATATAGCTGATCCACATCAGACTTGCCCGGCCAAAGAGGAACTCCAGAAAGAAGCTCAGCGAAAACACAGCCGATGGCCCATACATCCACCGGGGGTCCGTACTGTGTGTCCCCTACCAGGAGTTCAGGGGCACGGTACCATCTTGTTGCCACGTAGTCTGTATAGTAGTCGCAGGGCCCGGCTGTTCATGTAGAGAGGTTCATATATTCACATTCTGATCCTTCCCAATATATAACATACATGTACGCTACACACGGGTGTGTGTATGATGCAAGGACAGGAGCTGAGCCTACACCACACACGGGTGTGGGCTTATGGAGCAGGCACAGAAACTGAGCCTGCACCACACATGGGTGTGGGCGTTTGGTGCACGGACAGAAGCTCAGCCTGCACTACACATGGTTGTGAGCGTATGCAGCAGGTGCAGAAGCTGAGCCTGCACCATACCGGGGATGTGCTGGCAGTATTCTACAGCTCAATATCCGACAACGGAAAACTAAAATCACCCCCATTTTCTACCAGTAATATATATATATATATATATATATATATATATTTATTTATTTATTTATTTTTTTTTAAATAGACATTAGATATTGCAAAGGGATTATTGCAATATCTATATTGCAATAATATAGATATTGCAATAATATAATATAATATATAATATAAATATAAATATTGCATATTTATAAAACATCCCATCTATCAAAAATAGTTAGTTAAACTGTACAGTAAAAACATAGAAAAATAAAAAGCCAGGATTACTGTTTTCCGGTTGAACTAACTATTGGCCGTGGCTGGAAGGAGGTCATGGAAAATGGACTGCAGAGGACATAAAGTAGGTGTACTCACTTAATATTCTTGCAAATCCAAAATCACACAGCTTGATGACAGCATGCTTGGTGAGGAGGATATTTTCCGGCTTGACGTCTCGGTGAATGCACTGGTGACATACAAAATTCATCATCTTATAAGATACGGACGAGGTGTTGGTTTTTTTTTTAAAGGGAACCTGTCACCACTTTTTTGGTGTATAAGCTGCGGCCACCACCACCGGGCTCTTATATACACATTCTAACATGCTGTATATAAGAGCCCAGGCCGCTGTGAGAACATAAAAATCACTTTATAATATTTACCTAACGGTCGAGCGGCGGGCCTTATGGGCGTCTCCGGTGCCATCGCCGCCTCTTTCGGCCATCTTCGTCCTCTTTCTGAAGCCTGGGTGAATGACGCATCCTACGTCATACAAACTCGCCGGACCTGCGTAGGCGCACTACAATGCTTTCATCTGCCCTGCTCAGGACATGAGGACATCCGGCGAGTGTGGATGACATCGGACGCGTCATGCACAGCGGCTAGAGAAGAAGGAGGACGAAGATGGCCGAAAGAGGCGGCGCCGGCACCGGAGAATGGAGACGCCCATATGGCCTACCGCATGACCGTTAGGTAAATATTATAAAGTGATTTTTATCTTCTCACAGCGACCTGGGCTCTTATATACAGAATGTTAGAATGCTATATATAAGAGCCCGCAGCTTATACGCCAAAAAAGTGGTGACAGGTTCCCTTTAATATTGAAATCCATGTAGTTTTGCCCCCAAAAAATTTTTTGCAATGAGATTGCATTACAAGTAGTTGACCTTTTTTTTTTTCTTCTTCTTCTAGCTTCTACATCAGCTATGTATCACTGTACATAATTACTAAGGGGCTACAGCGAAGACCATGCTTAATATCCCTGGCAACCAAGGGTTAAATACGAGATGAAAAAAAAAAAAAAGCTACAAAAACAATTAGCTAAAACAGGACGCTGGCGACTTGAGTGATCAAAGAAGGAGAAGCTGGTGTCACAGGAGAGATTAGTGCAAGACGAGACACAAAAGTGCGGTGTAATCTAGCTAGAAATGCTAATTGCTTCTATATTTGGCCCTGCAGCATCCTCTCGGGGAGGGAGATGGTGAGGAGATCACAGGGCTGCACAGCAAGGAGGCCTGTGGGGGTGTAAAGTGCAGGACAACCATGACATTATATCTGCCCCGGAGGGGCTGTGAATACATGGCTGCAGAACAGGATTTGGAAAGACGATAATAGAGGTTAATTACTGAAGACGTGAAGGCGGCAATGTGAAAAGAAAGCGCTAATGTAAAATTGTGCTACAATACGGATAGTAAAAGGGTCATTCCCCCCGAAAAAACAAAAGGATAGGTGATATTGGAGGTGTGGCCTCCACTGCATTCATTGTCAAAGGAGCTGCCGGAAATACAGCAGAGCCTCATATTCCCAGGGCTCAAGAGCTCCAATTTTGGGATTACTCAGCAGTCGGACCCCCAGCGATCAGCCAGTTATCCCCCTATCCATATTAGTGACTCAAACAACCTGAATCTGTCTCATGCCTTAATTTCATACCTTTTTCATCATTTATTGCTTCTTATTATCCCCCTTAGTGTTGCTTTTAACAGAATCAGTCTCCTTCTCCTTCTGGCAGCAGATAATCCTACCCCTATATAAGGCCCGTTTCACACGTCAGTGAAAAACACAGACGTTTTTCACTGGCGTGTAAAACACGCACATGTCCCTGCGTGTGCCGTGAATCACGGCACACGTGGGTTGTGTAAGTGCAATCCGGGCTCCGTTCTCCGTGGCCCGTGATTGCACTTAGAAATCAACTCACCTGTGCCCGCTCCCGCTCTCCATGGTGCTGAACGCTCCCGCGGTGCAGCATCCAGCCGGCGGTGACCCCCGCAGCAGCTGCTTCCGGGTCGGCTGTGTCGCGCATCATTAATATGCACGACAGTAATCAGCCGGCTTAGAAGCAGCAGGCTGCACGGGCTGCAGAGAGCGCGGCAGAAGCCGGGTGAGTAAAAATGTTTATTATTTTATAATGCACGTTTTTTTTCTGGCACGTGTTTCACGGACCACACCACTACGTGGTCCGTGGGACATCAATGATGCCAGAAAAAAATGGACATGTCTCCGTGCGGCAATCACGCACACGAGGGTACGCCGCACGGAGACACATGCAGTGAAAAATCACTGACTTGTGAGCAGACCCATTCATTAGAATGGGTCTGCGTATGTCAGTGATTCTGGTACGTTTAAAAAAAAAAGCACAAACATACCAGAATCACTGACGTGTGAAAGGGGCCTAAAAAGGAGTGTTCTGCTCTGATGCAAGCTAGAATAAAGCCATTTTTATTGGTTGCCCTGCAGTGGTCAGAGGATCACTATGCATACACCTGGCTGTGAGGATGGACTGGGCACATGTGAGCACAAGCTCTCCACTCATTAGGAGGACGTGCACATTGTTAGACACCATGAACACCAGGTGGCACCATAATAAGCAAGTAAATTGCATAACGACACTGGTGGCAGGTAAATAGCAAACATTGTCCATTTTGTATAATTTATATAGTCAATATATTCTTAACAATATAATTTATTGCACATACAATCGTTGTACTTACACTGTGCTTGTGGCAGAAATTGACAGCATGGAGCGTCTGCCATGTGATGCTTTTAACAAGATGTTCGGGAACTCTGCAAAAAAAATAAATTATGTAAAATTCAGATGTGTATAAACAGAAATTAAAATGCCAACTTGTACTGCATAATGAGAGTGAAGTGCCCTATGTACGTCATATTAAAGGGCACCGAGCCGGTTATATTTGACAGGGCAATGGCCACCTTAGGCAGCGCGCTCCGCTCAGCTCACCGCCACAGCCTGTTCTTTCCCTGTTTCGCATGAAATGCACTTCAAAAAACTTCAAGACATAGCGATATGTAATATAGATTTTAATCCCCAATGGGGACAGAGATGACAGACATACTGAACGCATTAAGGCTATGTGCCCATGTTGCATATTTGTGTGCAGATTGTTTGCACCCAAAACTTCATGTTTTGGCAGGGAAAACATTGCAGAAAAAAAATATTTTTTTGATGCGGTTTTGCATTTTTTTATGCGTTTTTTATGCATTGAGATAGAAAAAATGCTGAAAAAATTGATATGTTCATTCTTTGGTGCAGATTATTTCTTCACCACAACCTGCACAGACAAAATCTGCATCGTGGGCACAGCCCTCTAGGATTCTCAGACTTTGCTGGGATGCATTTTAATAATAATAATAATATGTTTTATTTCTATAGCGCCAACAAATTCTGCAGCGCTTTACAATTCAGAGGGGACATTTTTCCTTGCATATTAATTAAAATGTGCGAGAAAAAAAAAGCATCCATCAAAAAACGCAATTAAAAAAAACAGCGTGTGCACACAGCCGTAAAGGGAACCAATTACTAGGATTTTCGTATATAAGCTAAAGCCAGTGCTATACTGGCACTATCAGGCTGATTCTATACATACCTGTAGTGGTCAGTTCAGATGTTTAAGTTTTGAAATCCAAAAAAGTAAAGTTTATAATATCGGCAGCTTCTTGAGTGACAGCAGCTGAGGATCAGATAATATATTCATAGTTATCCCCTCCCCCTGTTAGAATTAGCATAAGTATTATACAAACGACTGACTTTGTCTCTTGCAGGACCTGTGTGAGGTCATACCCATGTGACCAGAAGGGGCGGGGCCTCAGCCAACAAAGCTGGATACCAGGTCACATGGGTATAACCTCACACAGGTCCTGCAACAAAGTGAATCTTTTGTATAATACTTATGCTAATTCTAACAGGGGGAGGGGATAACTATGAATATATGATCTGCTCCATTGAAACTGCCACTCAACAAGCAGCTAATTTTATAAACTTTACTTTTTTGGATTTCAAAACCTAAACATCCGAGCTGACCACTACAGGTATGTAGAGAATCAGCCTGATAGTGCCAGTATAGCACTGGCTTTAGCTTATATACAAAAATCCTGGTGATTGGTTCCCTTTAAGGGGTATTATGGCCTCTTTAAAAGATTTACATGGTGGAACCGTGCTGACAAATAAAAAAGCTATTCTCACCCCAGAAATCTGCTCCCCGCTCTGCCAAAGCTGCACTGATGGTCTTCACTGGATCAAAAGTGATGACGTTCCGGCCACCAGTCTTCTGACTCTCCAGCCATGCAACGATCAGGAGCCTGGTGGTCGTGACCTTATCATGCGTGGTCTGGTGATGACCCTTGGACCCTCTGTTTTCCATGGCTAGACAGATA
Source organism: Anomaloglossus baeobatrachus (assembly GCF_048569485.1). Taxonomy (NCBI): domain Eukaryota; kingdom Metazoa; phylum Chordata; class Amphibia; order Anura; family Aromobatidae; genus Anomaloglossus; species Anomaloglossus baeobatrachus. The sequence goes on along the minus strand of NC_134364.1, from coordinate 67,968,671 downwards.
TGATTTGCTATAGATAGACAGATACAACTTGAAAATCTAATTTTTCCTATGAAAGTCTTTGACTGAGAATTTTTGGCAAAGAATCACGGGGCGCAGCTAATGGGGTACACTACTGGATACTTCCAAATTACTGAATGTTGGCTACGAAGAACCAACATAAGAAAGTCACTGTAGGTTCTGTATTGATCCATCTACTCTGGGACGTCGCTCCCTGCTCCAGCGCTGGTCTACACAGATTGCCGTCACCAGGAGGAGAGGGGAGCCGATTCCCAAAAGAGATTTTAATATGAAGACGTAAGATTTTTTAAAGGTCTACCTAATGGTAAGTTCAATGATACAATAGCCGTTTGGCTTCAGACTGTATTAACCCATTCCTGACCCTAAACCACTTGATGAATTGCGCTGCCACAGAAACTGACAAAAGGATGCGCTGGGATGAATTCCTCTCCCATCATAAAACCGTGACTACACACAGGACGTGTTGTAAAGCAGCGTCAATGCGATCCTGCCCCACAAAGGCTCCATACACTGGGCTCTATTCACTACGCTAATACCAAGGCCCAAAAATCCCACTCTGGAATTTAACCCCTCACAAACTGGCTGCAGAGAAGACTGACATTTAGCAAAAAAAAATGCTAAAGTTGCACTTGCTAATAAAATTTCCTAAATTTAGATAATACCCAAGACAAAAATCCCCCACCACCAAGTAATTGTAGTAAAATAGCAAGACCCGGGCTCCATTGGACTATGCTCTACCAGGGACCACTTTGTCACCTCGAAATGAATATATATATTTTTCTCTAGATCTCAATACATTTACTTATACGCCGATATTATATCTAGAAATCAACATTACCCACCATAATAGTAAAATGAGTACATCAGGAGGAGAGGGGTTAACAATCTGCACTGCCAATAGGGACGATGAAGCAGAGGTACAATCCAAGTAATTTTGAGTTTACGGGTTTCAAAGTGTAAAACTTCCTCAGGACATAATAGTAGCAGATTATGTCCTGAAGACGTTTTACACTTCGAAACGCATAGACTCAATAAAACTAGTTGGATTACACGTCTGCTTCATCGTCTCCATTAGCAGTGCAGATTGTTAACACTCCGACCGCTCACAAGACCATCAGAGGTTTTGTGGTTTTTTTTTTAACAGAATAGTTTTAGAAAAAGACCATATAACCTCTAATATCACATCAAGACATCCATTATATTCAAGACTGGGCTATTTTCCGCATTTTTTTTCTGTTTCTTCCAAGAGCTATCACTATTTTTGCCCCCTCCCTTCCATATAATGGGCTATTTTTTATGGGATGAGTTGTAATTTCTAATAACACAATTCACTTTACCTTAAAGTATAATTAAAATCGATAGGGTAATAGGCACAACGCCCCCATTGTTTTTCAGTATTTTTGTCACAAGGTTACATTTAGGATAGCGAGGAATAGGGGCTCTTATGCGGTCCCTCACGCTAGGGGACCGTAGGCTGTCCCTAACCTCAGGGTTACTCCTGATGATAGAGATACCCGAGTCTCATGCCTGGCTATGCCTCTGACCAGTATTGCCCTTATACCCACTCCCACCAGGGAAGGACAGGGCAAGAGTGTGATGTAAAACAGATAAAGACAGACAAGGGAAAACCAAAACTCTGACACACTACACACACACACACACACACACACACACACACACACACACACTGGGAGGCTTGGAGTAAAGCAAGAGCAGGAAGGTAACAAAAAGATTTTTAGATTGGACTTTTTTTTTTTTTTGCATTTCTCTATTTTTGAACTATGAAAAGGGTGGTAATTCAAACTTTTACATGTTTTAATTTTAATTTTTCCCAAAATGTTTTACTATATTTTTTAGTCCCCATAGGGAAATTGAACCTACTATCGCTTGTTCAATATTCTGCATTACCATAGTATCGCACTATATAGGAATAGTTGTAATCTGTTGTGAAGCTCATGGTAACAACACCAACACAGGATCGGGCATTTAAGTTATTCTCATCTCCCCCTACAAGATGGGTATTCCAAAAGGTAATAAACACTTTAAATAAGATACAAAACTCGGCCCAGTATCCGTTACCTGTTCGAGACAAGCCAGGGTCATTGCTGTTCCCCAATGAAACCTCCAGTAGAATATTTACTTATAAAAGAATATTATGGAATTGCTATACAAGCAATTCCCCATACTGTATATCAGCTTGAGAGCACTGCCGGGCCTATAGACGTGTCACACCCTATCAGACCCATACAGTAGAGCTGCTATTTGCAAAGCTCAATAATGCGGGTGATGTTGGCAGACATGCCTAATTAATATAGACAAGGAAGGGGCCGGGTGATGCAATTGTTTAATGTGACCCAATTGGAGCAACGTGCAGCAAGCTCCCTCATTATATAAGCTTTTGTTTGTTTTGGCGACTGTTTCTTTATCTATGAGATTAGTGCGACTTGTTTAGTGAAGTAACAAGCACTTAACCTGCACTTAGGTGTACGGCGTCTACTTTCTACTTTTCATAAGCGCTCTGTAGTAGCTACAATGTACCTGGTGGGAAAACATGTAATTAACAGGATGGGAGTCCGCGCCTGCAGGGTATTTATGGACAGGAGCTAAGACATTGTACTTGTTGGTTACACACACTTGTATGTGACCTCAGTGTAGATGGGCGACGCTCTGATACCTCCCATCACTACGGGTTTAGTGGATTATCCTTATGATGGAAATCATTGACCGGTTCCTCGACCAGAACCCAGGTGAAGGTTCGAAGAACGCACTAAAGAAGTTGTTTTGGTAAAGTACTGCAAACCTTGTAGAAATATTTACATCAAGATTTATAATTAATTAATGGAAAAAACAGACCCCTAAATCCATTCACATCTCAGACCAGATCCCAGATGAAGCCAACAAAATCTATCAGACAAGACCTCTAAAGTAGACACCAAATCATTTAGACGCCTAAACTAATTCTGACTCCAGACCAGATCCCTAAAATCAAAACTAAACTATTACAAACCCAAACCCCTGACCAGAGCCCTAAACTCATTCACACTTTGAATAAGACCCTAAACTGGATGAGACCCCAAATCAAACTACTAAGGCTACTTTCACACATCCGGCTGTAGCAGTGCGGCACAATCCGGCGCTCTGCTGAAAAAACGAAACTGTTTTTTTTTGCCGCCGGTTTCGTTTTTCCAGCATTGACTTGTATTGGCGCCGCATTGTGCCGCATGGGCTTGCGTTCCGTCCGGTTTTTGCCGCATGCGGAAGATTTAGCCGATGCGGCGGCCGGATGGAACGTTCCCTGGCACGTTTTTTGCTCCGTCAAAAAAATCGCATCGCGCCGCATCCGGCCGCTGCGGCGCATTTTTCAATGCATGCCTATGGACGCCGGATGCGACAAAAAACGCATCCGGCCGCCACATGCGGTTTCTTCCACTGCGCATGCTTAGTAGCGTGCCACAACCGAAAAAAAAACGGACGGGCCGCATGTAAAAACTTATGCAAAGGATACAGTGTTTTCGCCGCATCCGTTGCATAGGTTTCACAGCCGGATTGAGCCGCACTGCTCAAACCGGATGTGTGAAAGTAAACGTAGAAGTCATCCAGTCCCCAGATCAGAGCTCTAAACGCATTCAGATCCCAGACTGGACCCCTCAAATCAAATCAAAATCAGACCCCAAGCCGTTCTGAAGATGTCAGAGGTGAGAGCTTCAAATAATGGCGGCCAGAGTCAGCGCGTGCGCAGATGGAGCTCTCGGCTTGGGCTCTCATCTACGCATGCTCCGCCTCATGACCACTGATGTCCTAGCAGCGGACTTGAAAAAAATGGCACCCAGAGGTGGCACGTGCGCAGATGAGATCTCGGCTTGTCATGGAGCCGATAACTTAATCTGCGCACGCACCGACTCTAAGCGCCATTTCTTTGAAGCCCGCATCGCCGACATCTTCAGAATGGCCCAGACCTCACTGCCCACAGCGAGCATGAGGATAGAGCAGCGCCCGCAGCCCCAGGACAGAGCAGCGCCCGCAGCCCCAGGACGGAGCAGCGCCCGCAGCTCAAGCACGGAGCAACGCCCGCAGCCCAAGCACGGAGCAGCGCCCGCAGCCCCAACACGGAGCAGCGCCCGCAGCCCCAACACGGAGCAGCGCCCGCAGCCCCAGCACGGAGCAGCGCCCGCAGCCCCAGCACGGAGCAGCGCGCGCAACCCCAGCACGGAGCAGCGCAGGCAGCCCCAGCACGGAGCAGCGCAGGCAGCCCCAGCACGGAGCAGCGCAAGCAGCCCCAGCACAGAGCAGCGCAAGCAGCCCCAGCACAGAGCAGCGCCGGCAGCCCCAGCACGGAGCAGCACAAGCAGCCCCAGCACGGAGCAGCACAAGCAGCCCCAGCACAGAGCATAAGGGCCCTCCTCTGCACCCCCCCGCAGCATTGCCGTACTCCAGCACTGCCCCTGCCTCCTATAACCCCCTTCTCCACCACCACTGCCGCCCCACCTCCCCAGTAAGAGACCACTAGATTATAAAACGGACCCCATATTTTTTTTTTTTTTTTTACTTTTTTGCTCTAAATTTGGGGTGTGTGTTATAAGATGAAAAATACGGTAATTCCACCCAAATAAAACCAGCAAAACTCACACAGAAATCAATATTGCGCAAACCAATAAAAACTCATACAGACCCAGATAGACGCCTCAAGTCATTCAGGCCCCAGATGAGACCCCTAAAACCTAATTCAGTCTCCAGGCTGTCAGACCAGACAGAGCAGAAATACTCTACACCTATCCCTCTCCTTGGTTTTCTTCCCTTCCAGGCGTCTCCAGGATTTTATGTGTCGGGCTCTGACGTTGGTTTTGCTTCTCCTGGCGATCCTGCTCTCACAGATCTTCCAATGCATCTATGGGCAGGCCTATGTGGTCTGGAGGACTCGTTCCGCTATCTGGGGGCCTCCCAAACAAGACCACTGTTGACTGATCCCACTGCCCTAATATAGCAGCTGACAAGCAACCAATACCAAAGAAACTATGGTGAGAGCTTCCTATGTACAAAATGCTGTTTAGCTAAAAGTTGACTTTTCAGCGCAGCAACATCGCTGACAGAATATGGAATGCAGCTTTGTATGTGACTAGAGGAATGTTATATTGTTACAAACCTCAGGAATGGCATCTCAATCCTGAACACAGAAAGGCAAATAAGATTCTGGTTTAATCCCTGTATAATCTTCAGGTGGACAATGCAGATTAAGTATCACTCCCCCAACTCCTTATCATCCCCATCAATTACCCTCCTACTGTAAGTCAACACTACGGAGGAGCTGCTGTGTACACGAGGCCTCAATATATCAGGAAAATGCGAACCCTTCATCCAATACAGGACCTGCTCCGGAGATTTATCAGATATTACCATAGCACCAAGTCACCGCGCCGGACTCCGGCCAATAAATCAGAATGAAGTATCGTTTGCACAATGGTAAAGCAAACAGCGACAGCCGGGACGACTAATACCTCCATATGTAACCAGGGGAGTGTCGCACGGTGTCAGGGCCAGGAATCCAATGACTGTAGCAGCGGCAGATTACTCCGGAGATTCTCCGCTTATTTCCTCATTCACAGAATTTCCCATGACTTACTGTCCTCTATTATCTATTCACCCCGACCATTTCTGGAAAGACGAGCGACAACCTTTGTGGCTGCCGCTATATCACGCACAGCGGTAGACATGTAAAGGAGTACTCCAGCTAGATAGGTAACAACCATAAAATCAGTGGAGGTCCCAGCGCTATGGTCCCCACCCAAGGAGCGGTGTCACCCTTTCAACCCGCTGTATATCTCAAAACAAGAATTGTCTCGAAAACACAGGGTTTTGTTATATTCACACATCAGTATTTTGTTTGTTAGCACTAAGGCCGGGTTCAGACGGTCACACTTCATGGTCTGTATGTAGCGCCCCTGAGGCCCTCAGGGTACTACAGGGAACTGCATCCTCTAGGGGATGCAGGACCTACCCCCTGGTACCTGGAGTATTAGTGCCGATACCACCAAAGCACAACCAAAATCCTAGTGCTCCACTCCACACCGGGCATAGAGGGTTAACCATGTAAGGGGATGGTCGCCATGGGAACGAGTCCCTGGGTATAGCCAGCCTGGTGGGAGGGGTCATCAGTCAGTCAGTTAGTAGAGAGAGTGTGGCACACAGGAGAGGTGTGCGGACGTGCCTGAGCGGGGTCCGTGCAGCGGTGACCCGGGGGCACAGGAGAGAGGTCGCCAGGTCGGGTACCGGAGATACCACTGGGACCGGAGCACGCACGGGGCTCAGGGCCCTAGATCAGGCGCCAGTTCTACACGGCTTGACAAATACCTGCCCGATGAGGACACCTTCACGGACTTCACTGAACCAAATAATCCGGGGGCATCAGCAGTAAACTAGGATCGGGGTTTCGGACACTTACCTCCCCGCAGGGTCCGCACTGCCCGCCGTACGGAGGAGACTGTACCCCAAAAGGGACAGTTGGGCCCCAAACGCTCCACGCTACGGGGACCCAACCAACAGAGAGTGCCGGGGACAGAGCAACCTGGGTCACTACATTGGCATTGATACTCCAAGGGACCTCAACCAGTAATCCAAGGGCCTGAGTGAGTAGAGACTGTTAAAGACAACCTGGTGTGGTCTCCGTTATTATCCCTCATAATCTCCCAGGCACAGCCTTACCTGCGGAGGGCCTAACACCATTGCTGCAATCACCACCAGCTCTGGGAGTACCCACATTTAGCAGCGGCGGTTCTTTATCCTTAACCGCAACCCGCAAGTGGCGTCACATGACATTAACTCTATTCTCCCCTTGTAAATATACCCCCCTTACAAAAAGGGGCCCAGAGCACGGAACAGGGCAACGGCCACCAAAGTGACACCCCTAACGGTATATTCTGCCCGGGACCGAGTACCCCATTCCCTGGGCGCTACATGTATACAGGCTGCAATGCCCAGACACTGGGTCTCTGGAGCTGCACCTACAGCCTAAAAAGCATATATGACACTCCTGCTGAGGATATGTGTCATCAGTCCAGTTATTCTGAAACCCGACCTTACGCCAGGACATGTGCGGTCGACAATAAGTAGGCTGTAAAAGTATAGAAAAATGTAACTAACAATCATCCTATCCCCATACACCATAAACATGCTTTGAAACAACACCCGAAAGACTTGTTCAGGCAGTAACTCCCCTGTAAAGAGGACTTATCGCCAGGTCAAAAGTGGCCAATTTTTGCTTTTAGTTTATTCCCACTGCTCCCTTGAGTATTCAGGGTTTTTTTTTGTATTTTTAAATATACCGTAAAGTTCCAGAGATTTCATGGTCATTACAAGTAGGTGTGGCTTACAGGCTAATAATGCAGAATGTCCTAAAGATACGCCCCCGAGGAGCTGTAAGCCGTGACTCCTGGAAGCGTATGAACCCATCTATACTGGTACAGCTCAGGCTGTTTGTTTTCGTCAGGAGACCTGCGGCCGGTCTGTTCATCGTGGTTTATATGCATATAAAATATGTGGGTATGTTCACACTGAGGTTTTGATTTTTATTTCAAAAGTTTTGGATCATATACTCACAAAACTAGAAGTTAAAAGAAATGAGCTTTGATTGGAGAGTTTCTGCTCCAAAACTCGTGAACACACCATCAGGCTATGTGCACACAAAGTCTTTATTTTTGTTTTTTTAGGCAGATTGTGCCTGGAACTTGCCTGAAGACAGAAAAAAAAAAAGCACTGCAAAAAATGGACAGTGCACAGCAATGTAAAAATGACATTGATGTGCAGATGTTCAGTATTTTTAATTTCTTTAACTGCTGCAAGGATAAGAAATCATGAGACAGTTAAAAGAAGGAGCCATAGTCTTCAATTTTGTGATGAAAAGGAGGCAATTATAGCAAACAAAAAAGTGGTGAGGCCTTTTTTACATTACCTAATTTATTTGCATTGGGTCATTACTACCTATTATATTAAATTCTGCACAGGGACAGATATACCTCCAGCCCAACCCTAAATAACCATGTCTTAGTGTAGAAAATAAATAAAAATATTTTTTTTGTAGATTTACTGGAGGGAATAAAAAAAAAATGTCATTGTGTGTGTATGCATGTGTAATATGTACGGTATGTATACGATGTGAATATTTTATATATGTGTGCCCAGTGTGAACATACATATAAATGTGCATGATATATATGTACATAATGACGATTGGGGTCCAGACAAGTCCTGCACATCAGGGTTTTCATTTGTATGTTCCTCCAAGTATAATTAATGCCTGACCCAAACAGCTACGGTAATTGCTGCTATAGTTAGCCAACAATGAATAAAAAGGCCGATATTATGATAACAATGAGTCCATTTATAAATAGACCATTCAAAAACAGAGGAAAAAAAGTCAGTGTGATCACAGAAAAAGTCACATTGTGGCATATTGTACAAAAATCAATAGCTAATAGGCATTTTCACAATATTCACAAAGCTGAACACAAAAATAAGGCAGAAGGATTATATGCAAAAAAAGGGATAATAAACGCTTTACAAGCACGAATAAACTAGCACATACGATATATATAACAGTAAATACTCAACTAATTTCTGCTAGACCACACAGGATTTTATGTATGTATGTATATATGTATGCTCCCCTCTAAACTCATTTTGGACTTACCCTCGTGGATGTCGGTCCAGTTCGTGGAGGACGGTGTGGTCACAATATTCAAAGACTAAATGTAGCTTCCTCTTCCGCCTAAAAACCTCTAGGAGATTCACCAGGTTGGGGTGCTTTAATTGCTGCAAAAGAAAAATATTTTAGAATATTATATATACACATACATATACACACACACACAATATGAAAATGCAACACTGAGCTCAGCTCATGAAACACAGGAGCAAAACCAAAAGATGACTTTTTCTACGTACACGCCCTTTTCTCTCAAATATTGTTCACACATTTGTCTAAATCTGTGTTAGGTCCCTTTCAGACGTCCGTGTTTCAGGTACACGTGACATCCGCTTTTAACACGGACGCCACACATAAACATGTCATTCTATTGGTGCTACTCACACGGCCGTGTTTTCACACAGACCGTGTGGTGCCGCATGTACACATGTCCGTTTTTTCTCTGACAGCATGGGTGTCACACGGATCGCACAATGATGTGATCCGTGTCACATCAGTGTGACACGTACCAGAGAAAACACGTGTCTTTGACATAAAATAAATTTCTATACTCACTTGTCTCCAGTGCTGCTGTCTTCTTAGCTGCTGTCACTTGCTTCCGACCCCCGCGCGTTATGCTCATTGCATATGCACTGGACAAAGGACCTGGAAGCAGCAGCATCAGTTCCGGGGTAAGTGAGTGTCCTGCAGTGTGTGTGCAGTGATGTCAGTAGGTCATCGGATTATCCAAGGAACTTGAATGACCTCCTGACAACACCCATGTGATACCCACACTACCGCGGGTGTAGCGACACTGACTTCACGGGTTCATCAAAGTTCATTGGGAACTCCGATAAACCTGTGATTTTACTGCCGTGACACCCGCAGTAGCACGGGTGTCACGGGGGTGTTGTCAAGAGGTCATCTGAGTTCATTGTGAACTCCGATTAACTCGTGACATCACTGCCGCGCCTGCACACACACTGCTGAGGGTGCCGCTGCGGTGACCTGAGCTGACCTTATGAGGTCCAGGTCACCGCAGGGAAGCATACACAGCAGAGAGTGTGTGTGCGTGCCTGCAGGGGCTGCTCACAATCAATAGGGAATGTTTGGTTCTCCATTGAATGTACCAGCAGTATGGGATCGACGTGGGCCCCCTAACTGAATTACGGCGGACCAGGATTAGGGCTTTGACAGGGAAATAAATTGGAAAAGAGGGTGTCTCTTGTCTTTATTTATTATTGAATAATTTTTTCTTTTTATGTCTTTTCAGGTTCACTTTTGGGGACGCCGTGGGACATCATCATGGATTATTGAGGACCTTTTTTATTTATTTATTTAAAACAAATTTAAAAAATTGGCGAACGAGGGTGGGGCTTTTTTATTCTCATTTCAGCTACCTGGATAGTAATGGGGGTGTTTTCTAGACGCCAACCATTGCTAATACTAGGGCTTGATGCCAGCTGGAACTGGCATCAACCCCACAAATATTACTCCATTTGCCACTGCACCAGGGCAATGGGAAGAGCCGGGTCCAGCACCAGAATTGGCGCATCTAATGGATGCACCACTTCTGGGGTGGCTGCGGGCTGCTATTCTTAGGTTGGAAAGGGCCAAATAACCATGGCCCTTACCACCCTAATAATATCAGCCCCCAGTTGTCTGCTGCACCTTGGCTGGTTTTAATAAAATAGGGGGACCCCACGTCATTTTTTTTGTTTAAAAAAAAAAAAAATCTAAAAATTTTAAAAAATAAGTGTGGGATCCCCTTTATTTTTAATACCCATCCAATGTACAGCAAAGAGCTGAAAGTTGCAACTTGCAGCTGCTGTTGTTTCTATTATGGATATGAAATTGGGGGGACCCCACATCATTTTTTTTTTTTTTAAAACCAAAAATGTGCATCTTTGTCGTCACCACAAAGATGCAGTGTGCGCAGATAGCCCTAAGCAGATGGCCAAGCTGGCTACCTCTATATCTATTGAACTTTTCTATCTGTTCTTTCTTTCTATGTTATATGTTCTTTCTTATTTTCTTTCTTTCTTTATATCACTATTCTATCTGTTCTATCTAGCTATCCTATCTATCTTATCTGTTCTATCTAACTATTGTATCTGTTCTAGCTATATATATATATATATATATATACATATATATATACATATATATATATATATATATATATATATACATTTTTCAGGCTTTTCCCTTCTTTTATACAGTAAAAAACCCCAATAACATTCATTTCAGTGTCATGCAATTTTTACCGGTACCAGTCACACGGATGTCACACATATGCAAACATGGAGGTCACACGGACTTCACACGTATGACACATGGATGTCCATACTGGTACGTGTGGCTTGCACCTGTTTAAAAACAGACGTCTGAAAGGGGCCTTAGTGAACTCTTCTTCTTTGCCGAGATAATCCATCCACCTCACAGGTGTGGCATTATCAAGATGCTGATTAGACAGCATGATTATTGTACAGGTGCGCCTTAGGTAGTCCACAAAAGGTCACTGTAAAATGTGCAGTTTAATCACACAGCACAATGACACAAGTTTTGATGGAGAGTGCAGTTGTCATGCAGACTGCAGGAATGTCCACCAAAGCTGTTCTCCGTGAATTGGATGTTCATTTCTCTACCATTTCTCTCCGTTTAGGAGAATTTGGGAGAACATTGGTCGGTGTATAACCAAAGAATTCCTGCACAAATTGTCAGAAACCTACTCCGGGAAGCTTATCTGCTGCTCGTCCTCCTCATTGGAGTCTTCACCTGACTTCATCGTCATAACCAGCTTGAGTGGGCAAATGCTCACACCCGATGGCACGTTGGAGAGGTGTTATGTGCGTGGATGAATCCCGGTTTTCACTGTATAGGGAAGATGTCAGACTCCGTGTATGGCGTTGTGTGGATGAGCACTTTGCTGATGTCAACAATGTGAGTGGAGTGGCCCGTGGTGGGGTGATGGTATGGGCTGCTGTATGTTATGGACGATGCACACAGGGGCATTTTACTGATGCCATTTTGAATGCACAGAGATACAGTGACGAGATCCTGAGGCCATTGTTGTGCTTCGTCCATGACCATCACCTCATGTTGCAGCTGATAATGCGCGGCCCCATGGTGCCAGGATCTGTACTCAATTCCTGGAAGCTGAAAACATCCCAGTTCTTGCATGGCAGCATACTCTCCAGACAGGTCACCTATTGGGCAGGTTTGCGATGCTCTTGATCAAGTTCCTGCCAATATCCAGAAATTTGGCAGAAACCGTAGAGGAGTGAATCAGCGATCCACAGCCACAATCACAAACCTGATCAACTCTACACAAAGGAGACGTGCTGCACTGCATGAGGCAAATGGTGGTCACAAAAGATACTGACTGGTTTTCTGACCCTACCCTGATATCGTAAGGTCGTGTGCCCACGTTGGGGTTTTTCATGCGTTCACGCAGCGTTTTAAACTGCAGCGTAAACACATGCTGTCACGCTCCCCGGGTCCTCGGTTCCGCTCCCCGGGTCCTCACCCCCGCTCCCCGGCTCACCTGCCACGCTCCCCGCTCTCCAGCCTCCGGTGCCCGTCCTTCCCAGGTCCCCTGGTCTCCGATCCCGGCGCCCGACGGCTTCCCAGGCCCTGGCCGGCTCCCCTGCGTCCTCCTCTCAGCTTCCTTCCCTGGCTTCTGGCACCCGGGCGGCGCGCATGCGCATTAGGGCGCGCGCGCGGTCACTGACCCTTTCTTAAAGGGCCAGCGTCCATTAACAGGAAATGAGGCTAAACAGGTACAGGGTATAAAGGGGGTTATTGTCCAAGGGGGCGGGGCCTGATCTTCGTGTTTCCTAAGCTAGGAGTCAGGTCTCCTGGTGTATATGTGTATATACTCACCTATCTCTCTTGTAGAGCCGTGCCTGCCTCGCCATCCAGTCCTGCCGTATCCTGAACCCCGAACGCTGTCCATCTGCCATCCTGACAGTCCGCACCATCTCGGATCCCTGCGGTGACCCATCATCTCGCTCCAAAGGTTCCGGACCCCGCCTGACATCATCTCGGCTTCCGAACCTGAGCTGCGTCACCCGGACTACCACCCGTGACTCCGTGGTCCCAGGGACTTCTCCGCTATACTCGTGTGCACGGACTGTTCTGCTGTTATAGTGTTCCAGCTACCGGACTCTTTGCTACCATCTAGGAGTTCGGCCCAGTGGATCCACCTCCTGGGTCTGCCCGTCCACCTGGCCGTGACAGTAAGATCAGGCCATGGATCCCGCTGCAGCACTAGCAGCCGTACAGGAGGAACTCCAACGCCAGCGTGAAGTCCAGACCCGCATGCTGCAATTCATGTCTTCTGTGGACGCCCGCCTGAACACGCTACAAACGGCAGTTACGACTTCAACATCCCGGGCTTCCACTAGTCAATCCACGGATCCAGCTCCTGTGGCGACTTCTTCAGATACCACCAGACTTCGGTTGGCTTCACCACCCCGGTACGCCGGAGACCCCAAGACCTGCAGGGGATTCTTAAACCAATGCTCCCTCCATTTCACGCAGCTGCCGCATTTGTTTGCCTCCGACCAAGCCAAGGTCGCCTTCATCATGTCCCATCTAGAGGGTGAGGCACTGGCGTGGATGAACCCCTTGTGGGAGAAGGGGGATCCTGTGACCACGAACATCCAGGACTTCCTGCAGGCATTCCGTGGTACTTTTGATGAGCCCGGACGCGCCTCCGCGTCTGCTTCGTCTCTTCTCCGGTTACGTCAGGGGACTCTGACGGTGGGTCAATACGCGATCCGGTTTCGCACCCTGGCCTCAGAACTCGGGTGGAACAACGAGGCCCTAACCGCCGCCTTCTGGGAAGGACTCTCAGGGCGAATTAAAGACGAGCTGGCGGGTCGTGACGTACCGACCACCCTGGATGCCCTGATTGCCCTAGCGACTCGAGTGGACATTCGCTTTCAGGAGCGATCCAAGGAAGTGTCCCGTGAGAGACGTCCAGTACGGCATTCCTCTCCTCCGCAGAAACCCTCCGTACTTCAGTCATCGACAGCTGGGGCTCCCGTCCACGAGCCCATGCAGATCGACCGAGTGCGTCAGTCTGAACAACGTCGAGCAGAGCGGCTCGCCAAGGGTCTCTGCTTTTACTGCGGTGAGGACACACACCTGCTACGCTCCTGTCCAGAGAGGCCGGGAAACTCCAAAGCCTAGGGTTGGTAGGAGAGGCCACCCTAGGTGCTGGGACTCTCTCTGACCCGGTTACATGGACAGTGCAAGTGACAACGGGAGAGACGCGGTTCACGGCTGATGCCTACCTCGATTCCGGGGCAGCAGGCAATTTCATCCAGCAGGCCACGGTGGACAAGTACCGGGTGCCTGTTATTCCACTCGACAAGCCCCTAATGATTGCCTCGGTGGATGGGAGACCCCTCTCTGACACCATCTCCTGGATCACCAGGCCGGTCGAACTGCGTATCGGTGCCCTTCACACCGAGAACATCGCTTTCTACGTTCTCCCCCACATGTCCCACCAGATCCTGCTGGGACTTCCATGGTTGCGGACACACGAACCATCAGTTAGCTGGGGCACTGGCGAAATCACCCGATGGGGCTCTTCGTGTCATGAGAGGTGCTTAAAGTCCATACAACCCATCCGACGACCTCCGGTTCCAGAGAACCTACCGGGGCTGCCCTCGGCCTATTGGTCCTTTGCAGATGTCTTTGATAAAAAGGAATCCGAGGTACTGCCGCCACATCGTCCATACGATTGTGCCATCGACCTGCTCCCAGGAACAACACCACCACGAGGACGCATATATCCTTTATCTCCAGCCGAAACAAGGGCCATGTCTGCTTACATCTCAGAGAGCCTGGCAAGGGGGTTCATTCGGAGATCCTCCTCTCCTGCTGGAGCAGGTTTCTTCTTTGTCAAGAAGAAAGAGGGCGACTTACGCCCATGCATAGACTACCGGGGTCTGAATCAAATCACCGTAAAAAACAAGTACCCTCTGCCGCTCATTCCCGAATTGTTTGACCGGCTTAGAGGAGCTCGTGTGTTCACCAAGCTGGATCTTCGGGGTGCTTACAATCTGGTACGCATCCGCTCTGGTGACGAATGGAAAACCGCGTTCAATACGCGCGATGGACATTATGAATACTGCGTGATGCCCTTCGGCCTGTGTAACGCTCCTGCCGTCTTTCAAGAACTGGTGAACGACGTGTTCCGGGACCTTCTCTACATCTGTGTGGTAGTGTATTTAGATGACATCCTTGTCTTCTCTCCGGACCTCCAAACCCACAGAGAAAACGTACAGCTGGTTCTACAAAGACTGAGAGAGAATCGTCTGTACGCAAAGTATGAGAAGTGTGTCTTTGAGCAGTCTTCTCTCCCCTTTCTGGGGTACATCATCTCTGATACTGGACTGCAGATGGATCCCAAGAAGGTCTCCGCCATTCTCAACTGGCCTCCTCCTTCTGGACTGAAGGCAATCCAACGCTTCCTGGGATTCGCCAACTACTACCGCCAGTTTATCCCTCACTTCTCTGCCTTGACTGCTCCTCTCTCCGCTTTGACTAAGAAGGAGGCTAATCCAAAGGACTGGTCACCTGCGGCTGACGCCGCGTTTGGCTCTCTGAAGCGGGCTTTTGCTTCCTCTCCTGTACTCCACCGTCCGGAGTTAAACCGCCAGTTCACCTTGGAGGTGGATGCCTCCTCCTCAGGAGCCGGAGCAGTGCTCATGCAAAAGTCCTCCTCCGGGAAGATGGTGACTTGCGGATTCTTCTCCAAGGGCTTCTCAGCGCCTGAACGCAACTACACCATCGGTGACCGAGAGCTCTTGGCAGTCAAACTGGCTTTGGAGGAATGGCGCTACCTCCTGGAAGGTGCAGTGTACCCCGTGATTATTTACACGGACCACAAGAACTTGGAATACCTACGGTCCGCTCAGCGTCTGAACCCACGGCAAGCCAGGTGGTCCCTATTCTTTGCCAGGTTTGATTTCCAGCTTCACTTCCGACCCGCGGACAAGAATGTACGCGCTGATGCCTTGTCCAGGTCTTTCATGCCCATGGAGCAGGAGGAAGAGACTACCCAACCCATCATTTGTCCTAGTAAAATCATTCCGGTGGCCCCTGTCACCCTGGCCCAGATACCGCCCGGGAAGACCTATGTCTCCGAGGTAGACAGGGAAAAAGTGTTACACTGGGGTCATGCCTCGAAAACAGCCGGTCATGCTGGTCAGAAAAAGACATGGGGTGCGATTGTACGTCATTATTGGTGGCCATCCCTTCGCACGGACGTCGCTGCTTTTGTATCCGCCTGTTCCTCTTGTGCCAGGAACAAGACGCCCAAACACCTCCCATATGGCCGTCTTCTGCCTCTGCCGATACCCTCAGTTCCGTGGCAACACATAGCAATGGACTTTATTACGGACTTGCCATTGTCCTCCGGACACACAGTCATATGGGTCGTGGTGGACCGGTTCTCTAAAATGGCCCATTTCGTCCCTATGGCTGGACTGCCCTCTGCTCAGGAACTCGCGGACGCCTATATACAACACATCTTCCGCTTGCATGGCTTTCCATTACACATCGTATCCGACAGAGGAACTCAGTTCACCTCCCGCTTCTGGAGGGCTCTCTGTAAACATCTGGGAGTGACTCTGGACTTTTCATCTGCATACCATCCTCAGTCTAATGGCCAGGTAGAGAGGGTCAATCAAATCTTGACCTCTTTCTTACGTCACTATGTTAACGCCCATCACGACGACTGGTCCGCTCTTCTTCCTTGGGCTGAATTCTCCCACAACCACCACATCAGTGAGTCGTCCTCCAGCTCTCCCTTCCATGTCGTTTACGGACTTCAGCCTTCCATCCCATTGCCTGTATCCCCTTCTTCGGACGTCCCTGCTGCAGATACAGTAGCCCGTGACTTTGCAACCATTTGGGACTCTGTCAAAGCGTCCCTTGGGCGTGCTTCCCTGCGGATGAAAAGACACGCAGACAAGAAACGTCTGGACCCTCCGTGTTTCTCTCCTGGAGATCTCGTCTGGCTTGCTTCCCAGTACGTCCGCCTGAAGATACCATCATACAAGCTGGGTCCTCGCTACATTGGGCCGTTTAAAGTCCTCAACAAGATCAATGAGGTCTCCTACAAGCTACAGCTCCCGGCCACGATGAGGATACCCAACTCATTCCACGTCTCCCTGCTCAAGCCGGTTGTCCTTGGTCCCTTCTCCGCTGCTGCCAGTCCGGCTCCTCCACCTATTGCCGATGACGACATCTATGCGGTAAGGGATATCGTGGCCATGAAGACCGTACGAGGTCGACAGTTCTTCCTGGTGGACTGGGAAGGGTATGGTCCTGAGGATAGGTCCTGGGAGCCCAGGGAGAACGTGGGCACTCCTCTGATCCGTGCCTTCATGTCCCGGTTGCGGGGAGGGGGGCGTGGGGGGGGGGTACTGTCACGCTCCCCGGGTCCTCGGTTCCGCTCCCCGGGTCCTCACCCCCGCTCCCCGGCTCACCTGCCACGCTCCCCGCTCTCCAGCCTCCGGTGCCCGTCCTTCCCAGGTCCCCTGGTCTCCGATCCCGGCGCCCGACGGCTTCCCAGGCCCTGGCCGGCTCCCCTGCGTCCTCCTCTCAGCTTCCTTCCCTGGCTTCTGGCACCCGGGCGGCGCGCATGCGCATTAGGGCGCGCGCGCGGTCACTGACCCTTTCTTAAAGGGCCAGCGTCCATTAACAGGAAATGAGGCTAAATAGGTACAGGGTATAAAGGGGGTTATTGTCCAAGGGGGCGGGGCCTGATCTTCGTGTTTCCTAAGCTAGGAGTCAGGTCTCCTGGTGTATATGTGTATATACTCACCTATCTCTCTTGTAGAGCCGTGCCTGCCTCGCCATCCAGTCCTGCCGTATCCTGAACCCCGAACGCTGTCCATCTGCCATCCTGACAGTCCGCACCATCTCGGATCCCTGCGGTGACCCATCATCTCGCTCCAAAGGTTCCGGACCCCGCCTGACATCATCTCGGCTTCCGAACCTGAGCTGCGTCACCCGGACTACCACCCGTGACTCCGTGGTCCCAGGGACTTCTCCGCTATACTCGTGTGCACGGACTGTTCTGCTGTTATAGTGTTCCAGCTACCGGACTCTTTGCTACCATCTAGGAGTTCGGCCCAGTGGATCCACCTCCTGGGTCTGCCCGTCCACCTGGCCGTGACACATGCGTTCTACTTCCTCAGCAAAGTCTATGAGAATTACGCAAATTCCATGCGCACGTTGCGTTTTAAAATGCAGCGTTTTGGATGCCAAATTTTTGACAAAATCGATGCGTTCTAAAAAGCAACATGTCACTTCTTTTGTGCATTTTGGATGCTTTTCCAACTCTGTCTATGGCAGAGCAAGCATCCAGAATGCATGCATTCTGCATTCATTCTGCATTCAAAATGCATCCAAAATGCAGCGTTTTGGCTGCGTTTTGAAACGCACATGCAGTGACAAAACGCTGCAGAATATTTGTCATGGCAGAACACAACGTGCGCACATACACTAAAACTGTACATTTTATAGTGGCCTTTTATTGTGGCCAGCCTAAGGCGCACCTGTGCAATAATCATGCTGTCTAATCAGCATCTACATACTGTATGTCACACCTGTGAGGTGGATGGATTATCTCGGCTCTCAGATTGTAATTTTGAGAGCAGGGCCTTCGCTACTTTTGGTCTTTGTTGAATTGTGTTATTTTGTAATGTCTGATATTATCTGTATGTGTCCTCTCTGAATTGTAAAGTGCTGCAGAATATGTTGTGGCTATAGAAATAAAAATTATTATTATGAGAAGTGCTCACTGACAGGTTTAGACAAATTTGTGAACAATATTTGAGAGAGAAAAAGGGTCTTTTGTGCACATAGAAAAAGGCTTAGCTTTTTGACTTCAGCTCATGAAAAATGGGAGCAAAAACAAAAGTGCTGTGTTCAGATTTTTGTTCATTGTGTAAATACACTACTCACAAGAAGTCAGGGATATTTGGCTTTCGGGTGAAATTTCAGGATGATCCTAAAATGCACTCTGACCTTTTCAGGTGAACTTAATGTGACGTTCTCTACACCTTTTAAATGAACATGTGCAAAAAGTACTGAAACATTGAGCAGTTATACAACTTGCTGTTCTCGAACAAGGAGCTTAATGGCAAAATTCACAACAGGAGTTTGATCCATGAATAGTCCAATAAATTTCGGGCTCAATTAGAATTGGTATAAACCGTCCTCCTCCTCATACTGTTCACATTTTTATATCATGAGACCAAGACGACACCTAACAATTGATCATCAGCACTGCATCATTGTGAGGCTTCAAGCAGGATGTTGTCAGATGGAAGTGGCCACTGAGTTTAGAGTGTCACCAGCAGGTTGAACAGAGATACAGAGAGACTGGAAGAGTCACAGAAAGGCAGAGAAGTGGAGGCCCTTTGCCCACATCCTACACTGATGATCGCTTCATCGTGAACAATGCCCTTCGAAATCGGAAGATAAATGTCACACAACTCCAGGCACATTTAAGGGAGGTGAGAGGCACCAAGTGTCACGTCAGACCATTTGAAGCCATTTGCATCAGCGTGGTCTGCGTGATAAATGACCTGCAAGGTACCTGACCACACCACCAGGCACAGGCGAAAGACAGAGGGCTTCAGTGCTGTTCACTGATGAAAGTCGATTCACACTGAGCAAAAATTATGGCTCCCAATGACGTTGGAGATGTCAAGGAGACCACTATGCATCAGCCACTTCTGTCACCAAATGAGCCTTTGGTGGAGTTACAGTGTCGGCCGGTGTGTCTAGCCAATGAAGAACGGCCCTACACTATGTGAATGGGTACAGTGACAGCCACACTACTGGAATAACATTCTTAATACAGTCATTGTGCCTCTACATGAACAACATAGGTCTAATTTCATCCTCATGGAAGACATTGCTCTAGTTCATCAAGGTCACATAATTATGGAACAGCTGCTGGAGAACGGGGCACCTCCAAATGAGTGGCCAGCACTTTCTCCAGACCTGAATCCTATAGAAAACCCGTGGGATCAACTGAGTCGCAGTGTAGAGTCTGTACCCCAGAACCTCAATGACCTGGGGGCCACCCTTCAAGAAGAGTTGGACTCCTGCCTCCGCAGACAATAAAGGGTGCTTTACACGCTGCAACATCGCTAGCATTTGCTAGTGATGTCGAGCGCGATAGCACCCGCCCCCGTCGTACGTGCGATATGTGGTGATCGCTGCCGTAGCGAACATTATCGTTACGGCAGCGTAACATGCACATACCTTGTCAGCGACGTCGCTGTGACCGCTGAACAACCTCCCTCAAGGGGGAGGTGCGTTTGGCGTCATTGCGATGTCACTGCGGCGTCACTAAGCGGCCGGCCAATAGAAGCGGAGGGGCGGAGATAAGCGGGACATAACATCCCGCCCACCTTCTTCCTTCCTCATTGCCGGTGGACGCAGGTAAGGAGATGTTCGTCGTTCCTGCGGTGTCACACATAGCGATGTGTGATGCCGCAGAACCGAGGAACTACATCGCTAGTGCCCAAACAACGATATTTTGTTTCAGAACGACCTCTCCAAAACTAACTATTTTTACCACTTTTGGGATCGCTGGAGGCCGCTCGTACGTGTCACGCGCTGCGATGTCGCTAACGGCGCCGGATGTGCGTCACAAAAACTGTGACCCCGACGATATATTGTTAGCGATGTCGCAGCGTGTAAAGCACCCTTAACTCTACTTGTGACCAGCAGGAGGCGTCGTTATCAGCTGTAACTGATAGTCAAGGCCACATGACATGTTATTGAGACATTAAGATTTGATTGGGGGTATACCCACCACTGTTGTTGCCTTTTGTTTCAATAAATTGTTTGAGATGAGGAAATCTCCATTGCACGCTTCAACTGAAATGCTCTACTTTCATTATAAAAGATCACTGTACCACAAACTTTTTACACTTCATATAAATTTCACCTGAAAGCCAAAATATCCCTAACATTTTGTGAGATATGGAGTGAATCTGAGAAAAGCTGGGGAATGGTCACCGGGCTCCTGGACGCAAAGACTGAATGATACTATGACATTCAGGGCTTATGAAATACAGAACAAGCATATTCGCATTGATTAGATGATAACCTTATGAAGTTAATATTTAGCACATTTTTTTTTCTTACCGACTTCATAAGCAATGGACAACCCTGGTCCTACCCCACTGCACACAACATTGCTCTATCAAACATAGGGAACTATTGAAAATGCATGGGGAGCAGAGGACCACGCTACATGTAAACGGCCATGCAGGTAGGCAGAGTATCGCGAAGCACGAGGACGGCCGTGCAGGAAAGGGGGGGAAACAAGGAC
Organism: Anomaloglossus baeobatrachus; assembly: GCF_048569485.1. Lineage (NCBI taxonomy): Eukaryota > Metazoa > Chordata > Amphibia > Anura > Aromobatidae > Anomaloglossus > Anomaloglossus baeobatrachus. The sequence goes on along the minus strand of NC_134364.1, from coordinate 67,947,597 downwards.
ATGGTGCTAAGACGCCGCGGAGCGCCTGAGCACTAAGGAAGTTGGCACTACACCCCTCTACATCTCCCCTGCAGCCCTGGATAGCTGAAGTTGTCCCACGTGGTAGGATAACGATCGCCAATGGCCATCTGTATCATGCTCAGTAAATCCTCACTTCCGATTGACATATGGCGTCTATATCAACCATAGAGCAAACCTAATCTTGCGCCATTGGACAAAAGACTCAAACATAAACAGAGGATCATTTTCCAATGCCTTGAATAAAGCAAAGCAAATCTTGTGTGCACCAATCTTTTGATTAACGGTAACAGTGCAAGAAAGATTTGGCCATCACTGAATAATCTAGTTCTAACTAATTCAAACCTCCCACTCCCGAATCCAAGATTTCTTCCAAGCTGCACCAAACCTCTGGAACGCTCTACCCCAACAAGTTAGGACGAATCACAACTTACTCAGCTTCAGACGCACCCTAAAAACGCATCTTTTTAGGGCGGCCTATCATACTCCCTAGCCAAACTAATTTCACCTCATCCCTCCACAACTTCTCAGAATATAACCCCACGTCAAACTCCATGGCACCCAAATGCATCTCATGGCTCTGGCCAACTGGTCCAGGAAGCCATTATCTATCCCCCATGAGATGGCTGGATTGTCATTGTAAATAAGCACTTGTACCTTGCCCCCCCATCTCATTGTAGATTGTAAGGTCTCACGAGCAGGGTTGTCTTTTTTCCCTTTAAATATTGTATTTTCTGTAACTGTTACTTGTTTGCATATGATCGTCCTGAATTGTAAAGCGCTGCGGAATATGTTGGCGCTATAGAAATAAAGATTATTATTATAATAATCTAGCAGGCATCATTCACATTTATCGGGGTGGCAGAGCAGAGCATGGTCTGGAGATGCCCATTGGAACACTTTTTGTTGTTTGTTTGTTTTTTACATTGTAAGCAAGGCGGCAGTGGTGCTACAGAACAGTTTAGAGGTTACTAAAGAATTGGCGTCAGGAAGGCCTGATGATAGGTTTCTTAAGCCCTTTGTAGGCAGCTTACTGACATCTTTCTCCTGAAGGATACCTTGGATGAGCAAGAAAAGTTCTACAAGCCAAAATGTTGTCATCTCCCAGTTTGCTTTTCTATTAAAAACATCCTAGGTTCAACGTCATAAAAGGACGCGATCACTGGATAATACGCTCGGCCCATGTCCTGGAGGCAATATCAAAGCATTGGATAATACCACTAAGATCAAAACACAAACACAGCCATAGAAAATGCGGTTCATAGGACACACACAAATAGGATTGCTGTCCATCTCTCGCAGCGGCGGGTATTGTTGGTTACAATTCAGCGTTCACTAAATATTTGCTTTTTGGCTGCCCTGTATAGGGAGGATCAGAGCAGCTTAACTACACAAACACGTTGCCAGATAGTGCCTGGCATTCCAGCGATCAATAAACAGAGGTTGTTACTATTGACCGAGAGCCGGAAAAACACTCCTCAAGCAGGTCTCCACATGTATGGCTGATAACAAGCCACCGGCCACAAGCCGACACTTTCTGGCCAGGAATGAAGAAAGAAATCTCGTCAAAATGTTACAAGCGCCCTCGATGCCTATAAATGCCTCTGGATGGGACGTCTTTCCATCATGGTTTTATCGTTAAGTCATCTTGTTGTTGTCTTCATTTTTTTCTAGAAACAGTAAATGGTCTTTGAAGGATCCAAACGGCCAACAAAGTCCCCTGGAAAAGAGGCCCATCACAAGAAGTCCCCACTATGATCAGCTGTGACCTGTGGGGAAATGTGGATATGCTTCATTTCTCTGCAGCACCACCACAGGGAAAATTAAGCATAGTGCCCATTGACATCAATAGCTGATGCAGACCAGGACAATTCCTCTCTCTCTCTCTCTCTCTCGAGAGAGAGAGAGAGAGAGAGAGAGAGAGAGAGAGAGGAGTTCTCTGTAATTGCTGATCCAGAGATGAGGGTCCTAAACAGAGGACGCCCCTATAATTACCTACAAGGGGGTAAGGAAAAAAATGAGATTTTATAACCAAAAGATCCATTTTAGCAGCCAATGGACATTAAACTATATAAAAAAATATATATATGTAGAACAAGGTGAAGAAAGATCCAGCAAGGCAGAACGACTCCAAAGGGCAACAAAAAGTTTTTCTTTCCGACTTTATTATCCAAGAACAAAAAATTCCAGAGCTCTTGACAGATAATTATGTGCAAGGTATATGCAGTATGGACTACGCGTTTCGGCGGACACAACCGCCTTCTTCATGGTGCCAAGCCAATACTTGGCAAAAGCTGAATGAATATTAGTTACAGATAATTGGTAATATACAGATTACAAAAATCATTATTACTTCGATCTTCAGTCAATCAACTCACAGAATCCTTCTGTCTCCAAACAATCATTAAAATCGGGGAGAGTTGGGAGGCACCCATTAATGGTCAGCAAAATCTGCTGAGATCGATGGCTTCACCCCGTGATTGATGAAAACGAGGAGTAGCTGCATTGTCGGACAAATCAGAATTGTGGACAGGTGAGTATGCAGCAGTGTGTGTGCAGTGACGTCATCGGAGTATCCAAGGAACTCGGATGACCTCCTGGCGACACCTGTGCTATCGCGGGTGTCATGACACTGACTTCACAAGTTCATCAGAGTTCATTGTGAACTCTGATGAACCGTGACATTACTGCTGAAACACACGCGGTAGGGCGGGTGTCGTCAGGAGGTCATCCAAGCTCACTGGATACGCCGATGAACCCGTGACGTCACAGTCGCGCCTGCGCACACACTGCTGAGGGCGCCCCTGCCGTGACCTGGGCTGACCTTATGTAGGTCCAGGTCATTGCAGGGAAGCTAATACAAGAGTGTGTGTGCCTGCAGAGGCTGCTCTCACAATCAATGGGGAACGTTCAGTTCTCCTTTGAATGTGCCAGCAGTATAGGATCGACGTGGGCCCCCTAATTGGATTATGGTGGACCAGGATTAGGGCTTTGACAGAAAAATAAATTGGACAAGAGGGTGTCTCTTGTCTTTATTAATTGAATAATATTGTAATACTATTGTATGTACTGAGGATTTCGATTGCATTAGGGCAATGACAACCAGAGACGAGTTCTTGGTGCAAAAGACGTTTTATAATATGTAACCGCAATATGTACACAGAACAGAATATACACAATCATATGTAACCGCAATATGTACACAGAACAGAATATGCACTAATATGTAACCGCAATATGTACACAGAACAGAATATGCACAATAATATGTAACCGCAATATGTACACAGAACAGAATATACACAGTAGAACATAAACACAGTAAATACCTGCCGGGTTCGGAGCAAAGGGGAATTCCCGGGACCGCGCACCGGACTCCCCCAGGGAGACCACCAGGAGCGAACCCCTATACAGGGGCTGTCTGGCAATCACCCCAGAAGGCCTAAATGCACAGCAGCCGGGACACGAAAGGGCAATAGGTATAGTCCAAAAAAATGTCCGTACGTGATGTGAGTCCTAGGGTGGATATGAAACGGAAGGGACCGGGCAGAAGTGCCGACCAGAGACGGCAGACGGAGTCCGGGCACAGCTTGAAGGTGAAGTCCAGGGCTGGTGTCAGGTGTTTCAACAGGATGCAAATAGCAATCAGGAGATGAGAGCAGCAGGGCAGGAGTACACAGGAAGCAGTATACTCAGGCAACTAGACTAAGCTTAGAGGCGGGCTTTTAAACAGATGAACAGGAAGTAGGGCAACAGAACAGAAAACTCCATGTTAACAAAGGGCAAGATCCTTCAAAAGAAAACTGGAAATCCCGGAACTCTGACAAATATTCTCTTTTTGTCTTTTCAGGTTCGCTTTTGGGGAACGTTGTGGGACCTCACAATGGATTACGGCGAACCTTTTGTATTATTATTATTAATTTATTTATTTATTTTTTTTAAAAAAAGCAACTGAATTGGTTAACGAGGGCTGGAGTTGAGGTTTTTTGTTCAAATACACGTTTTTGTTCTCCTTTCAACTACTAGATTAGTAATGGGGGTGTCTGCTAGACACCACCCATTACTAATACCAGGGCTTGATGCCAGCTGGAGCTGGCATCAACCCCACAGATATTACCCCGTTTGCCACCGCACCACGGCAACGGGAAGAGTTGGGTCCAGCACCAGAATTGGCGCATCCAAAGGGTGTGCTACTTCTGAGGCGGCTGAGGTCTGCTATTGTTAGGCTAGAAAGGGACAAATAACCATGGCTCTTCCCACCCTAATATTTTCAGCCCCCAGTTGTCTGCTGTACCTTGGCTGGTTTTAGTAAAATGGAGGGTGATCGGAAGCCTATCATGTCTGGCTAATATTAAGAAGGGGGAGGAATGTGACGACATGGACTCTCATGGGTTAAAGTTTCTTAAAATCCAGCCAGACAGCATGATAGATTGTCTATAGACGGGGAGAAGTCCCTCATTGTTTTTACAAGACTCTTGTTGACTCAATGTAATTGTGTTGGCCACTGAAAGTATTGTTCTCCAGACATTTCCAGTAACCATTGTATTGTAGTTGTGTATTGATAATGTAATTACCTTAGTAGCCATTGTCTAGTCGGTGACTCCCAGTTTACATGTACACCCTCAGTCTTTCTATGCATATCATTTAAATGAACATTGTCTATGCAGCTTGAGAGTCATCCAATGGGAGAGGCGATCTTGTCCAACCAATCGATGAGGACGCAGTGTATCCAAGTGGAAGGCTGTGGCTATAAAAGGGACTTCTTTAAGCCACCAGGGGTTGTTGATGGATGCTGATGGATCCAGTCTAAGCTCTTTGGAGCTGACTAGAGGATCAGGATATCTTATTGCTTCAATCTAGGGACTCCGGACCCGGTTGGAGACCATATCCACAGCCTAGGGATTTCGACTCCGGCTGCCAGGATTTTATCATCAACCCAGGACTACCTAAGGAGGACACTCAGGTTGGGACAGTTCAGTCACCTGTTACAGACTTTGCAGACCTCAGACAGCTTGGAACCTGTGAGGCATGGACATTCTAAATCCCTGTTGAGCCAGCGGAAGGGTGAGACTCTGTTGCCTGTTACACTTGTGTGTTTTGCTGGTTATGTGTTATGTGCCGTTAATTGTTTGGGGATCCAATAAAGTCTAATTATTGTGGTTCCCTCACCCTGTGTTGTCTGAGTAGTGTTACGCCCACGGTTAAGGAGACCGGCGTTCAGTTGGGATGAGCCCTGAGCCACGCTGTCTTTCTAAAGGCGGCGGGTTTTAGTGGACGAGAGCACCCACTGAGCCCCGTGTCTCCACAATTGGTGGCAGCAGTGGGATACTACTCAGCTTGGTTTACCCAGGGGAGCTGCAGTGGACTGGTGTTTTCGGACACCGTCCAGGGCTCAACAACCAGGGAGGCACATAAGCATACCCAGCAGGCCATAGGGGAGGCATTCAGGTTTCGGACGCTGCCATGTCCAACCCCACCAGCTCAGCCATGGGACAAGGACCAGAGAGGAGTTACGACCGCAGCAGTAAATGGATGCTACAGGATCTGTGCCAGATGCGAAAGATTGACTACAGGAACACTGACACTCGGTCAGACTTGATCCGGAAATTAGTCTGTTGGGATGCCCAGAATGATGCAGAGGATGATGGGGACACTGCCGTTGTGGTATCAGAGGAGGTAAACCCTGTATCTCATCCTAGATCCAGTGACAGTCTGGAAACAAACCAAACCCAAGCAGACCGAGTCAAGGAATTGTTTACTGCATTGGGGCCTAGATCCTCAAGAGAAGAGAGGGCTTATGTTCTGGAATATGTTTATGGGATTCCAGCTGCAGTACTGCTAACACCAGCCGGTCGAGAAGGATGGTCCCGCTACCCAGCAGAAGCTGCGCCAAAACAAAGGACTACAGACAGGGCCTGTGACTCGCCCAATCTATGGCGCTGTTATACATGTGGGCGCAATGGACATATAGATAAGGATTGTCTCCAAAACCGAGGCCGCATGCTTGGAGCCCGTCTGCCACTCCAACCAGTCAACATGTGCCGAGATGAACCAACGAGACCTGGGGAATGCTGCTCCCAAGAAACACCAATAGTTGAGGAAGTGGTTTATCCAGTCCACACCCTACGGCAGGCCGGACACCGTACACCAGCCAACCTCCATCCCCACATCCAGACGGTCAAGGTCGGTGATATACAGGCTCAGGGAGTTCGAGACATTGGATCTTCCATCACTCTGGTAAGCCCAGTTATTGTTTCTCCAGAAGACCCTGTACCAGATTCCCAATTATCCATCTCCCTGGCTGAGGGCCAGCGCTCAGACGTCCCTCTGGCATGTGTGCAGGTGGACCTAAGGACCGACCAGGGAGAGGTCGAGGTGGAGCTTGTACATAGCCTCCCCACACCTGGTATTTTGGGGACCATCCAGGAAGTGATCGATGTGGGGATTGTGAACAGCCTCCCCATTCCTGACATTGTGGAGACTGACCAGAGCAAGGCTGATGTGGAGCTTATGGACACCGTCCACACACCAGTTACTTTGGGGTCTGACCAGGAAGAGGTCCATATGGAGTTTATGGACACCGTCCCCACACCTGTTGTTTCAGGGACTAGCCAGGAGGAAGTTGAAGTGGGGTTCATAGATGGCCCCACCAAGCCTGTTGTTTCGGATACCACTCAAAGGGAAGTGAAAGTGGGGCTTGTGAATTACCTGCTCACACCAGTCATTTTGGAGAATGACCTAGGACAAGGACTAGCCAGTCAGTTTGAAGAAGCCATCACCCACCTCCAAGCCAAGCAGGACCCTGATGTGGATCTTTCTAACATCTTTTCCAGGGATGGTTTGCATTCCCGGTCTCCATCATCCACTTCTGAGCCAAGAACCGTGAGTAAGCCTAACCACACTGTGGCTATTGACTGGGGGAGGATTGATAGTGGGAGATTTGTGCAGGCCCAACTCATGGACCCCACCTTAGTGCCTGCCCAAAATATGGCTGCTCAACTTGGGGGAGGTAATCAGGGGGAGGTGTATAGATGCGAGCCTCTGTTGCTGACCTCACCATTAAAAAGGACAATGCCATCAAGAGGAGAAGGATGATCGGAAGCCTATCATGTCTGGCTAATATTAAGAAGGGGGAGGAATGTGACGACATGGACTCTCATGGGTTAAGGTTTCTTAAAATCCAGCCAGACAGCATGATAGATTGTCTATAGACGGGGGAGAAGACCCTCATTGTTTTTACAAGACTCTTGTTGACTCAATGTAATTGTGTTGGCCACTGAAAGTATTGTTCTCCAGACATTTCCAGTAACCATTGTATTGTAGCTGTGTATTGATAATGTAATTACCTTAGTAGCCATTGTCTAGTCGGTGACTCCCAGTTTACATGTACACCCTCAGTCTTTCTATGCATATCATTTAAATGAACATTGTCTATGCAGCTTGAGATTCATCCAATGGGAGAGGCGATCTTGTCCAACCAATCGATGAGGACGCAGTGTATCCAAGTGGAAGGCTGTGGCTATAAAAGGGACTTCTTTAAGCCACCAGGGGTTGTTGATGGATGCTGATGGATCCAGTCTAAGCTCTTTGGAGCTGACTAGAGGATCAGGATATCTTATTGCTTCAATCTAGGGACTCCGGACCCGGTTGGAGACCATATCCACAGCCTAGGGATTTCGACTCCGGCTGCCAGGATTTTATCATCAACCCAGGACTACCTAAGGAGGACACTCAGGTTGGGACAGTTCAGTCACCTGTTATGCTGGGTTTACACACTGAGACTTTCTAGCGATCCAACCTGCGATCTCTACCTAGCCGGGATCGCTACAAAGTCTCTGGTGAGCTGTCAAACAGGCAGACCTGGCCAACGACCTAACAGCGATCCGGACCTGCAGAGCGACTAGCTGGTTGTTGGGGACAGCAGGTGAACTTCACCCGACTTTATTTAATGCCGCGCGGCTCTGTGTGCCGTGTAAATAAATAAATAATTAAAAAATCCGGCGTGCGGTCCCCCCCTATTTTAATACCAGCCAGATAAAGCCATACGGCTGCAGGCTGGTATTCTCAGGATGGGGAGCCCCACGTTATGGGGAGCCCCCAAGCCTAACAATATCAGCCAGCAGACGCCCAGAATTGCCGCATTCATTAGATGCGACAGATCTGGGACTGTACCCGGCTCTTCCCGATTTGCCCTGGTGCGTTGGCAAATCGGGGTAATAAGGAGTTATTGGCAGCCCATAGCTGCCAATAAGTCCAAGATTAATCATGTCAGGCGTCACCCCGAGATACCTTCCATGATTAATCTGTAAATTACAGTTAAAAAACACACACCCGAAAAATCCTTTATTAGAAATAAAAAACACAAACACATTCCCTCATTACCAATTTATTACCCACAACAAAGCCCTCCTTGTCCGGCGTAATCCACGGTCCTCCAGCGTCGCATCCAGCTCTGCTGCATGCAGGTGGCAGGAGCAGCAGAAGACACAGCCGCTCCTGTCACCTGCACGCAGCTAATGAAGAGAGCCGTGTGATCGGCTGAGCTGTCACTGAGGTTACCTGGATCCAGCGGTGGATGCAGCGGTGGCCGCGGGTAACCTCAGTGACAGTTCAGCTGATCGCGTTACTCACCTCATTTGCTGGTGATTTCCCCCCCTCTCTCATACTCACCGATCCCCGATCACCGGCGCTGCACGGCGTTCACACTGCTCCGGCGGCTTTTCCTTTTTGAAAAAGCCGGCCGCTCATTAAACAATCTCGTATTCCCTGCTTTCCCCGCCCACCGGCAAATGTGATTGGTTGCAGTGAGACACGCCCACACGCTGAGTGACAGCTGTGTCACTGCACCCAATCACAGCAGCCGGTGGGCGTGTCTATACTGTGCAGTAAAATAAATAAATAAATAATTAAAAAATCCGGCATGCGGTTCCCCCTATTTTAATACCAGCCAGATAAAGCCATACGGCTGCAGGCTGGTATTCTCAGGATGGGGAGCCCCACGTTATGGGGAGCCCCCCAGCCTAACAATATCAGCCAGCAGACGCCCAGAATTGCCGCATTCATTAGATGCGACAGTTCTGGGACTGTACCCGGCTCTTCCCGATTTGCCCTGGTGCGTTGGCAAATCGGGGTAATAAGGAGTTATTGGCAGCCAATAGCTGCCAATAAATCCTAGATTAATCATGTCAGGCGTCTCCCCGAGATTCCTTCCATGATTAATCTGTAAGTGACAGTAAATAAACACACACACACACGAAAAAATCCTTTATTAGAAATTAAAAACACAAACACATTCCCTCATTACCAATTTATTACCCACAACAAAGCCCTCCTTGTCCGGCGTAATCCACGGTCCTCCAACGTCGCATCCAGCTCTGCTGCATGCAGGTGACAGGAGCAGCAGAAGACACAGCCGCTCCTGTCACCTGCACGCAGCTAATGAAGAGAGCCGTGTGATCGGCTGAGCTGTCACTGAGGTTACCTGGATCCAGCGGTGGATGCAGCGGTGGCCGCGGGTAACCTCAGTGACAGCTCAGCTGATCGCGCTACTCACCTCATTTGCTGCGTGGAGCTGACCGGAGCGGCGGTGAGTAGCGCAATCAGCTGAGCTGTCACTGAGGTTACCCGCGGCCACCGCTGCATCCACCGCTGGATCCAGGTAACCTCAGTGACAGCTCAGCCGATCACACGGCTCTCTTCATTAGCTGCGTGCAGGTGACAGGAGCGGCTGTGTCTTCTGCTGCTCCTGTCACCTGCATGCAGCAGAGCTGGATGCGACGTTGGAGGACCGTGGATTACGCCGGACAAGGAGGGCTTTGTTGTGGGTAATAAATTGGTAATGAGGGAATTTGTTAGTGTTTTTTATTTCTAATAAAGGATTTTTCGGGTGTGTGTTTTTTAACTGTAATTTACAGATTAATCATGGAAGGTATCTCGGGGAGACGCCTGACATGATTAATCTAGGACTTATTGGCAGCTATGGGCTGCCAATAACTCCTTATTACCCCGATTTGCCAACGCACCAGGGCAAATCGGGAAGAGCCGGGTACAGTCCCAGAACTGTCGCATCTAATGTATGCGGCAATTCTGGGCGTCTGCTGGCTGATATTGTTAGGCTGGGGGGCTCCCCATAACGTGGAGCTCCCCATCCTGAGAATACCAGCCTTTAGCCGTATCGCTTTATCTGGCTGGTATTAAAATTGGGGGGGACCTCACACCGGATTTTTTAATTATTTGTTTATTTATTTTACTGCACAGTATAGACACGCCCACCGGCTGCTGTGATTGGGTGCAGTGACACAGCTGTCACTCAGCGTGTGGGCGTGTCTCACTGCAACCAATCATATTTGCCGGTGGGCGGGGAAAAGCAGGGAATACGAGATTGTTTAATGAGCGGCCGGCTTTTTCAAAAAAGGAAAAGCCGCTGGAGCAGAGTGAACGCCGTGCAGCGCCGGTGATCGGGGATCGGTGAGTATGAGAGAGGGGGGGACACTTCAGTCACTCGGGGGATTAGCGGTCACCGGTGAATCCTTCACCGGTGACCGCTAATCAGGACGCTACACAGACAGAGCCGCGGAGTCGCTGTAAAGTCCCCTTTACACACTGAAACTTGCTAGCGATGCATGCTGCACAGCGGGAAACAAAGGACCTAGGAATGGTCCTGAACGATTTGTAGCGATCACAACTTCACAGCAGGGGCCAGGTCGCTGATAGGTTTCACACACTGCAATGTCGCTGGGGAGGTCGCTGTAACGTCACAAAACCGGTGACGTTACAGCGATGTCGTTTGCGATGTTGCAGTGTGTAAACCCAGCTTTACAGACTTTGCAGACCTCAGACAGCTTGGAATCTGTGAGGCATGGACATTCTAAATCCCTGGTGAGCCAGCGGAAGGGTGAGACTCTGTTGCCTGTTACATTTGTGTGTTTTGCTGGTTATGTGTTATGTGCCGTTAATTGTTTGGGGATCCAATAAAGTCTAATTATTGTGGTTCCCTCACCCTGTGTTGTCTGAGTAGTGTTACGCCCACGGTTAAGGAGACCGGCGTTCAGTTGGGATGAGCCCTGAGCCACGCTGTCTTTCTAAAGGCGGCGGGTTTTAGTGGACGAGAGCACCCACTGAGCCCCGTGTCTCCACAGAGGGGACCCCAACGCTATTTATTTATTTTTTTTTTTTTCAAAAATCAAAAAAATTTAAAAAATAAGCATGGGATCCCCTCTATTCTTAATAACCAGCCAAGATACAGCAGAGAGCTGAGGGTTGCTGCCCGCAGCTGCTGCTGTTCCTGTGCTGAATATGGAAAATAGGGGGGACCCACGTCATTTTTTTTTAGTTAAAAAAAATAAAAATACTGTAAAACAGCTGGCCAAGCTAGCTATCTCTATAGCTATTGAGCTATTCTTTTCTGTCTATTTTATATGCTCTTTCTTATTTTCTTTCTTTATATATCTCCTTCTATTTTGTCTGTTCTATCTAGCTAGCTATATTATCTGTTCTATCTTTCTATATCTAGATATAATTTTGTAGGCTTTGCCCATCTTTTACACATTAACAAAAAAACATTCATTTCAGTATCATGCATTTTTTCACTGGTAGCAGTCACACGGATGTCACACGTATGCAAATAGAGAGGTCACACATATGCAAATACAGAGGTCACACGTATGACACACGCATGTTACACGGATGACCATACCGGTACGTGTGGCTTGTACCTGTTTAAACACGGACATCTGAAAGGGGCTTTAACATTGTTCCAGTCTACTAGGTATTTCATTTTGAATTGTAAAGTGCTGCAGAATACGATTATGCTATATAAATAAAAATTATTATTAGTTCTACCTTCCTACAACACTATCTCACTCCTCAGATTTTCTGCTACAATGATAGACAGCATTTTTTATTGTTTTTCAAAAAACAGCAAAGATTTAAAACTTTTCTAGCGTGTTGTTTTTTTTCCTGACATTCTTTCAAGTATTATAGGGAAACCCATTGTAAAGAATGCATGGAGGGGAACAAACAAACAAAAAAAAAAAAAAGTAGAAGTCACAACTAGCACATGAAAGAAACAAAAACAAAACACACAAGCGCAACGCCACAAACTCCAAAAAATGCTTTGTCTTCGAGCAGCAGCCGCAGGCTTCATTCAGATGAAGGCTAAACAATGCAAGTCATTAGTTCACATGAGTGGTCTCACAGACGCAGTAGTCCCGTCTGATTTGCGAACGATGCTGCATGCAAACAGAAAATAGCTGACGTGGATGGGCACACGGAGCTACACGTGGATACGGAAGGAGTCAGTTTGTCCTAATGTAGGTTTACACTTTTTGTTTTTTTAAACGGTTTAAAAAGCCCTGAGAGTTGAGCAAAACGATTTACAGCACCCCGGTCCAACAGCCACATCGGTAGCCACAGCTGCCAGAATAAAGCCCTGCAAACCTCCTCCTACCTGCCACCGTTTCCGACTCTTTGTTTGACTAGTAGGTCATCATTGTCGCAGCAGGATGCACATACATAAGGGGGCCTACTAGTCATAATTAGAGGCTGAGGGGAAGGCACCAGGAAGTTCACAGGGCTCTGGACCAGAGTTTCACAGATCCTTTTGCTCAACTGTATTAAAAAAAAAAGCATATACTCTTCATATTCTAATATTTAACACATTACAAAAAATATATATATTTTTTCTCTTTTTTAATTTTGTTACATTGTGTAATTTTTTTTAAGCCCTAGCAAGAGGACTATAAAAAAAACAAACAAAAACACACAAGAAATAAAAAACTGCTAGAGCAAGCAAAATCCACTTATGCCACAAACACAACCATTGCATTTTAGGAGACTTGCATATACAATGGGAGAATAAGTATTGAACACCAATTTTATAGAACATATTCAAGCGAGTTTAAAGTTTGCTCAACAACATTTATAGAAGCCTGAGAAATACTGGGAGAATAACTTCTGGTCAGATGAAACCAAAATTGAATACTTTAGATGCCATAATACACGCCATGTTTGGAGGACTAAAGGCAAATCATTAGTGATGAGTGAGCGTGCTCAGCACTGCTCATTATTCGAGCAAGCATCGGGTACTCGTGGAGCTCGGCCAAGTACTCTGATATTCTGTCCATGAAAAAATTACCACTTTTGAGATGAGCTGAGCACTGCATTTTAGTGCTTGCTCATCTCAACAAATCACCTGAAAAACACCAAGTGCTGGGAACATCATGCTGTGGGGCTGTTTTTCACCATACAGCACTGGCATACTATTAAAAGGAAAGATTAATTGATAAATGTAAAAAGACATTCTTAATATACAAATGCTGCCATCTACAAGGATGATGAAGATGAAATGAGGGTGGACAGAGACAAACATGCTTTGGTCAGACATGTGTATATCAACCCAAGAACAAAAGCAAAAGACCTTCTAAAGAAGCTGGAGGAAGCTGGTAAGATTGTGTCATTAACCACAGTGAAGGGAGTACTGTATCAACATGGGCTAAAAGCCACACTGCCAGGAAGAAGCCATTACTCCAAAAGAAACATAAAGCCAGATTAATGGTTGCAAATGCACACAGGAACAAGGACCTTAATTTTTAGAGACCTGTCCTGTGGTCTGACGAAACTAAAATTTAACTGTTTGGTCATAGTGTCCATCGTTACATTTGAAGGAAAAAGGGAGAAGCTTTGAAGCCTAAGAATACTATCCTAACTGTGAAACACGGGGGCGGCAGCATCATGTTGTGGGGTTGTTTTGCTGCAGAAGGGACTGGTGCACTTCACAAAATACATGGCATCATGAAGAAAGAAGATTATGTGGCAATACTGAAGCAACATTTCAAGACATCAGCCAGGAACTTAAAGCTTGGACGGAAATGAGTCTTCCAAATGGACAATGACCCGAAGTTACTGCCAACCTGGTTACAAAGTGGCTTAAGGATAACAAAGTCAATGTTTTGGAGCGGCCATGACAAAGCCCTGATCTCAATCCTATTGAACATTTATGGGCAAAGCTGAAAAGGCCGATGCGAGCAAGATGACCTACAAACATGGCTCAGTTACACCAGTTCTATCAGAGGAGGAATGGGCCAAAAATTCCTACCAACTATTGTGAGAAGCTTGTGGAAGGAGATCCAAAACACTTGACCCAAGTCGCACAGTGTAAGGGCAATGCTACCAAATATTAATGAAATGTATGTTAACTTTTGACTTTGCAGAAAGTAATAAAAATGCATTAAAACATTCTCTCTCTCTCATTATTCTGGCATTTGACAAATATAAATAATTTTGGTTCCTAATTGACCTAAAACGCATATGTGTCTTTTTATATAGTGTACGTAAAATTCTGATTTAAACTGTAAGTTTAGTTATGGATATCTATGGTTTGATTTCTTTATTTATTTGCCTGTACTTATTTCACATAGATACAGGTATACATATATTTACATTTTTTTTTTTATTAAGCCCTGAGCAGATCGGTGGAGGTCGGAGTCCTGAGATCCCCACTGATTGCCAAAAGACGTCCTAGGAGAGTGAAGCTCGGGAGACAGGAGCGCACAGCTGTGGCCCGAGAGCTCATACAGAAACAAGTACAGATTCAGGAGAAAGCCTAAAGGCCGCTTTACACGCAACGACATCGCTAACGAGATGTCGTTGGGGGTCACGGAAATCGTGACGCACATCCGGCCTCGTTAGCGACGTCGTTGCGTGTGAAACGCAGGAACGACCATTAATGATCAAAATTACTTACCATATCGTTGATCGTTGACGCGTCGTTCCTTTCCCAATTATCGTTGCTGTTGCAGGACGTAGGTTGTTCATCGTTCCTGCGGCAGCATATATCGCTATGTTAACAACGCAGGAATGAGGAACATCATCCGTGCCTGCGGCCGCCCGCAATGAGGAAGGAAGGAGGTGGGTGGGATGTTCGGCCCGCTCATCTCCGCCTCTCCGCTTCTATTGGGCGGCCGCTTAGTGACGCCGCTGTACGAACCGCCCCCTTAGAAAGGAGGAGGTTCGCCGGCCATAGCGACGTCGCTAGGCAGGTAAGTATGTGTGACGGGTGTAAGCGATGTTGTGCGCCACGGGCAGCGATTTGCCCGTGATGCACAACTGACGGGGGTGGGTACGCTCACTAGCGATATCGATATCGCTGCGTGTAAAGGGCCCTTATCTCTTTCAACAGCAAGCAGAAATCATCTGGCTACTATAATGGGAATTATTACTGGAACCGTGATTTTTTTCTGGCGTAAAGGACAGCAAGTGCTTATTAATATTTCCATACTGTCACTTTATCATTTTGTACCTCCTCTACTAGACACAACACTGCCACTATCATTATTTCTATATACATGTAGCTCTGCTCTTCAAACATAAGATGGAAAATATATTCACTACAATAGATTCCTGCATCAGTCCCTGACGTGTTCATTAATGCTCGAGACGCGCTCATTCGCACAGCTGAGCAGTAAAATACCTTATTATCGGATTGGAAATGACTCTTGAGGAATAGACGTCTATGAACTAACTTCCTTGTTAACTAAAAGAACGTTAGGCTGCTTTGCTGTGACAAAGTATTCAGAGGGAATTGGTAACCAGAGCCACACATTTCACGCCTGTCGTGCAGACGCAAATTCCTATTAAACTGGAAAAACTTAAAAATTGGTTGCACAAATACAGACGATAGCGCTTTCTGTGCTCATGCTGGTAGCCAGAATAGAGAGAGGACTTCTTATTTCTCTACTCATATCTCTAATGCATGAAAGACAATCAAACAAATATCGTTTCGGTCACGAATGACCTTCTTCAGATCAGTTCACACAGCTGACATCACACTCTACAGAGGACCTCGGAAGCAGAATATTAACAGCACGAACCACAGGAGCGTCTTACAAATACAGGCAGCTTGTGTGACCGAATCTGAAGAAGGTCATTCGTGACCGAAACATTATTTGTTTAATTGTCACACAAAATATCTCGCCTGTTAAAATAAAAAAATTCTTTCACTTCATCTACAAATCTTGAGTGCCAGATTCTCTTCTTAATTGATTTACGGGGTTGGACCCTATCCGAGCTCCAACTATAAGGACGGGAGAGACATATTTCCACAATAATATTTATAATACATGAGAGATATTGAAAATCACGTGTACATTTTTTTTTCAGTGACTTATCTGTTTGAAGAACAAAACTTTTGCTGCAGATTTGATCGTGACACATAGTTTATTTCAAAACCTCCTCCACATGTTGTGTACTGCAAATCGGCAGCGTCTGAACTCCTCCTTTTAACCTCCTTTACAAATTTCAGGGTTTTTTTTGCTGTGGTTTGTTGGGTTTTTTGGAGGGGAGCAAATTTGTTCAAAAAAAGTGGTGCACATTTTGCGCCATTTTCCACGATCCATAGCGTTCTCATTTTTCGGGATCTAAGTCTCAGTTACGGCTTATGTTTTGCATCTTGAACTGACGTTTTTAATGGTACCATTTTTTGTGCATATGCTACGTTATGACCACCTGTTATTGCATTTTGCGCAATATTTTCGGTGAGCAAAAAACGTAATTTTGTCGTTTGGAATTTTTTTTTGCCACTATGCCATTTACCGATCAGATTGATTTTATATTTTGATAGATTGGGCATTTCTGAACGTGGCAATACCAAATGTTTGTATATTTATATTTTTTAACCCTTTAATTTTCAATGGGGCGAATGAGGAATGATTTGCACTGTTAGGTTTTTTATTTTATTTTTAATTTTACTAGTCCCCTAGGGGACTATAAAGACCAGCAGTCTGATCGCTCTTCCATTTCTGTTGATCACAGCTACATAGCTGTGAAAACCAGAAATGATCATCTCCTGTCGGCCGGCTGTCACTCGGCCGGGTGAAACAGGAAGTGAGCCATGATAGCTTCAGGAGTCATCACATGACCCTGTGCTACCATGGCAACCTTCGGCTCCACGTGATCACGTCACATGACTTACGATAGTGGTCGGTGAGTAAAGTTTTACTGCGATCACCATTAAAATGGCACTGTCACAGTTTGACAGCGTCATTTATGGGGTTAACAGGTATGGGTGGAACACAATGCAGAATACAGAGGGCCTCATTTTCCTGATGTAAAACATACAATAAACCCTAATAATCAATAAAATGTGATAATTATTTATATATAGAAATACCTTAAAATAAAACATTTATGTAACTGCAGCACTGACTGCTACCTTAAGCATGCGGATCTCCCGTAAGGCAATTTTCTTAATTACTGGATCATCTTCCGATTCTAAGAACTTCTTAATTGCCACTATTTGTCCCGTGTCTCTATTCCGGCATTTAAAGACAACTCCATAGGATCCTTCTCCTATTTTTCCGATCTTCTCGTACTTCTCCATGCGTCCGGACGAGCTCGGTCTTGTAATGCAGTCCTGTGGGCATTAGAGGCAGAATCTTTTTTACGAGTGGCTGTGTCTTCTCTTGATCGGTACCTGGAAACAGAACAAAGGATCCAGTTTGAGCATAATTTATCCTGAATGGAGGATGCAGTAGACGGAGCATGATATAAGAGGATAATTTATGTCTCTGGCTCTATTCACTGCAGCTATTGTTGAGCTGAATAGCCAAAGTTGTGGAGAAAATGACGCCTATGAGGGCAGACATATACAAGGAAAGCAATTGAAAAACTTGAATTTGGTTGTTTAATATAGCTAAAGGTCAATTTTAATCCTAAAAGTGATGGATATAGTTAGAAAGTGCCATCACTTTACGATTGGTGAGGGTCCGGCCTCAGAGACCCTCACCCATGGTGAGAATGAAATGTAGCCCCGTGTCCTTTCCGGGGTGTTTCCAGTATGCAGTGCTTAGTACCAACTAAAAGGGGCCGAGGGAGGACAATCAGGAAACCACCGACAGGGTCGCAGCTTCTCGAGGCTCATTGATGTGTGTAAGGAAGAGGCTAGCCCGTCTGATCTGATCACACCCAAAAGGTGTCAGTTTATCGCAGATTGTTATGTTGGAGCTCTGTAGTCACAGACTGGTCAGAGTGCCCACGCTGACTCCAAGCCCACTACTAAAAGTGCCTAAAACGGCCACATGCTCCTCAGAACTGGACCATGAAGCAATGTTAAAAGGCAGCCCGGTGTCAGCCATCATGGGGATAGCCGATTGTGTGTGTGTTGACTTGTCTCCAACTCCCCCAAATCTCTATCTGATCAATTACCTGGAAAACAAGTCTGATCCACAGTGGCCGAGCAGAGAAACTTACAGAATCTAACATCTTACCAGATATCATAGAAAATTGTTTAAAAGAACTGAAGTCCTCAGTGGTTGATACCTTTTAATGGCTAACTAAAAAGATGGTAATAATAGCAAGCTTTCGAGACTACTCAGCTCCCTTCATCAGGCTCAGTACTCAGCCTGATGAAGAGACCTGAGTAGTCTTGAAAGCTTGCTATTATTACCATCTTTTCGGTTAAGCGGGGTTTACACACAACGACATCGCTAACGAGATGTCATTGGGGTCACGGAATTCGGGACGCACATCCGGCCTCGCTATCAACTTCATTGCGTGTGACACCGCAGGAACGACCGGTAACGATCAAAAATACTCACCATATCGTTGATCGTTGTCCAGTCGTTCCTATCCCAATTATCATTGCTGCTGCAGGTACAATGTTGTTCGTCGTTCCTGCAGCAGTACACATCGCTATGTGTGACACCGCATAAGCGAGGAACAACATCGTACCTGCGGCCGCATGCAATGAGGAAGGAAGGAGGTGGGCGGGATGTTCATCCAGCTCATCTCCGCCCCTCCGCTTCTATTGTGCGGCCGCTTAGTGACTCTGCTTTGACGCCGAACAAACCTCCCCCTTAGAAAGTAGGTTGTTCACCGGCCACAGCGACGTTGCTAGGCAGGTAAGTATAGTGTGACGGTTGTTAGCGATGTTGTGCGCCCCGGGCAGCGATTTGCCCGTGACGCACAACCGACGGGGGCGGGTACGCTCGCTAGCGATATCGCTGCGTGTAAAGCCCGCTTTAGCCATTAAAAGGTATCAACCACTGAGGACTTCAGTTCTTTTAAACATTTTTTTATCTCTACTAGCTAACACGGTACAAAGATATATTTTATCTGTATCAGATATCATATGACACTTCAGAGGTCTTGTAAAGTCCATGCTTCAATGTTTATACCCATTGCAAAGAACCAGAACAGCACATATCCATATACTGTGTAGTGGCCGCTCCCGGTACTGCAGCTCAGCTCTTATTGAAGTGAATGGTAACCAAGCTCCAGTACCGAAAGTGGCAGTTCTGTACATGCAGGCGCAGGAAAAGATACAAACCGCTAATCATTGGGATTGTTAGTTATCAGACCCCACAAATCTAATACTAATCACCTATCCTGATGATAGGTCATCAGTAGATAAATGCTAGACAAACCCTTTAAGGCTGAGACCCCACTTTGAGTTCACCTACTTGCATTTCTAAACGCACGTTTTTGGCTTAATTGATTTGACCAAAGTTGCCTTTTTCAGAACTTTAGCGCTGAAAACGGATACATATTTACCGCTTTTTTGATGCGTTTTCAGCGCTTTTCGCATGCTTTTTCACCTGCATTTTGACAGATGCGTTTTGAACAACAAGACACTGCTAAATAAAGTTTAATCAGTCATACAGAATGAAAAAAGAGAAAAAAAAGGATCAAATCTATATTAATGGAAAAAATAATGAAAATAGATATATTTCATAAAATTATAGTGGTAATATACATTTTATCGCTAATATAGCAATAAATGCATATTTTTCTCAAATTTAATTGTCGGATTATGTGTGTGTGTAAAGAGACATATGAAATCATTATTTTGAAGTCCAAAAAGCATGCGTTTTGGTAGTCAAAAACGCATGATTTCTGCACTGAAAAAGCAGGTAAAACGCAGGAATTTGAAGTTTGTTGGTTTTTGCCATTTCTCATTGACTTCAATGTTAGCCAAACGCACCTAAAATGGCAAAAACAATTGACATGCTGCTTCTTTGAACGCATGGTTTTTGCCACAAAATATGCAAATTAAACGCAGCATTTAGAAAAGCAAAGTGCGGTTTGAAAATCACCATTTTCCATTGACTTTGCTGGAAAATCAAAACGCATGCCTTTTGGCATGAAAAAGGTGCTTCTCAAAACGGACCTAAAAAGCACCTGAAACGCAGGTGGAAACACAAAGTGCGGTCTCAGCCTAAGGATGATTTCCGACACATTTTTAACATCACATTGTGTGCTACAATATTACAATAATCTGGCTTTACACTAGCGTTACGGTATTAATGTAATATCATGTATACAGCGCTGAGGACACAATATAACAGACTGCATTGCAAAAATAAAAAAAATAAGTAAATAGAACTGCAATGTCTAGACCACAAAAAAATGGTAAGTGACGTATATACAAGTTTATCTAAAGAAACCATTCAGGATATTATCCAGCATACGG
The DNA here is from genome assembly GCF_048569485.1 of Anomaloglossus baeobatrachus. Taxonomy (NCBI): domain Eukaryota; kingdom Metazoa; phylum Chordata; class Amphibia; order Anura; family Aromobatidae; genus Anomaloglossus; species Anomaloglossus baeobatrachus. The sequence goes on along the minus strand of NC_134364.1, from coordinate 67,927,112 downwards.
TAAGAGGACTTTCAGTGGCTGGCTCAGGATTTCATGGTTACTTTCCCTGGGGCAGACCTCAGCATATAAAGTCGGATCTCTTTTCCCCGAGTTATTGGCTCATTGTCAAAGTGTGAAGTTGAGGTGTAATTTAATGCTTCAGAACAAACAGAGGCCTCGCAGCTCATGCAAACTGCAGACCATCCGGCTCCAGCAGTGACATTAGATGCTCCATCTCTGGTGAACCGATACGCCCCGACTTTGTACACTGCGCTTCTAGTTTCCTCTCTCGCTTTCTTTTCTTTTTTTACTTTTATAATCTCTGAAACACAACGTTACCATTAGACACAGCACATGTCATTATGCACATAGACACGCGCTATTGACCTTTTGGATATATAATTATAGGAGGGAATTTTGCATGTTACAACTGCGGCACACCCTGGGAAGTTGTACACTTGCAAGCAAAAGTTTTTAGCAAGATGGACAAAACCCAAGAGCCAAGTAGACGACAATTTAGTTTGGGTCTAGATTATGACGTTGGCCTCGTCATAAAACCTAAAACTGCTCTGTTCAGATGCTACATCGCAGCGTAATGCATGAGAGTGGGGTTACACTGCGATCCGCAAAAATCAAGTCACAACGCACCCCCATTCACCTGCATTGAGGTAACAGCTGAACAGAGCCTGCTCTGGCCAAAGTCGCCATCTAGCTCCATCCTCAGTCCTTGGTATGCATGCTGGACATGATTAGTAATTTTTTATGGCATTTATGTCCATTCAAGATCTATAGAAAGCTGAAAAATAATTATCCTGTGCATCTCATTTCTGCTTCAAGAGGTAATGCGCTGCTTGCCAGTTATTATGGAAACACCATATTCCAATCATTAGCACCGGTCTGTAACATCTGTGTCTGTTCACAGGACCTGGCAAGTGGCAGATGGACGCCCCTTCAGCATTGCCTTTCACCTCCTCTAGTAGAACTCAGAGGCGCTGGACCACTTAGTTTTTTGTGGCTCTATGGAAATTCATATTGCCTGCTAGGCCTATTTTATAAAAATAAAAAACCGAAAACTAAATACTGAAGTGCATATTGTATATATGACACACACACACACACACACACACACACACACACACACATAAAATAAGTATTTGATAAATAGAAAAATGGAACTTCATATTTGGTACAGAAACCTTTGTTTAGGTCAGACATTTCCTGTGGTTCTTGACTAGGTTTGCACACACTGTAGCAGGGATATTGAAGACTCGTCCATATAGATCTTCTCCAGATCTTTCAGGTTTCGAGGCTGTCACTGGGCAACATTGAGTTTGGGTCTGAACACTGGCTAGGCCACTCCAAGACCTTGAAATGCTTCTTACGGAGCCACTCCCTTGTTGCCCTGGCTGTGTGTTTCAGGTCATTGTCATGCTCGAAGCCCCAACCAAGACGCATCATCTTCAATGCTCTTACTGAGGGAAGGAGGTTGTTGGCCAAAATCTTACGATATATGACCCCATCCATCCTCCCTTCAATAAGGTACAGTCATCCTGTCCCCTTTACCGAAAAGCACTCCCAAAGCATGACGTTTCACCCCCAAGGCTTCACGGTGGGAACAGTGTTCTTGCGGTTGTACTCATCCTTCTTCCCAAATACTGTGACTGGAGTGGATACAAAAAAATTCTATTTTTGTCTCATCTGACCACATAACCTTCTCCTATGCCTCCTCTGGATCATCCAGATGGTCAGTGGCAAACTTCAAATGGGCCGGGGCATATGTTGGCGTGAGCATGGGGACCTTGCGTGTCCTGCAGGATTTTAATCCATGACGGTGTAGTGTCTTAAGCCTGCTTTACATGTTACGATTTCGCATACGATTGTAACCGCCCCTATCGTATGTGCGGCACGTTCAATTTGTTGAATGTGCCGCACAAACGATTAACCCCCGTCACACATACTTATCCGTCCATACGACGTCGATGTGGGCGGCGAACGTCCACTTCCTGGAGTGGGAGGGACGTTCGGCGTCACATCGACGTCACGCGGCAGCCGGCCAATAGAAGCGGAGGGGTGGAGATGAGCAGGACGTAAACATCCCGCCCACCTCCTTCCTTCCGCATTGCTGGCTGGGAGCCGCAGGACGCAGGTAAGATCTGTTCATCGTTCCCGGGGTGTCACACACTGCGATGTGTGCTACCCCGGGTACGATGAACAATCTGACATTCAATTTTTAGGAATTGAACGACGTGCATGCGATGAACGTTTTAACGTTCAATCGCAATCGCACGTACCTGTCACACACTACAATGTACCTTACGATGCCGGATGTGCGTCACTTACGACGTGACCCCGCCGACACATCGTAAGATATATTGTAGCGTGTAAAGCGGGCTTTACTAACTGTAATCTTTGAGATTTTGGTCCCAGCTCTCTTCAGATGATTGACTAGGTCCTCCCCTGTAGTTCTGGTCTGATTCCTGACCTTTATCAGAATCACCCTTACTCCATGAGGCGAGATCTTGCATGGAGCCCCAGACAGAGTAAGATTAAGTAATCTTATGTTTTTTCCATTTTATAATAATTGTGCCAACAGTTGTTGCATTCTCACCAAGCTGCTTGCCTATTGTCCTGTAGCCCATCCCAGCCTTGTGCAGGTTTACAATTTTGTCCCTAGTGTCCGTAGACAGCTCATTGGTCTTGGCCTTGGTGGAGAGGTTGGAGTCTGACTGATTATTGTGTGGACAGGTTTCTTTTTTTTTTTTAATCCAATCAATTTTTATTGTAGGAAGTTACATTACAAAAAAAAGGAGAGATTCAGGTATCACACAAAGAAAACAACGCTGTAACATGTGGTAGTGTCACCTTTGATTATGATTCACATTTCCTGTCACACCACCACCAATCATGTCTGATGCAAGTTGCAACTTTTTTAGGTTAATCAATACCCAATACGTATAGAATCAACCTACCAATTTACTCTTTAATCCTCAAAATGAGGGATCCAAACAACCAGAACCAGAGAGTAAGAAGGAAGATAAGAAAAGGGAGGGGAGAGAGAGGTGGGGGAGAGGGGGAGAACCATGGATGGTTGCAAGGAGGCAACCAGGGAGGGGGAGGGGGGAGGGAGGGAATTGGATGGCGTTTTGGGGTAGCCCGAGCAGTAACAACAACAGAGATTTAAACACCTTGACTATTGACATGTGGTATGGGTGAACTCCCTGCGTAACACACACTTTGACCCTATTTGACCCGTTTTTAATTATCAACAGTTTGCCCTGGAGACAGATGCCTGACAGGGGATGCATATACAGAGTTTAACCACGTGTCCCAAATCTGAAGTATTTTGTTTTTGGCGCGGATGGAGTGAGCCAGACAGAACTCGTATTGGCATTGGAGATTAATTCGGTTATATAGTTCAACTAATGTAGGCGTCTTTGGGGATTTCCAGTGCAAACTTATGCAATATCTGGCAGCTACTAGAATGTGAACTAATAAACCCCTGGATTCCCAAGAGAACTCCTCTATACCCACGTTTAGCACTGCCAGAGCCGGATTCGGATTAATACGATTGCCTGTCAGCTCACCCATCAGGCCAAACACCTCCAACCAGAATGAGAAAACCTTGGGACAAGCCCACCAGCAGTGACCAAGAGTACCCCTTTGGAGGCAGCCCTTCCAACAATGTGGCGAATAATTTGGGAGGAACTGTGCTAGGTTGGCTGGGGACCGATACCATCGCAGGTGTACTTTTTTCAGTTGCTCCAGATGATTTATACACTTGGAATATTTTTGGATATTTGCTGATGCCGAGTGCCAGTTTGAAGGTGAGGTAGAGACACTCAACTCCACGTCCCATTTATTCATATAAGGAGATTTTTGCTCTTCGGGGGGGTTATTGAGCCATTTGTATGTCGAGGAGATACCTTTGGATTTAATTATCTTTTTAAATACCAAAGCTTTTGTTGTAGGTAACAGAGGCTTTGACTTTGGAGGAAATTTAGAGGCCAGAAAATGACTAATTTGTATGTGTTGATAGAAACAGCCCTTTAAAGAGGGGTGTTCCCGTACTATTTCATTAAAGGGGTTAACACCCAAATCAGAGTATAGATCCGCCAGCACTGTAATGCCCGATCCCTCCCACCTGGCCAGATTCAAAAAGGGGATTTGAGATTCCAACGACTTGAGGGAGATCTCTGAAAGAGGAATCTGAATCTTATGAATCAAGTCATTTCGCCAGACCTCCAGGGAGGCTGACATGGTGGGAACACACGGGGAGAACCGTGAACGGCTCAAATATTCTGCTTCCATCATTCTTCTGACCGAGCCCTGGCGGGACAGGAAATTTTCAATCTGAGCCCATCTATGTGAATTACCTGGACGCCACCATTCCTTTAGTGATTCAATTAGTAAGGCTTTATAATATGCCGTTATGTTTGGGGTGCCCAATCCCCCTAAGTCATATGGGGGGTATAACACTTTACCTGCGACCCTAGCCCTTTTATTACCCCAGACAAATTTGTTAGTCAACGATTGAAGTTTCATCAGGGTTTTGTGAGAAATTTTGATGGGAAGGCATCTGAGCACATACAATATTTTGGGTAAGAAAACCATTTTAAAGGACTGTATCCTGGCCATCCAGGACAATGATATTTTTTCATATCTTCCCAATTCCTTTTCTAAATTTTGGATCAGAGGTTCCAAATTTTCTTTAATTAACATCTGCGATGGTGTCAGCTTAATACCCAAATAAGGTATCCCCCTGTCGCACCATTTGAATTGAAAGGCCCCCTCCAGCGCACTCCTAGCCTCCGCCGGTACATTAAACGGCAGTATCAAAGACTTTGCCGCATTAAGCTTATAATACGACACTTTAGAAAAGTTTGATAATGTGTTCACCACTGCTGGAATCGACACTGCAAGGTTAGAACAGGAAATTATCACATCGTCTGCGTATAAACCAAGTTTATGTTCAAATTCCCCAACTCTTATACCAGAAATGGCTATGTTTTTTCGTATAGCTTCCGCCAGAGGTTCTACCACTAAAGCAAAAATAGCGGGAGACAATGGACACCCCTGGCGGGTGCCATTACTTATTTGAAATTTAGATGACAGAAACCCCGATGCCAACACTGACGCATTTGGGTAAGAGTAGAGGGCTAGAATGGATGACTTGATGTTCCCCAAGAACCCGAATTTTGTTAGAACTCTCTCCAGGTATCCCCAGTGCACCCTGTCAAAGGCTTTTTCAGCATCAAGAGACAGGAATGCACTGGGTTCACCCGATATCTCCACCAGTCCAATCAAGTCAAGCATCCGTCTGGTGCCATCCTTAGATTGCCTCCCTGTCACAAACCCAACTTGGTCTGGAGCCACTAAGGTCGGGATCACTTTGTGAAGTCTATCTGCCACTAGTTTGGCATAAATTTTAACATCACAATTTAGGAGTGAAATGGGCCTAAAATTACCCGGGGTGTCTGCAGGTTTCCCTGGCTTGGGTAGCGTGATAATTATCGCTTCTAAGTTGTCTGGAGAAATTGACCCTTTATTTTGCCAAAAATTGAAGGTTTTTGACATAAAGGGGGACAGAGTGGATGTAAATTGTTTGTAATATTCGTATGGCAGCCCATCGGGGCCCGGGGCAGAGTTAGACTTAGTCATTTTGATGGCACCTAGGATTTCATGTGTAGTAAAGGGAAGATTAAGTTCCTCTAATTGCTCATCTGAGACCCGGGGAAGATCCAGGGTGTCTAGGAAACCCTGTATATCCACTTGAGTCGGCTGTGACGTATTGGAATCATATTTTAGATTATACAGGGCCTCATAGTATTTCGCAAATGCTTCTGCTATTTCAATGGGATGTCTAGTGATTGTTCCGTTCGGGTCCCTCAGGAATTCTATTTTAGATTGGATCTCACGTTTTTTCGTCCTTCTTGCCAATAAGGACCCCGCTCTATCCCCCATAGCATAAAATGTCGATCTATTTTTTTTAAGATTATGTTCGTATTTTTGCAGGAGTAGGGATCTTAGTTGGAATCTATGGGTTACAATTTCTTTAGTCAAGTTAGGGGATGCTTTGGCTTTATTCAGGGATTCAAGGTGATGAATACGGGTTAATATATATTTAATATCTGCGTCTTTTTTCCGTTTTTGGATGGAGGCTATTTTTATGAGCTGCCCTCTGACTACGGCTTTATGAGCAGCCCACAGGGTCTCGTCAGAAATTTCCCCATTATTATTAAGTTTAAAATATTCTGTTAACACTGACTCTACTTCATCATGTACCTTCTGCCTACCAAGCAAGCTGGTATTCAGTCTCCACCTAGGGGAATTTTGAACATTAAAGCTACCCTGAACAGACAAAGAGATCGGCGCATGATCTGTCCAAGTAATTAAACCAATATCAGCTGCCACACAATTACTTATAGATTTGCTGTCGACCAAAAAAAAATCAATTCTACTGTATGAGCGGTGCCTGGAAGAGAAGAACGTATAGTCTCTTTCTGATGCGTGCAAATATCTCCAGATGTCATGAAAATGGAATTCATTGATGAGATGCTTAAGTTCCTTAGCATGTGGGATGCTGGTGTTGGAGCAATCCATGGAGCGTATTACAGGTATATTAAAGTCTCCACAGATGATTTCCGCCCCTGTGGCAGTATCTTTGAATGCTTGGAAAAATTTCCTAGCAAAGTTCAATTGTGATGAATTTGGGGAGTAGACCGTTGCCAAGGTATAAGGGACGCTGTTGATATAACAAGACAAAATAATATATCTTCCATCCGCTCCATAACTGACATTTATCAATTTAAAGGCCACTGAGTTCTTTATTAAAATGGCCACTCCTCCTCTTTTTTTTGAGTCATTAGCAAAAAAGGTGTGTTGGAAGCTTGGATGAAGTAGCCGTTTATTATCTGTGGAAAGAAGGTGGGTCTCCTGAATGCACGCTATATCACAGTTAGATGCCTTGACCTCTCTCCACATCATTGACCTTTTTGCTGGGGAGTTGAGTCCGTTCACATTAATAGACAATATCTTAATTCTCATATTGGAGCCGCAGGGGGGGTTGAATTCCCAGGAACGCCATCAGGGATGAGAGGGGCTAGACCAGCAAGGAATTGAGAGAAATTTCCAGAAAAAATTAAGGAACATTTGTGAGAAGAGGAACAAAAACAAAAAAATTCCAACAACACCGGTTTGCCCCGAGTAGGGTGCCCGGTGTATAACCGCTCGCCATAGGCGAGAACATCAGGGGGGCTACGTGACATCCCGTGTCACAGGAGCAGGGACAGCAGGTGCCATAAGCAGGAAGGAGTCCCAGCTAAGCTACTGACCATTCAGGGTTAATCCTGTCTGGAGGGCCTCTATGATTCTCCTGCCCACCAGGGTTTGGTGGGTGGGCTATTCCCCAGTCATCCAGCAATTTGCCCAGCTGAGGAGTATGACATATGTGAGTGCCTCCATCTTTGAAAATTATCATCTTCACCGGAAACCCCCACTTGTACTTGATGTCTTGATCTCTAAGGAGTTTAGAAAGGTGGGCAAATTCTCTTCTTTTATTAAGAGTTGCAGCAGAAAGATCTGGGAAGATTTTTAGTCCCATGAAAGTGTCTGGCAGGGCTGGATTTCCCCTCAGTGTGTGCAGCACAGCTTCTTTTGTTTTATAGAAATGAAGTCTAGCCAGGACATCTTTAGGCAGAGCTGGATCTATGCCTTTGGCTTTAGGGACTCTATGAATCCTGTCCACTATCAGGTCTCTGGTGTCCCATCCAGGGAGTATAAGCTTCAGAAACTTGTGGAAGTATTCCTGGAGGTCTTTATCTGCTACTGATGAGGGAATCCCTCTGATTTTTAGGTTATTTCTTCGGGATCAGTCCTCTATATCACTGATTTTAAGTTTTAGTGCCTCCACCTCCTTTTCCAAAGCTGTGTTAGCATCTATCAGATTGTTATGTGATGTTGCAAATTCAGCCATCTTAGTTTCTACATGCTCTGTGCGAACCCCTAGAGACCTGATCTCTTCCTTCAGCTCTCTTACTATTTCTCTGAGATCAGCCTGCAAGGAAGCCCTCAGCGTTTTCAGCAGAGCTTGCATTGTTTCCTCTGTCAGTGGAATGGCTGTGCAGCCTCTTAAACAGCCTGTTTCTCCCTGTGAGGAGTGGGAAGAAGCTGAGTGTGAAGCCATCTTGCTTGGTGAGCAGAGATCCCTATCCAGGGGGTAGAAGTCTGTCAGTTTGGCTGGAGTGCCAGTCTTTTTAGGTCTCCCCTTAGGCATAGCTGGGGGCTGGGGTTACTCACACCTCCTGTAGCTGGTAATCCTGTTATCTGTGAGCTGATAAGAGCCGGTTTATCCTGCTTCAGCACAGAGCTCTCCTTCAAGCAGCCGTCGCCATCAGCGTGCAGGCCACGCCCCTGACAGGTTTCTTTTATACAGGTAATCAGTTAAAATAGTTGCCACTCATTAATGAGTGCAGGGTTGAAGTTTCTTAAAAAAAAGAATAGGCCTGTGAGAGCCAGAATTCTTGCTAGTTGGTAGGTGATCAAATATTTATCTCATGCAATAAAATGCAAATTAAGTATTTAAAAATCATACAATGTGATTTTCAGATTTTTTGGGGGTGGGGCGGGGGGGAATTCTGTTTGGTACAATTGAAGTGTACCTATGAGCACAATTACATACCTCTCTATTCTTTGTATACACACATACACTTGTACGGTCCTAAGCATAAATGAGTACAAGTTCAATAGTATGAATCAGCTCACCGTGGAAAAAGCTCAGTCTTGATTTCGTCCTGGAGCACGGACAGGCACTGCCACAGCCCAAAATAATGCAAAAAGATGAGGATGTCCAGCTCTTCAGGCAAAAAAATCACGTCTTTATTTTATCATGCAGACACAAAGAATGACATGACCAGCACTGGTCATGTCATTCTTTGTGTCTGCATGATAAAATAAAGACGTGATTTTTTTGCCTGAAGAGCTGGACATCCTCATCTTTTTGCATAAATGAGTACACCCTAACAGATTTGTCACAAAAACTTAAGTTTCTTTTCAGAAACTCAGTCTTGTCAAAATTTTGCAAATTGTTTCAGTGAAATATTTATTAAAATCTTACACTACGTCCCCACAATCAGTATTTGTTGAGTCTTTGATGCTACAGAATTTCTGCATCATTTTTGGAGGTTAGTTTACGCACGTTTTTTCATTGCGTTTTTGTGTACGTTTTTAACACTTTGTTTTTGAGAAGTCCTGGTATTGAGTATTGACACTACTTAGAATACAAATTCACCAATTCATCTGTGCCCACCAGCCACAAAAAGCCAACCTTATTTTTGATGGGCCCCTAAAGTTCTGTCATACATGCATCTCCTGCAAAAAGCATGAGATTTTAAGAAATCTCATGCACAAACTGTGAAACATGTCTGTAATGTAAATTAACAAGAGCTGTGAGTTTAAGATATAATGCAGGTGAAATAAGTATTGAACACGTCCCCAATTTTCTAAGTAAATATATTTCTAAGGTGCTTATTGACGTTAATTTCTCAACAGATGTCAGTAACAACCCATCCATTCCGCACAGGCAAAGAAATCAAACCATAGATGTCCATAAATTACAGTTAAGTTTTCTGTAATAATGAGAAATGGCACAGGGAAAAAGCATTGAAGAGTTACATACATTAAAAAGGTGCCACACAAGAAAAATCTTATGCTGGGTAAAACTAGAGAGTTGTCTCAAGACCTTCACAACCTTATTGTTGTGAAACAAAGTGATGCATTGCTTAGAGATGAATCTGTAAACTAGTGACAGTTACAGTAAACACTGTTGGGGCCATAATCTGGAAGTGAAAAGAACATCATTTTACCATAAAATGGGCATAACCAGGTTCTACCCGCAAGATTTCAAAGGAGTGAGAAGAATTATCAGAAGAGATGGCCAATAGCCAGGAACCACCTGCGGAGAGCTACAGAAGCACCTGGAATCAGCTGGTACAATTGTTTCAAATAAAACAATAAGTAATGCACTCACCCTCATTGGCCTGTATGCACGCTCACAACGCAAGAGTCCATTGCTGAAGAAAAAGCAGGTTAAAGCATGTTTAGGGTATGTGCACACGTTGCTTTTTTTTCCGCGCGGAAAAAAACGCACCCTCTGGCAGAGGGGAGAATTGTAAACAATGCTTTTTGAGAAACAACGCATCGAAAACGCATGCGTTTTTCATGCGTTTTTCATGCGTTTTTCATGCGTTTTTTTAGGTGCGTTTTTTAAGACTTGTCAGTGATAATAAAGTTGGTTGAACACAGACCTTTTGGAAAAAAAACCCTGTGATGTCATTTCCTTCTCCACATTCTGTTTGGATAAATGGGAGGGCTTGGAATGGAAGGAGCACCATTTGAATTTTGGAAAAGTTGAAATAAACTTCGCGCACCAAGCCCCTTAGGTACCTATACGTCAGAAAACCCCCACAAGTGACCCCATTTTGGAATCTGCACCCATCAAGGATTTTATTCAGGAGTATATTAAGCATTTTGAATCCACAGCTACTTCACCCAAAATGTTGCTGTAGCAACAATATTCTCACTTTTAGGCCCGCTTCACATGTCAGTGAAAAACACTGACGTTTTTCACTGGCGTGTAAAACACGCACATGTCCCTCCGTGTGCCGTGAATCACGGCACACGTGGGTTGTCTAAGTGCAATCCGGGCTCCGTTCTCCGTGGCCCGTGATTGCACTTAGAGATTAACTCACCTGCACCCGCTCCCGCTCTCCATGGTGCTGATCGCTCCCGCGATGCAGCATCCGGCCGGCGCTGACCCCCGCAGCAGCTGCTTCCGGGTCGGCTGTGTCGTGCATCATGAATATGCGCGACAATAATGAGCCGGCACAGAAGGAACAGGGAGGACGGGCTGCAGAGGACATCGCTGGACGCCGGGTGAGTTAAAATGTTTTTTATTTTAAAAGCACGTTTTTTTCTGGCACGTGTTTCACGGACCACACCACTGCGTGGTCCGTGGGACATCAGTGATGCCAGAAAAAAATGGACATGTCTCCGTGCGGCAATCACGCACACGCGGGTACGCCGCATGGAGACACGTGCAGTGAAAAATCACTGACGTGTGAGCAGACCATTCATTATAATGGGTCTGCGTATGTCAGTGATCCTGGTACGTTTAAAAAAAAGCACAAACGTCCCAGAATCACTGACGTGTGAAAGAGGCCCAAGGCTATGTGGCCATGATCCAGCGACACGGCGTCTAGTACACAGTGCCAGCCTTCCTGCAGCTGCCCATGCCCACGATTTGGGTTCAGGCTGCTGTGGAGCTCTATGCTACCTGCAGAGAACACTCGTCTCCGCAGCATAAATTGACATGCTGAGGCTCGGGAAGCCACGCTACCGGTCAGTTTATGCTGCGGAGAAAAGAAGCACAGTGGGCATGGGATCTCCAAAAATCCTTCCACTGTGCTTCTACTGCACAACGCAGCGTTATGGACGCAGGGAAAACACTCAGCGCCCATAACGCTGCAAACCCTGATTGTGGACACACAGCCTAAAAAGCGTCAATGGATGAAGGGATGTCAAATATATAGAACGTCCTACCCCCGCCTGCATATTCTAAGCTGGCACCTTTAGTACCTTTCATGTGGCACTAAAGGGTGCCTAGCTTAGTATTTATCCAATAAAAAAAAAAAATGAAAAAAATGGCGTGGGGTCCCCCCTATTTTTGATAGCCAGTCAGGGTAAAGCAGACAGCTGTAGCCTGCAAACCACAGCTGGCAGCTTCATCTTGGCTGGTGATCAATTTGGAGGGCTCCCCATGTTTTTTTTTTTATTTATAAATAAAGAATAAAAAAAAAAATAACGTGGGGTCCCCCCAAATTAGATCACCAGCCAAGGTGAAGCTGACAGCTGGGGTCTGGTATTCTCAGGGTGGGAAGAGCCATGGTTATTGGACTCTTCCCAGCCTAAAAATAGCAGGCCGCAGCCGCCCCAGAAGTGGCGCATCCATTAGATGCGCCAATCCTGGCGCTTCGCCCCAACTCATCCCGCGCCCTGGTGCGTTGGCTAACGGGGTAATAAATGGGGTTGATACCAGATGTGTAATGTCACCTGGCATCAAGCCCAGCAATTAGTGATGTCACGGCGTCTATCAGACACCCGACATAACTAATTGACAGTAAACAAAAGCAAAAAAAGACAACAAAAAATGTTTTATTAGAAAAAACACTCCCCAAATCATTCCCTTGTTCTCCAATTTAATAAAAAAAAATGGGTCTGCAGAAATCCATATGGATGTCCCACGTCGCCTCTGGACCTTCTAGAATATGGGGGCACGTTCAGGAAACGTATCCCCCATTTTCTAGGAGGGCAGACCCTCCATTTGAGGAGAGTGGGTGCAAAAATCTGCACCCACTCTCCCCGGGTCACAGCTGCAGAGTGCGAGCAGCCAGCACAGCTCACACTGAACACTGTGCTGGCTGTCAGCTGCTCTGCACATGTGACCGGCCGGCGTCTGCTGTGAAGGAGGAGGGAGCCGCGGGGGATCAGCGCTGCGACCGGACAGGTATGTATGACACCGGGGGGAATTGGGGTGAACGGGCAGGGCCTGGGGAACAGTTTTCTGTCGCATGTGTTATTGCACATGCGACAGAAATCATAGGAGCAGGGCGGCCGGTGCGCTACTGTGCGCGCGGCCATGTTGGATTTTCGGGAGGGGGGTCGGGGACTCGGGGGTCGGGGCGGGCACTTTGGCGACACCGGGGGCTTTGCCAGGAAGTGAGGTCAACAGGAAGCCTCTTGACCTCACTTCCAGGTAAATGCCTGCGTTCTGGCGTGCCGACAAAGGCCGCGGACCGCAACAAAAAAGCAGGTCCATGCGTTGTGGCTGCGTTCTGACCCCACATCATTGATTTCAATGGGGGAGAGAACGCAGCCACAACGCACAAAAGAAGTGACATGCTGCTTTTCTTTCCGCACCGATTTTTGGCATCCAAAACGCTGCGGAAAGAAACGCAGCATGTGCACTGATTTTTCAGCTTTCCCATACACTTTGCTGGGAAAGCTGAACGCATGCAATTTGCCACTGAAACGCTGCGGTTCAAAACGCAGCGTTTCCGCGGTAAAAAACGCATCGTGTGCACACAGCCTTAAAGTTGGACAACATTTAGAAAAGCCTGGGAAAAAGTGGGAGAATAAAGTCTGGTCAGATGGGACCAAAACTGAACTCTTTGGATGACAGAGTACACGCCATGTTTGGAGGCATCTACCATCATACAACAGTAAAGTTTGGAGGTGGGAATATCATGGTGGGGGACTGTTTTTCAGCAGACGGCAAAGGCAAATTTCATGTAATTGAAGGAAGTATGAATAGACAAATGCACAGAGACATTCTTGATAAAAATTTGCTGTCAGCTACCAGGATGATGAAGATGAAACGAGGGAGAACATTTCACAAAGACAATGATCCCAAACACACAGCCGAGGAAACTCTCAATTGGTTTCAGAGAAAAAAAATAAAGCTGCTAGAATGGCCGAGCCGATCCCCGGAGCTGAATCCAATAGAAAATGTATATAGGGAGCTAAAGCTCAGAGTTCATACATACGAGCCACAGGGACCTTGAGGATTTGAAGATTGTTTGTGTGGAAGAATGGATCAAAATCTCAACTGAGCAATGAAGGAGACTAGATTCTCCTTACTGGAGGAGTTTTGACTTTTGTACAAAATATTAATTAAATTTCTGAGTGTGTTCACAACTTTTTCCCTGTGTTATTTCTTAATATTACACAAAACTTAATTTATGGACATCTATGCTTTTATTTCTTTGCCAGTGTGGATTGGATGATTTGTTACTGACATCTGGTGAGAAATTCATGTCAATTGCACCTTTAAAAGTATATTCACCTAGAAAATTGGTGGCATATTCAATACTTATTTAAACTGCTTTACGTACGGGTTTTGCACTTTGCCAAGGAAAAGGGTAACGCACCTTTTTCACAAGGATATTCAAAGTGGTAACTATTGCTGCGGATATCACTGCTGTCCCTCTAAGGGTATCTGCCCACGGGACAATGTACCCGCGGATATTTCCGCAGGTTTGTCTGCAGGTTTCCCACAGCTGCTCCCCGAAAGCTATCCATTGCTGCGGGTCCCAAGCAGTTTTGTTGCGGTAGACCTGCGGGACAAGTGCGGAAATACCTGCGGACGTCCCGCCCTCTATCTCCATAGTGGAGGAGCGGGAAGTCTGCAGATATTTCCACATGAATAATTGACATGCAGTTACGTGCGGATGCGGGACATTCGCAGCATATTCCGCAGCCGCACATACCACACCTACCACACCATTGATACATCACTCCCCAAATCCTATAGGATAACATGGGGAGTATCTGTACTTGCTAAAACCTGTGGATTTATCTGGAATATCCAGATAAATCCGCAGGTTTTCCGCGGCAAAATCCGCGAGTACATTGTCCTGTGGTCACATAGTCTAATGCCGCATCTCTGCAGTAAATACACTCCATAGCGTTAAACTTATGGGAGGAGTGCGCTGTCAAAAATGCAGGCAGTTACCACCTCCAATATAAGCTACAAAGAAGCACAATCTGACCAAAACCCTTTGTCACAGCAGGTTGCACCTGCCCTACGGGGGCAATGGAAGCCAGACATAAGCAAACTAGCAGAAACAAAGAATGATTTGTGCAAATTACATTGATTAAAAAAATAAATTGATTTTTAAAAATGTATAGATAATAATATTGTCAAAATAATCACTACAAAAGCAGAGTGAACATATGGTAGCAAGAAAGTGTCAGGGTCTTGATCCCTGCAGGATCCATTGTCACGGAAAGTACACCGATAAGTATATGGGTGATTAAATGTGCAGTTTATAACCCCTATACTCCGAAGGCAATGGATTTGGCTAAGAAGCCAGGACACTTGTCAGACATTAGATGCATCGTGTCTGCTCCTGCCAAGCAACCAGATCTTAGTCTCTCAGCGGCTCCTGTCAACACGACCATATTATATTGTCTCCGCTGGACGAATGAAAGGGAGACTGTAATGAAAAGAGAGAAGTGGTCATTTTCTTGGCTCGCTAATCTTATAAATCGAAGATGTTCAGGAAACAAGATTTTACTGAAGCGATCATTTGTGTATAATCTCCAGTACTAACCAAACATGTGTCAGTCCATGTGGGCAGATTTCATACAGGTAACTTTTTTTTAATGGTATATCTGTATGGTGGATTAAAACCCATTTTCCAATTTTTTTATTTTTTTTTATTTTTTTTTATTGGCAGGGATCTGAGGTTGTACCTCAGATTTCCACTGGCAATGTGCAGATCATTCAACAGGGCTAAATCTTCATGTTTTCTACGTGGAATCTATAGAAAAATAAGCAGCGAGCTACATATTTCCAAGTTCGATGGTGATTTTTTTTGCATGGCAGAACCAAAAAATCTGCATTGAAAATGGTTGATTCATGTGAGCAGTGCTTGCAAAAAATCCAGTTCATACGCAAAGGATGCAGACGTCATGGCTGATGTAGAACAATTGATGCTACAATTTACGTAAAAATATTGTTGTTTTCAACATTTATAGCCATTTTAGACTTGTGCTGAGTAAACATCATAACTTTTTATTTGTATGTTCTTTAAATAATATTTCCACCTTTTTTCGTGACCAATAGATCTTTTGTATATTTTTTTTAATTAAATGTCTAATACAGATGTTACCTGTAAATAATCATCATCTCTAGAAGAGGACTTTGTCTCGCACCGATGGAAATGGCCGCGTGTGGCTCTCTCTTCAATGAGAGATCCAAAAATATTGCACTACGCAATTGTTATAGAAAGTAATGAAGTAAGCCACGTGCGAGTCTATCTATACATTACTGGTGATGCCAGACTGGCCCTGTTCTTGAATTAGATACGGGTCGTATAGGTAAGCGTAAGATATGGAAATACCCATTTAGGTGCAGTGTACACAGGTCTTGTGCACCCAATATGTGGCCGTTGTATCCTCTTTGTAGTCACTACTCCATATAATATGGCACCATAAATTACAGCCACTTAATTGATGCCATAACATTTAGGATGGGGTTAGGCGGAAACTTTGGAGGAGACACTACCAAAGTTTGCTAATACATTGTGGCAAAAAATGATTAAATGGGGTTATATTGCAACCCTGGGGGAACTGCAACAAGAAAGTCGAAAAAACCCATCACACTTACGACACCATTTACTTGTATTGCCCTGCAATGTGGCAGCTACACCTGGCAATGTTTGGTCAAGTAACAGGTGTCACGGTCAAAGTCACCATGTAGCCCCATTCTTAGGCCCCTTTCAAACATAAGTATACAACACATATGCGAAAAAAACGGTACCGGTGTCATAAGTGTTTTCCCGGTATGGACAAAGAAAGAATGAAATTACCAAGATTTTCCTATACTGTACTTTGCAACAAGGACATCATCTGTGGCTGCACGTTTTTCACGAACCCATAGACTTATTGGTTTTTGTCATCTGTGCTGCCAGAAAAAAAACAAAAAACATGTGCCCGTGTGGATCATATGGACACGCAATCCGTGTGAAAACACGTATATGTGAAGATCAACATAGGTTATAATGAGTACGTGTGCAATCCATAAAAAAATAAAAAATAAAATATGAATGTGCAGTAGGCCTTAAAAGGGATTTTATGTGAAAACAATGTAGGTTATTTCCCTACTGGTCTCACGATAATTGGTTATCCTAAGTGGCCATCAATCCCAATATAAGTCAAATATCACTCATCCATGCTATGTCTATTGCATTTGGTTGACTCCACAATAATGATAGGTGTACTCTGAGTCTGTGCACTTAGTCGGGAGAATTTCTTTACAACAGGTCCCTAATCGGTCAAATGTCTCAGCACTAGAGATGAGCTAACCCGAGGTTTAGTGTTTGTACTAAACACAGACTTTACACCAAAACGCAGAGTTTGGATTCGGAGTTTGGGTGCTTTACGTATGAACACCACTTGCGCGAGCATCGCTGTGCTCGGGTACACTCGGCCTTCAGCTCATGGTGAGTTGTTTGGACTGTTTGAACAGCTTGCACTGGGGGAACCAAAAGCATAATTGGATGTAGTGTGCACCAAAAATAAAATAAAAAAATGGAAAACCCCACCCATCTGCCCTTCGAAGTGATCTGTTTATGGGTGGCTGCATGTGGGCGAAGATCCGAACTGCTGAATTAGTGACTTCCATTGGGGGTTAAGGTCATGTTCGGGTCCCAAACAGAACTTTATCTAAAGTTTGGCTGAACCGGACAAAACTTCCACGGATCCGCTCATCTCTACTCAGCAACCATTCTGATATATGGTAAATAGTGGTCACTATTTCCTGAGCACATGCACCCGATTATAGCCACATAGTAAAACTAGGAATGGAGCCCCATTATTACAATAGTATTGGGAGGAAAGGTTATTGATCTCTGATGTTATCTCTGCTTTTTCCTGGGTTTTCAATTTTTTATTGCTCCCTTGCACTTTCCCCCGTCCATTCTTGTCATAACGTCCGTAAGTGGAGGGGAAGCCTCTTAAATGATGATCGTCAAAACATATGGTACCACGATAGTAACTGGCACGACTTGCTGCCTTACAATTATGTAAAATGTTGGGCTGCAAATTCATTCCAGCCATGACAAAAGGCACAGTGGTTGCCAAACTTTAGGAACATGGCCCCAAACTGTGTAAAATACCTAAACCAACAAACTCAGCAGTTACTCCCCCTCCCTGGGTTCAGTGCCGGCTCCCAATCATTGCTCCAGTTTCGCTGTTTTGGCTGCAGCGGAGACAGCACATCAACAGTGAGCCAATCAGTAAGCGTAGTGGTGCCTGCCAGCGTCTTCAGCATAGCCGCTAAGCTGTGTGCGTGATCTGCTGAGCTCAGTGACTGGTTAGTGGTGACTCGTAATGATCACATAACGTCACCACCACAGCCAAAACACCAGAACCGCAGCAACGGCGTGGAGTCTGCACTGGACCCATGGGGTGGCGAGTATGTAATGAGTTTATTTTACACAATTAAGGGCCCACTTTCCTATACGTGAACAAACCCTTTAAATGGTCTCTGGCCTTTCACACACCTTGATCTCATTGGAAAGAAGGTGATAAATATGTAATCTGGAAATCACTATCTATAAATCATGTCTTACTCCTGGAAAAAAAAAATCACTAAAAAAAGTGCCAGCCTTTAGGTGTCTCCCATCTACTGCCTGTTGTCAAACATAATCTATATCTAGACAGATTACAGGAAGCAAAGGTGGGTCTTTGTGCCTATGGTAAGTGGGCTTGAAGCTTTAAAGGACTTGTCCACTACTTGGACATCCCCTTCTCAATCACCATGTTTGCCACCCGTTAAAATAACAACACATATTCTCACCACCGATGCTGACATTCGCTCTCCCGGGGCTCACGTGACATTATATCATACAATCCCTGGGTCCAATGAGCGCTGGCTTCACTTCCCAGCCTTCAGACTTATCAATATGAAACAACTGGCCAGCTGCAGCTCTGACTTCCTCTTGATCGTCAATTCTTCCAAAGGCAGGAAGAGGTAACATAGCGCTGATTCGGTAAAGGACTTGTGTGACATGACGGCATGCAAGCCCTGGGACAAAGAGTGCAGACACCCCTGTAAGAGATGCCAATATCACTGGCGAGTAAAAAAAAAAAAGTTATTTTAACGAGAGCAAACATGGTGATTGAGAAGGGGTTGTCCGACTAGTTGACACTTGACAACCCCTTTAAGTTTCTGCTCCTGTTGTGTCAAACTAAATACAGTTCTAACAGAGAGATGGGCTTTAAATTCAGTGCAAACAAGCCACTGGATAACGGCAGGAACATATATGCTGGAAAGCGAGGAGAAAGACGTTTCGGCACCTATAATGCTGGCAGAATGCTGATGGAGAGGAACCTCCCACTCAAGTTAAAAAGGGTAATCAAAACGGATATAGGCAACAGAAGTAATTTTTACGTGTTGTCAGGGGCTGAGGCAGCAAGTACATGCTGATATTATTACCTCTACACCAATGTTCACTAAAAACAATTGTGCCCTTTTGAACTTTTACATTGGAGTTGACTTTTTTTATTTTTTAAGATAGGTTGGACAAGGTTATTATAATTTACGCTCAGACTCAGAGATGCTGAAATGTGCAATATTGTTAATTTATTGGGCACATTGTACCCCAAATCGACATTTCCTGCCACAGAAAGCCCAAAAGTAAAGCCAAATTTATTAAGTGTTCGCGTTTTCATAATCATGGCACACCTTATGTTTTGATACAGGTAAAATATATATTTTGGATATATTTGGTGCACCTTAGTAAGGCAGGCCTTTGGTTCAAGACTGACATAAGAAATGGCAGTCGTGATAAATTCCCTCCCTTGTGGGATAGGACACATGCGGATGACTTTATCCTCTACGCTGGTGGTCACTGCTCTAATGACAGAAAAATAAAAAAAATAAAAAAACCAGCAACTGGATAATAACAAATAATATAAAAATGAAAACATTATATCTGTTTCAACGTTACAAAATACAAATATTTCTCCATATAGTAGAGTCAGTATACGGTATTTTCTACACAACAATAAGAAGCAGCGCTGGGGTCCTGGGTTCGAATCCCACCAAGGACAACATCTGCAAGGAGTTTGTATATTCTCCCCGTGTTTGTGTGGGTTTCCTCCGAGTTCTCCGGTTTCCTCCCACACTCCAAAGACATACAAATAGGGAATTTAGATTGTGAGCCCCAATGGGGACAGCGTTCCTGATGTATGTAAAGCGCTGCGGAATATGTTAGCGCTATATAAAAATAAAGATTTATTTATTTATTTAACAAAAAGACCAATGTGACCATAAGTAACAACAGGCTGGGACTTAGCGAGTAACATAGTTATCCCGACACTGAATTGCGCTTATTACCGGTAATCTTTCACCGTCTTATTCCATTACACAAACAAATCTCCCAAAACATCTTCAGAAAATGGTTTACTAATGTCATGGGAAATACAGGACGCGTCCTCTGAGATCAGGGCGCTCAGGGGAATGTCAATTTTTAACAGATTTCTATTTATTTCCTACTGCTAAGTGGAAACTTTACAGCCTTCGTCCGTAAAGTTACAGCAAAAAACGTTGGTAAGAGAAAAAAAAATCAGCAGCATTGGGGAAAAACATTTCATTGCCTTTCACCTAATCCCAATGTTCTCTACTTTGGGGGTTGTGCTTTAGTTTTCTTTCAATGGTTTTTACACAGATTTATAAATTGTGACTTTTAATAAAGTTGCTAAATAACTTCAGTAAGTAGAGCAGGGAGCGGAGCGGACAAAAAGTTCTACGTAAGGGAAATTAGCAAATATCATGTGACATTTTGTACTTATCTCTGAATCCAAGACAAGAAGGTACAAACACCAGAGGTTATATTTACATGAAATTATTGGTTATATACAGAAGTAGACACTGCAGTGTGGCACAAGCTCTGCGGAGCCAAAAGTTTACCACCCGGCCACACAGGCCAAAAAAACATCACCCAGTTTGGGACCCAACGACCAGTGCACACCCATTCTCCTGGATTTTTATAGCTTGTTGGTTTGCAATCTATGGAGGATCGGCAGCAAACGTTATACTTCTACTAGGTGGTGCGGCTTCAAGATTCTCTTATATGGAAAGGAAAATATGAGATCTAAAAAAAAGATAGAAACGAAAGAAATAGAGAGAATGTAAATTAAAGAAAGAATGATAGAGGATAGGAAAGAAAGAATGAAACAGAAAGAGTGATAGAAAGAATGATAGAGGATCAGAAATAAAATGAAATAGAAAGAATGATAGAGGATAGGAAATAGAAAGAATGATAGAAAGAATGATAGAGGATAGGAAATAGAAAGAATGATAGAGGATAGGAAATAGAATGAAATAGAAAGAATGACAAAGAATGATAGAGGATAGGAAATAGAAAGAATGATAGAGGATAGGAAATAGAATGAAATAGAAAGAATGATAGAAAGAATGATGGAGGATAGGAAATAGAAAGAATGATAGAAAGAATGATAGAGGATATGAAATAGAATGACAGAAAGAATGATAGAGGATAGCAAATAGAAAGAATGTTAGAGGATAGGAAATAGAATGAAATAGAAAGAATGATAGAAAGAATGATGGAGGATAGGAAATAGAAAGAAAGAATGATAGAGGATATGAAATAGAATGAAATAGAATGACAGAAAGAATGATAGAGGATAGCAAATAGAAAGAATGATAGAGGATAGGAAATAGAATGAAATAGAAAGAATGATAGAAAGAATGATAGAGGATAGCAAATAGAAAGAATGATAGAAAGAATGATAGATAGGAAATAGAAAGAATGATAGAGGATAGGAAATAAAGAAAACGAGAGTACAGGAAAGAACAAAATAACGATAGAGGACAGGAAAGAAAGAACGATAGAGGACAAGAAAGAAAGAAAGAAAGAAAGAAAGATAGAGGACAGGAAAGAAAGAAAGATAGAGGACAGGAAAGAAAGAAAGATAGAGGACAGGAAAGAAAGGAAAAAAGAAAGATAAAGGATACAAAAAGAAAGAAAAAAATGAGAGAGGAAAAAGAAAAGAGAAAAGGAAAAAGTAAGAACGATAGAGGATAGGAAATAAAAGGAAAGTTAATGAACAATAAAGGATAGAAAAGAGAAAAAAAGACAGAAAAAAAGAAGGCATAGATAGATAGATAGATAGAGGGATAGATAGATAGATAGATAGATAGATAGATAGATAGATAGATAGAGGGATAGATAGATAGATAGATAGATAGAGGGATAGATAGATAGATAGAGGGATAGATAGATAGATTACAGACATGCAGGCAGACAGATGCCTCATGACTGGTGTTTCCTCCGCTCCGGTACAGCTGCCATTGTTCCATGCCGTCCTGTACATTATTTACCTCACGTCCTAAAGCCAGTGCCCTCCAAACAATCATCCCCGGGGCACAGGGGAGCCGGGAGCGCTGTCTCCTCCGCCCGAGGACACGGCACTGTGTAATGAGTCCTCCGGGGCGCGGGGATGACAGTGCGACACTCACCTGCACACGGCGCCGCTCCGGGACCTTCTACTGAACTGACCGCCTCTGACAGCAGCAGTACTCGGCACGGCCGTGTCCATAGCAACACGAGCTCCGCCCCCCTGCTGACCCTGCCAATCAGCGTCTCTCCCGCCACAAGGGAACATTCCGGTGTTCTTCTGCCGCTCGCCGTCCCCTCAGAGCTGCTGAGGTGACGGAGGTGACGGCTGCTGCAGGCGGTGACTGCTCACACCTGTAGTCTGAGGTGATGTTTCCTCAAACCAAAGCCTTTAAGTGTTTTTTTTTTCCCTTAGGTTTCCTATTCATGACTTTATATATATATATATATATATATATATATATATATATATATATATATATATATATAAAAAAAAAAACCTCAGCACAAATATCTGCATGTGATTCCAGCCTAGCCTCTTCACACCTCCATGTTTCTGATACATGTAACATCCGTTTTCACACATATCAGAGACATGGACAAATGCAGACCCATTAAGGCCCCTTTCAGACGTCCATGTTTCAGGTACATAAGACATACGTTTTTAACACGGATGTCACACGTACCCATGTTATTCTTTACCGTTACTCACACGGCCGGGTTTTCACACAGATCATGTGATCCCTCATGGCCCCACACGCACATACGGACACGTACATTTTTTCTCCGACATCACGGGTGTCAGACGGCCCCGCACACTGATGTGAACCGTGGGACATGATTGTGACACGTACTGGAGAAAACATGGGTCTTTGAAATAAAAAGATTTTCTATATTCACATATATCCAGCGCTGTTTTCATCGGCTCTGCTGCCTCCTGCTTCTGACCACCGCTCATTATATTCATTAATTCACTGCACTGAGGACCTGGAAGCCGGAGCATCGTGGGGACAGCACCGCCAGAGACAGCATCAGCACCACCGAGGACAGCATCAGGATCAACACTACCGAGGACAGCATCAGGATCAGCACCACCGAGGACAGCATCAGGATCAGCACCGCCGAGGACAGCATCAAGGACTGCACCGCCGAGACAGCATCGCCGGGACAGCATCTCCAGTGACAGTTGAGCATTCAGCAAGCAAGCAGTGTGTGTGTAGTGACATCCAGGAGGTCATCAGAGTTCCCAATGAATTCTGATGAACCCGTGAAGTCACCGTGGTGACACCTGCTGTAACACGGGTGTTATCAGGATGTCATCAGAGTTCATTTGGGAGCTCCAATGACCTCCTGGACGTCACTGCACACACACTGCTTGCTGGATACTCACCTGTCACTGGCGATGCTGTCCCTGCGATGCTGTCCTCGGAGGTGCTGTCCGCGCCATGGTCCGGCTTCCAGGTCCTCAGCGCAGTGAATAATCAATGAATAGAATGAGTGGAGGTCAGAAGCAGGAGACAGCAGAGCCGAAGAAAACAGCACTGGATACAGGTGAATATAGAAAATCTTTTTTATTTCAAAGACCCATGTTTTCTCCGGTACATGTCACACTGATGTCACACGTATGCAAACACAGATGTCACACACGTGACACACGTATGACCATACTAATATGTGTAACTTGTACCTAATCAAACACGTACGTCTGAAAGGGGCCTTAATAAAATAGGTTTGCTCACATGTCTGTGTTTTAAATGGCACTGTTAACTTTACCATATATTTTAGGGGGGAAAATTCCCTGTGGAGTGATTTATTTTTTATTTTTGTTATATTAATGTCCTAAAAAAAAAAAATTACAAAAAAATTTGGGGGTGTAATTCTGGAATTTCAATATTTACAGCTTTTGCCTGGGTGGCTAAATATTTTCTTATTTCGATAGATCAAACTTTTTCAGGCTCAAAGATGCTGAATGGGCTTATTTTTTAGAAAAACAAATTTAATCTCTTCCCAATTTTCCATTTGTCCTCTCTTTATAAAAGCCATCACGTATAGGATGGGATACCCAGTATATTTCCTGCAAGTTGCATGTGACATGCATCGTAGTGTATGACAGGTGTGTCACTTGTGACAAGAGACAGTAAATCCATCAGATTTCAAAAACATTTGTAATTCTCATGTCCATTGACGTAACTAGAGTCTGATGGGCCCCTGTGCAAGAGTTGGACCTTGGCCCCCTTTCCCCTGCATGTTGGTCAGATATATGGGTCCCTTTTAGATTTCCAAATCCTATAAAGACATGTGTTGTATATGCACTTACATTATGTAGTAGGGTACCCAATAATAATATGTCCCAAATCCTAGGCCCCATCCTGGTATATATGTCCTCCATCCTGGGCCCCTTTCATCTTGGTATATATGTCCCCCATGCTGAGACCCTTCCTGTTATAAATGTCCACCATCCAGGGCTCCTTCCAGGTATATATTGCCCCCATCCTGGGCCCTTTCCTGATATATATTTCCTCCATCCTGGTGTACATATACATATATGCAGAATACTGGCCCCCTTCCTGGTATATATGTACCCCATACTGGGCCCCTTCCAGGTATATATGTCTCCCATCCGGGGACCTTCCTAGTATATATCCCGATCCTGGGCCCCTTCTTGGTATAATGTCCCCCATACAGGGCCCCTTCCAGGTATATACAGTGGAGATCAAAATTAGAGAACAACACAATTTCCTAAATGTTAAGGACGGTCATTGTGTAGTCCAATGTGATCATATTGTAACATGAGTAAACTAGTTGCATTTTATGCGTATTTCATACAAAAGCACATACTAAAAATGTAAATGAGATAAAGGAAAAAGAACACTGATCAAAATTAGAGAACACTTTTCAGATACCTGCAAGTTATTGGTGTTAATCTGGCTCCTGGTGCTAATTTCCTTAATTATCTGACAAACCCTATTTAACTGTCAGCCTAATTTTGCAGTTTGCACTGACTTTGCAAAAATGGTGTGCTGTTCCAAAATGACTGAAACCCTCTTGCAGCAGGTTGTCCAAATGAAGGCCAAAGGGGTGACCCTATCAGCCATAGCAAGAGAAGTTGATCATTCCAAGTCCGTGATTTAGAAAATATTGCATCTTTACACATCACAAACTATTTCAAGTCGCCCAACAAGGCTGGTCGCCCTCGAAAGACAAATGAAAGACAGGATAATGCAGAGAATTTCCATGGGTAATCATTTCAATACTGCAGCTGGAATTTCTTGCCAGTTTAGCACTGAACAAGATAAGGATCTGTCTCATCATACAGTGTCATGACGTTTAAGAGCACTGGGACTGAAAGCCCACTCTGCAGTGACCAAACCTTTCATTAGCAGAAAGAATCAAAAGGCTAGACTCACATTTGGTGAGGAGCATGTTGTGTGGATAGAGGAGAAGTGGTCCACAGTTCATTTCAGTGATGAACGCAAGTTTAATTTATTTGGGTCTAATGGGAAACATTATGTTTGTCGACAAACTGGGGAAAGACTGAACCCAAAATGTGTTAAGAGTCAGTGAAAGGCGGTGGAGGAAGTGTCATGGTTTGGGGAATGTTTTCTTCAGCAGGAGTTGGACCTCTCATACAGCTGCATAGAAGAGTGAATGCAATGATCTATCTGAATCTTCTTCAACAACATGTAATTCCTTACCTGCGTTCCTCACTCAATCAGCCATCAATTTACATGCAGGACAATGCCCCCTGTCACACAGCAAAATGGTAAGCACTTCCTTGAAACAGAAAACATTGAAATAATGAAATGGTTGCTCAGAGTCGTGATCTAAACCCAATAGGAAAGCTCTGGGAAATCCTTGGTGACAAAGTTATGGCCAAAAAAACCACAATAGTCAAAGAACCGAGAGAGAAACTGGAAGAAGAGTGGACCAAAATCACACCGGAGCAATGTGAGAGACTAGTGATGTCCTGTAGCCGCAGATGTGCTGAACTTATTCACAGTGACGGCCGGTACACGTCCTACTGATTGTGACTTGTTACCTTCAGAAAATGTACTTGTAATTTTTCTCTGTGCTAGTCATTGCTGTTCTCTCATTATGATCATCATGTTTTGGGCAAAATAAAGGTTTTATGTTGATACATTTTAGATCTTTTGTAAAACACTGTTCTAGTGTCATGGTGCACCCCTTACAAAAAAAAAACCCCTTCAAATGTTAATCAATGTAGATCACATTATTTCTGAAAAAAGCAAGTGATGATACATTGTTATCTAATTTTGATTACCAGTGTATGTCTCCTGTCCTGGGCTACTGCCAGGTATCTATGTCCCCCATCCTGGGCCCTTTCCTGGTATATATGTCCTCCATATATACCAAAGCAAAAAACAACAACATTCTACTCACCTTACTCTGCTTCCACGTTGTGAGGCATCCCCTTCTGTAGCTGGCATAGCGGCTGGCAGCTGACATCTACATGCCTGCTATGGTGACAAATTACATCACTGCCATGCAATGTCAAAGCCTGGCACGCGTGCCAATATCAGCTACTGGCATCTGATTGGCCAGCAGCAAGTATTGCCAAGTAGGGAACTGATGGTTGTTTGTGCTGCTATACACTTCAGCTGATTGTGTGTCGTCGGATGCACATCTAGCTGACGTAGGCGCTGCGGTTGGTGGGCTGCACCAGCACAGGTCCAGTTGCGCTTTCTGCCAGCACGTGCTTGTGTCGCTGTCACAGTACATCGCAACTCAAGACCATAGGAAATCGTTTAATGTTAAAATGTGTCTCTACGATTTCAGTTTCATGCAACACATTTCATTGTTGAGTCCTGCTCTTATAGAACTTGTACTTTAACGTTATTTGGTCTGGTACAGATGTTACTTATTAAAAAAAGAAAAAATTACTTTCTCACAGAGTAAGTGATTAACAGATGACTGCCTGACTGGAATACAGACCTTTTACTAATACATTTACAAAAGCACGTGAGTTTAGAAATGAGAATTCCTCCCTTCTTGACGTTAAATAACAGGTTTGTGGTCTGTTGAATTCACACTGGTCGGATGTCTGACTCTTGACGACATATTCTGCAGCAAAATCACAGTGGAAAATTACATTTTGCTTTATAATTTAATTTCGGCATTGGTTGGGCTACTAACAGAGCATAACTCAGGGTTTCCATGTTACTCATTGACTTACTCGTTTCTCTGGCCAAATTTAGGCACCAATGTACCTTTGGGCCTCCTAATTGCAATAACTGATTGTGCCTTAATTTGTTTTTCTCTTGTCCATATACCGGTAATTAGAGCACAGCCACCTCTGCTTGTTCACAGATTGTGATGAAGAAATTACTCCAATTACCAATATGACTTTGTCTCCTGGAGTTTCAGTAATAAGGATACAAATCCCAGAAGTCTTGTGTTAAACATTCAGGAAGCGATTAATGATGTTTGTGAGGAAATTGTCTCTATGACGACTGCAAAGGACCCAAATAACGATAAAATGATGTAATTAGGTACAACGTAGAAATATATGTGTGTGTGGTGCATGTTGCACTGTATGTACATATATATTTAATATGCATGCTTTGCAGAGCAAAGTATTGGGATGCACATCTTAATCATTGAATTAAAGATTTTACACCCATTGCCACTGGTGTATGACCCAGCATCTCAATTCCCCCAAGGTATAACCTCCGGCCTCACGTATGTCGTCTGCCTTTACTAAAATGTGACAGATCGGCTGGTGTTGCAGAGATCATGGATACCCGCGCGGCCACCTACTGTATATAACAAGTGAGCTCAAGACATTTCTTCCCTCTTAAATATTCACTCATCATCTGTGAGCAGTAGTAAAGTCCTATTCCGTCTGACACATAACTTGGAGACCCCAAAAGTTACAAAGCAGTGTTAGTGAGAGTGGTGAGGAGAAGAGATATCACCAACGCTCTGCACATTCCATAACTGCAGAGTCCAAACCTCCTCTAATATAAATATCAGCACAAACACTGCGCTCGCGGGGGACTTGATAACAGACCAGTTGCATGCAGCCTAACATCATCAAGCACAATGCCAAGTTGTTCATCACCGAGCACAATGCTATATTTCGATCAAGATTGTATAAATCACGTCACGTGGACTCTGGAGCAATGGTAGCGTATCTGTGGAATAGTGAACCACGCTTCTCTATTTGGCATCTGATGGGTGCGTCTTGGTTCAGCGAATACCAGGAGAACTTTACTTGCCTGACTCTGACTGCACTGTCCCAGCTATCAAGTTTGATGCTAGAGAGATAATGCATTAGGGTTGTTTTTCAAGGGTCGGCCTCTTAGTAAGAAGAAAAAAAAAAATGAATCAAAACTGAATATTTCAGCATAAAAGACATCTTATACAAAGGTTACTTACAATTTTATGGGAACAATTTAGGAAAGGCTCTCTTCTGTTCTCCATTTCTGTTCTCCATTACTGTGCCCACTAAAAAAGGTCTATAAAAGACATGGTTGGTGGAATTTGGTGTGGAAGAACATGACTGGCTGCACAGAGCCTGGACCTCAGCCCCATCCAACACCTTTGGGGTGAATTAGAACGGAGATTGTGGCCTCAGTCCTATCAGGGTCTGACCTTATAAATAATGTTCTTCTGGATGAAGGTGCACAAATTTCCACAGACAACTCCAAAATCTTGTATAAAGCCTTACCAGAAGAGCGGGAGCTGCAATAGGGAGGAATGGAGACAACTCCAAATTAATGCCTTTAAACATAGAAGGGGATGTCATAAAAGTAGGTGTAATATAAAGGGGTCTCAGTACCATTGTTCATATAGTGTGTGTTTGTATACAGTGTGTCCCCCGCAATTAACTTGAGAACGGCAGCAGCTATAGGAATAGAAGTGGTGTCTAGGTATAGTAAAGTAGCCATGTGCTACGCAATGAAACCACCTATAGCGCCACCTGGTGGAAAACAATGGAGTTAGCATTTTTTAAAAAAAAAGTGAATTAAAAAATTGTAGGGCATCATCAATCAATACGAATCGACTCTTTGCATACAGAAGTGCTATGATATGAATCCCATGACCCCCCCCCTCCAAAAAAACCCCAAACCATTGAATGCTGGTCACGCATATGTCACTCTTTTAACTTTGATGCTCAAAGTGGCCCTCGTGAGCTGCAATGCACATCTGGCCTCTGCACAGCATACTGTATTTTGCTGCACGTTGTTCAATATGGTGGGTGACACATTTGCACAAGCATGTGTAATAAGTCATCATAGGTCCTGCAATGTTGGTGAAGGGGTCGCATACAGCTGCTGTTTGATGTGACCTCACAGAAAGAAGTCCAATGGGGTCAGGTCAGGTGAGGTGAGCGTGGGGGCCACTCCACACAGCCACCATACCCAATAACTTGTAGGAAGGTCTCCATGAGGTATCGCTTCACGTCCACAGCCTTATGAGTTTTACACATTCTTATAATAGCATTCCTGTATGCAAGGTATCGATTCGTATTGAAATGATGATGCCCTACAACTTTGTAATTCACTTTTTTTCTCTATCTTGTTCCATTTGAGAAAGAAAAATGCTAACTCCGTGTTTTTTTCCACCAGGTGGCGCTATAGGCGGTTTCATTGCGTAGCGCATGGCTACTTTACTATACCTAGACACCACTTCTATGCCTACAGGTGCCACCGTTCTCAAGTTAACGGCAGTGGACAGGATATGCGTGGATACACTGTATAACAATGCTTCCTGAAATAGAAGTATTAATGGTTGTTTTTTTTTTTTTTTTTATCAAGTAGCAAAATGCAAGTGAATGAACAAAAGAGAATTCCGAGTGAAATCAATGATCATCATTTTCATATGTAGATTAAAAACCAGTCATTAACTGAGACAGAAACAGCTGTGTAAGGCTTGAAACTAGGTGAGGATCACCCAAATTGCTGAAGAGGTGAAGGAAGACTGTTTCATGTCTTGGGCCATACGATGGAAAGACTGAGCACAGCAACAACATGCAAGATGTCTCCCACGCAAAACTTTGAAGGCAGACGAGGGTTTCAAGATGTGCTGCTCAAGCTCTTTTGAAGCAACACCAAGAAATGAACAACTTTGAGGACTGGATAAGCAGTGGACGCCAAGGAAACGGAGAAGGGGATGAAAGACTTTGAAATCCAAAGAAGTGCAACAGTACATTAGCTCACAACTCGTAGCAATCAGTGGGACCCTTTTGAGAAATGACTGTACCACTGGTTCCACCACAAAATCAATGAAACACCAAGCTGGTAGAGCAGTGGTCCCCAACTCCAGTTCTCAAGAGCCAACAACAGTGCATGTTATCAGGATTTCCTTAACATTGCACAAGTGTTGGAATCATCACCTGTACAATATTAAAGAAATCCAGAAAACATGCACTGTTGGTGGCTCATGAGGACTGGAGTTGGGGAACACAGATTTAGGCTACGTCAACACCCTGCTGTTTTGTCATAACCACCAATAGGTGAAAAGTGCAGGGCAAATCGCAAAATAATTTGACATGCTGCATGTTTGTTGTCACCACAAAAATGCAACAAAAAAAAAAGCACCGTGCACACAGCAAATCTGAAATCTCAGACTTTCCCGGGGAAGGAAAAGCTTGCACTTTGTGGTGACTAAAAGGTCACCACAATCTGCACCAAAAACGCATTTAGGGTATGTGCGCATGTTGCTTTTTACCTGCTTTTTACCTGCTTTTTTGCTGCTTTTTCTTCTGCGCTGTTTAATGCCAAAATGGATGTGTTCTTCTATTCAAGCAAAGTCTATGGGAATTTGGGTTTCTTGTTCACACTATGTTGTTCAAAATGCTGCCTTTTTCTGGCAGAACTTTGGTCAAAAACTCAGCTTTGCAGTGCAAAACCCAAATGGCAAAAACAATTGACATGTTGCTTCTTTGAAAAGCTGAGTTTTTGACCAAAGTTCTGCCACAAAAAGGCAGCATTTTGAACAACATAGTGTGAACAAGAAACCCAAATTCCCATAGACTTTGCTTGAATAGAAGAACACATCCATTTTGGCATTAAACAGCGCAGAAGAAAAAGCAGCAAAAAAGCAGGTAAAAAGCAGGTAAAAAGCAACGTGCGCACATACCCTAAGAACTGAAGATTAGAAGGGTCTGGCTATTGTACATTAGGGCCCCCACTGCATAATCCTGAGAGTAGGATGGGTGTGATACTCACATTTTTCATGGTGATGATCACGTGGCCTAGAGATAGAGACAAGAGTTTGGAATACAGACCTATCTTCTTCAACGATAAGTCCTTGTATTGCATACAAGATAATAGTGGGAAGAGGTCTTCATGAGGGAATGTCAGACCAATCCTTCTCCCAGGATTATAGTGTGAAATAATGTACAGCAGCTCTTGGGGTTGCAATTTAAATACTTAGGAGTCTTTACATTCGTAAGAAAAAAAAAAAAGCTGTCTCTGCAGTGCCACAAATTGGTGGTAGCTTTTAGATGTGACAGCAGCTCAGACTTACAAGGCTCAGTATGCATAGAAGAAGCTGGTGAGTATTTCTGATTCAGAAGGTATCACTTATCCTTGGCTAGATTGTGCTCCTTACCAGAATAGCCTTTTCAGAATTTAAATATGGTACATGTGAGTATACGGTGTTTATTTCTCTTGAGTAGGTCTCAGCTAAGGCCACTTTCACACTGCGATCCTCTTGCAATTCAGTGGTCCTCTTGGGGCTTCCGTCCGAACCCCCAAGCAAAACAGGTTTTGGATGTATGCACTGACAGGGCCACTGACTACAATAGTGCAGACAGAGTCATCATGTGCTCTATCATGCGTGGAAAAAAAACAAGGAGAAAAATTGTAGGAAAAATACCCTGACTATAAATAAATAAATTGCAAGTGCTTAATAACAGGGTACTTAGTATATACATTTTTGCAAAAAGGTAAGAAGCTGTCTCACCTCGTCACGGTGTATCCATCTGAGACAGTCCCTAACCTACTAAAGTTAAAAACACATTCTGTACTTGACTTGTGTCATGTGAAAACTTCAATATGAATGGTAAAGTGGTCAGCTGGGTCCCAGATTAAATACACAGCAAAAAGTGAGAAGCAGGTAATTGTTCAGCCTCAGTATCAGGAGGGCTGCACCCCCAACTTGCATTAACCCCTTTACGACCGCCGATACGCCTTTTAACGGCGGTAAATAAGGGTACTTTTTCCGATCCGCCGCTTTTTAACGGCGGTCGGAAAAAAGGGTCTAGCGCCCCCCAGAGTCAGAAAATTTCCGGGGTCTCAGCTGCCGGGGGTAGCTGAGACCCTGGAGATCATGATTCGGGCCGGTTTTTCCGGTCCCCGCTCACCTGATGACCGGTATACACCGTATACCGATCATCAAGTTATAGTAAATGACCGCGCCGGTAAAAAATGATTTATCTCCCATCTGGCATGTTCAAACATGCCAGATGGGAGATAAATCTTTTTCCCGGTTCCCTCCGGTCCCCCGGTGTCCCCAAAGTGCCCCCCCGACCCCCAACCCCCTCCCGAAAATCCAAGATGGCCGCGCGCACCGGCGATCACAGCAGCGCGCCGGCCGCATTTCCACTGTTCCTATGGTTTCTGTCGCATGTGCCATCACACATGCGACAGAAACCTGCTCCCTAGGCCCTGCCGGGTCCCCCCCTACCCTCCCCCTGGTGTCCCCCGGTGTCCCCCGGTGTCATACATACCGGAGTGCTGATCCCCCGCGGCCCCCTCCTCCGGCTCCTTCACAGCAGACGCCGGTCACATGTGCCGAGCAGATGACAGCTTCCTGTGTTCAGGACGCTGGCTGCTGCTGCACAGAGTCTGCAGCTGTGACCCGGGGAGAGTGGGTGCAGATTCTTTGCACCCACTCTCCTCAAATGGAGGGTCTGCCCTCCTAGAAAATGGGGGATACGTTCCCTGAACGTGTCCCCCATATTCTAGAAGGTCCAGAGGCGACGTGGGACATCCAAATGGATTATTGTGGATTTTTTTTTTTTCTTTTCAATAAATTGGTCAATCAGGGAATGTTTTGGGGAGTGTTTTTTCAAATAAATTTTTTTTTGTTGTCAATTTTTTTTTTATTACTGTCAATTAGTTATGTCGGGTATCTGATAGACGCCGTGACATAACTAATTGCTGGGCTTGATGCCAGGTGACATTACACACCTGGTATCAACCCCATTCATTACCCCGTTAGCCAACGCACCAGGGCGCGGGATGAGCTGGGGCGAAGCGCCAGAATTGGCGCATCTAATGGATGCGCCACTTCTGGGGCGGCTGCGGCCTGCTATTTTTAGGCTGGGAAGAGTCCAATAACCGTGGCTCTTCCCATCCTGAGAATACCAGACCCCAGCTGTCAGCTTCACCTTGGCTGGTGATCTAATTTGGGGGGACCCCACGTTTGTTTTTTTTTTTTAATTATTTATTTATAAATAATTAAAAAAAAAAACAGCTTGGGGAGCCCTCCAAATTGATCACCAGACAAGGTGAAGCTGTCAGCTGTGGTTTGCAGGCTACAGCTGTCTGCTTTACCCTAGCTGGCTATCAAAAATAGGGGGGACCCCACGTCATTTATTTTAATTATTTTTTTTTTTTTTGGGCTAAATACAAGGCTAGGCATCCTTTAGTGTCACATGAAAGGCACTAAAGGGCGCCAGCTTAGAATATGCAGGGGGGTGGGACGTTATATATGTTTGACATCTATCCATTCATCCATTGTAGCATTTTACGCTGTGTGCCCACAATCAGGGTTTGCAACATTTTGGGCGCAGAGTGTTTTCCCTGCGTCCATAACGCTGCGTTGTGCAGTAGAAGCAGAGTGGCAGGATTTTTAGAAATCCCGTGACCACTGTGTTTCTTTTCTCCGCAGCATAAATCGACCTGTGGCGCAGCTTCCCAAGCCTCAGGATGTCAATTTATGCTGCGGAGATGAGTGTTCTTTGCAGGTAGAATAGAACTAAAGTCCACAGCAGCCTGAACCCAAATCGTGGGCATGGGCAGCTGCGTTCTCCCGTGGACAACACTCACATTTCTGCAGGAGGCTGACACTGGGTACTAGACGCCGTGTCGCTGGATCATGGCCACATAGCCTAAAGGCTACTTTACACGCTGCGATATCGGTCCCGATATCGCTAGCGTGGGTACCCGCCCCCATCTGTTGTGCGACACGGGCAATCGCTGCCCATGCCGCACAACATCGCGCACATGCGTCACACATACTTACCTGCCCGGCGACGTCGCTGTGACCGGCAAACCGCCTCCTTTCTAAGGGGGCGGTCCGTGTGGCGTCACAGTGACGTCACTGAGCGGCCGCCCAATAGAAGCGGAGGGGCGGAGATGAGTGGCCGGAACATCCCGCCCACCTCCTTCCTTCCTCATAGCGGCCGGGAGGCAGGTAAGGGGAGCTTCCTCGTTCCTGCGGCGTCACACATAGCGATGTGTGCTGCCGCAGGAGCGACGAACTACATCGTTACTGCTGCAGTAACGATAATCGAGAATGGACCCCCATGTCACCGATGAGCGATTTTGCACGTTTTTGCAACGATGCAAAATCGCTCATCGGTGTCACACGCAGCAACATCGCTAATGCGGCCGGATGTGCGTCACCAATTCCGTGACCCTAACGACTCCGCATTAGCGATGTCGCAGCGTGTAAAGCCCCCTTAACAGTGAGAAATTTTTTGCTACAGCAACAGTTTTGTGAAGTACCTGTGGATTCAAAATGTTTACTATACTCCTGAATAAAATCCTTGAGGGGTCCAGTTTCCAAAATGAGGTCACTTGTGGGGGGTTTCTGATGTATAGGTGCCCAAGGGGCCCTGCTAATGTGACATGGTGCGCGCAATTTACTTCAACTTTTCCAAAATTCAAATGGTGCTCCTTCCATTCCAAGCCCTCCCATTTATCCAAACAAAGGTTTTTGGCCACATGTGTGGTATCCCTGCGCTCACAAGAAATTAGATAACAACCTGTGGGGTACACGTTTTGTTGTTGCCTCTTGAAAAAGTGAAAAATGTGTCGCTAAATCAACATTTTTGTGAAAAAAATGAAAATTTCAATATGGCAACCTAAGCTTATCAAATTCTGTGAAGTATTCGTGTATTCAAAATGCTCAATATACACCTAGATTAAAGCCTTGAGGGGTCTTATTTCCAGAATGGGGTCACTTGTGGGGGACCTCCACTGCTTAGGCACCTCAGGGGTTCTCCTAATGCAACATGGCGTCCGCTATTGATTCCAGCCAATTTTGCAGTCAAATTGCACTCCTTCTCTTCTGAGCCCTGTAGTGTGCCCAAACAGTTGATTTCCACCACATACAAGATATCAACAAACTCAGGAGAAATTGCGCAATAAATTTCATGGTGATTTTTTTCCTGTTACCCTTGTGAAAAAAAAAGCTACCTGGTTGAAGTAACAATTTTGTGGTAAAATTTTATTTTTTTATTTTCATGGCTCAACGTTATAAACTTCTGTAAAGCACCTGGGGGTTCAGGGTACTCACCAAACATCAAGATAAATTCCTTGAGGGGCCTAGTTTCCAATATGGGGTCACTTGTGGTGTTTTTTTGCTGTTTACGTACCTTAGGGGTCCTCCAAATGCGACATGGTGCCCGCAATCTTTTTCAGCCAAATTTCCTTTCCAAAATTCAAATATTGCTCCTTCCGTTCCAAGCCCTCCCATTTCTCCAAACAAAGGTTTCAGACCACAAGTGAGGTATCACCGCGCTCATAAAAAAGTGGGTAACAAACATTGGGGTCACATTTTTGGAATTACCTCTTGAAAAAGTGAAAAAATTGATGCTAAAGCAACATTTTTGAGAAAAAAATGAAAATTTTCAATGTGACAACGTAACGTTATCAAAATCTGTGAAGTACCTGTGTATCCAAAATGCTCACTATACCCCTAGATAGAAGCCTTAAGGGGTCTAGTTTCCAAAATGGTGTCACTTGTAAGGGGTTTCTGCTGTTTAGGTACCTTGGCGGACATGTAAATGCAACATGGTGCCCGCAATCTATTTCAGCCAAATTTGCTTTCCAAAATTCAAATATTGCTCCTTCTGTTCCGAGCCCTCCCATTTGTCCAAACAGAGGTTTCTGACC